>NC_030678.2:51451730-51793629 GCF_000004195.4 Xenopus tropicalis | reverse complement strand
TTGTTTTCTATCTGTAATACAGGAATATATTATCTCGGTTACACATGTTATGTTGTTCTCCAACTGTGGAGCATAACTGCAATATCTCTGTGAGCAGACAAATACACTACAAATCCCACTGATTCTTACCAGTTAATAATTGCAATAACTTGCATAATTCACATAAATCATTCACATTCACAGAAACATGTCCCCTGCCAGTAGGCTGCTAATCACCATTGATCTCCTAATTGTATGATAATCCCCATTAATAAAATAATGATCCCCCAATGGTGCTCCTACCACAGGTGTGAAATAAAGACTGGGTGAAGCAAAGCAAAACAGAAGATTGAGTTACACTACACTTTGCTACATTTTGTTAAAATTGTTTTGACAAAGCCACAAAAGTTTCTTACTTTCACCACCAATAAATGAAAAGTGGTACAGGTATAGGACCCGTTATCCAGAATGCTCGGGACCAAGGGTATTCCGGAAAAGGGGTCTTTCCGTAATTTGGATCTTAATACCTTAAGTCTACTAAAAAACCAATAAAACATTAATTATATCCAATAGGATTGTTTTGCATCCAATAAGGATTATTTACATCTTAGTTAGGATCAAATACAAGGTACTGTATTATTATTACAGAGAAAAAGGAATTCAATTTTAAAAATCCTAATTATTTGATTATAATGGAGTCTATGGGAGACAGGCTTTCTGTAATTCGGAGCTTTCTGGATAATGGGTTTCCGGATAAGGGGTCTGATACCTGTAGTTGAATCGGAATTTAGTCGAATTTCTCTTTGTGAATATGGAGAAAGTGTTTTGCACCAGTTGTACCACCACTTTTGGGAATGTCCCCCATAATGTGTTTGTCTCTTAATTGCACAGGGAGAGAAACAAGTAAAGTATTAGGTGGAAAGGCTTTCAAGCTAATAGGTCTCATGTACGTTGGCAAGTGCAGTGAGCAAAGTGCTATTTAAACACGTTCACCATGCTTTTTTTCCAGAACTCCGGCATCCCTGTTGCAAAGGACAATGCTCTTGACACAACTGCGCTCTACCTACCACAACTGCATCTGATTTTGCACAATTACTGTATTTTGGAATTGCGAAATACAGTATGCAATTGCATGGAAATATGCCTGACATAATTTCCTATGTTCAGCAGGTGAGTGATGCCTGAGACAGATTCTTTACTCACTTGATTGGTGTGTGCTTCTACCACCTTGTAAAAAGCTTTTTCAGTTGGGTGCTAAGTAGTCAAATAACTCCTTGCCAAGGGTTTAGACGAACATCACAGAGATATCAAACTGCAGCACATCCTTGTTGCAAAAGGGAAAAGTTGGTTTTATTTTCAGGCCAGATAAACAGGCAATGTTTTGGGCTTACTTCTGCCCTTTCTCAAGCCTATTTAGGTGTAAGAGTGCTGCTCCAATTGGCTCAGGAATCTTCCGGTGATAGAATCTAGCTAAAAGTGGTGTTATGCACAATTGACTGTGGGGACTGCAAATGCACTTGTGGATCTACATGAGCTAATGTCTGTTATTGTATCTAATACGGAATTACAAAATGGAATGTTGAAGCAGTTTAAAGGAGATAGATTAACCATGTTAGTGCAAGCTACAACGGTATATTTATTCTGCAGAAAGCTTTATCATACCTGAGTAAACAGCCCTAGAAGATCCCGCCATTCATTTAAGATAGCAGCTGCCATTTTAGCTTGGTCTCTGTAGCTTCCTGTTGCAGCTCCAGCTGTTGGTAGCTCAGATCACATTCTGATGAGAGGGGGAGTGAATTCTTATGAATTCTTATGGGAAGGAGAGAAGGAGAAGGGAGAAAGGAGAGAGCTGCACAGAATGAAGAATTTTTCCTGAACAGCACATGTATACACAAAAGGAAACAAGAAATCCTGTGTTTCTTTTGATATAGGATTCGGTGCAGTTTTTCTGTGAGTGCTTATGACTGTATTTACATAGACCTTTCTGATAAAGCTTACATGGTTTTTACCTTTCCTTCTCCCTAACTTTGAAGAACTGATCAATAATGGGGTAATAAGAAGGATCAGGACTATCTGCTCTAATACCAGGGTTGGGTATGCCAGGGCTGCACATGAGCTCTATCCCATTTTAGCTTCTCAGAAGGTCCTTGGTTGTCAAACTACCTGTAACAACATTATATTTGGTTTCATTCAGCAGTGCAGAAAATGCTGCCTGCTACCTGGGATATTAGACATGTGGCAAATTTTACATCTGTAAATTTCCCCTTTGAGTGAAAGTCCTACACTGCCTACACATCAGTAAATGCAGACATTAAAGAACTGTAGGAAGGTTATTTCACTGCTGGTAGGTTTCAGCTTAGGTTTGTTACTTGAAGCTTATTCATATTACCTTATGTTACTGTTATCTTAAGGATGTCATATCTAAATTACATTAAGAGCCCCCCATTTGTGGACACATTTTATTCGATAGAGATGGATGATGGCAGTCTGTACAGCTTTATTTTCAATGTTGATGGCATTGAATCTTTAAAAGTACTGTGCCTCTATTAAAGAGTAAACAATATATATTTCTCATGAGACTGTATTCTTTGTGGAAGCCCTTGCACTAATAGGTTGAATGGCTTAATGCATTTGCTGAAGGAGAATGTTATCTTCTCCCAGTATCCTTTACCAGCCACTGTGTAGCCTCTTGTTGAGTTATTGAAATTATTTTCATTGTCCGTTGAAAATAAAATAGAGTACATCCAAATATTAAACTATACTTACAGCATGGATAAGGTTTCCCAAGAAGAATATTTACACTGAGAAAGAAGGCCACCACATATTACTGTAATTTGACTCAGGGTTAGGTTTTCTTATCTTTGGTTATATTAAAAGCAACAAAAGGCTCTGGTTTAGATGGCCTATGTCTCTCAGTGTTATATTTCTATTTCTGGCATCCTATCCATCTTCTGTAGATATTGGACTTCTCTTGACTTCAAATATCCTAAAGCATCATCCTGCAGTTTCCCTTGCAACTTATTGGGTCATATAGCCAGTGTACACGCTGAAGCTTTTTATCTTAACACCCTGCTTGTTGCCAGTCAAACATCAGGGAATCCAAGACCATAAAATCTATGGAGTCAGCACAATGGTAATTTTATGGAAGTTTTATAGATTTTACACAGTTTTACACAGTAATTCCAAGCCAACTTGATAACATAGAAAAATATTAAAACATTTAAAAGAAGTCTTGAATACCATATGAGTGCTATTTATAAGCAGTAAGCATGTTGTTAGGTTTCCATGATTTTTCTAACTTCACCTATTATAAACATGAAATTAATATGAAATGTTTCATTTTAGTAAGACGCTGATGCAACGCTTGTTCTTCAGCATCCACAAAGCCACCAGCTTATACCTGAAAAACCAATTACTTTCTGTAGCAGAATGAAGAACTCTTTTTGGAAAATTAACAGATAAATATTGGAAAACATAACTGAAGAACTTACTATATTAACTTTTGCAATTTAATACTTTGACACTTGTTCAAATTTGGAAGTTTGTGTGCCTTGGAATTTGCAGAATTATATAAGTGCTTGGAGGCTGGTAGCACTTAGTGCTTATAGGGTTGTCATTTTATCTGCTACATAGATGATCCTTTTAGTTCAGAGGTGACTCATGCAGCCTACTTGGCCTCTTGATAGAAATTAAACACACATATGGAATACACATGCATAGTATTATACAAAAAAATTAATAACTCACCAAGATACATTTGAAGAGATAGTTTTTGGAGCTGGAAAAAATGCTAGAAAAGGGCAAAAACAAAATTGATACATTTGACATGAGAAAAAATTCAAGAAGCAAATGTTCATTGACTCCAATGCATTTGGCACAAGAAAAACCTTAGCAAAAAAACACCCACTGGGGCCCATTCATTAAAGTCCGAATGAGTACGAATGAAACACATTAATATTTTTACAAACTTTTAGAACTGTGCCTATTTTCTGTGATTTTTTGCGACAATTTGTGCGACAAAATCGTATTTGTCGAAAATTGTATTTGAGTACAAAAGCTTCGGTATCGTAACTTTCCTTTGGCCAGGTTGGAGCTGCAGAGTGCCATTGAGTCCTTTGGGAGGCTTCCAAAAACTTGAACTGAAGTTTCAAAGTCATAAAGTTTTTCCGTTCGGATATGAAAATTTCAGAACTTTCGGATTGTACCACAATATTTTCATATTTTCATATGACCATGATGCAATTTTTTTTAGTAATTAATGCAAATCAGAAATTTTCTTATTTCATCCGAAATTTTCCCAAACATACTTTTAAAAGTCCAAAATTCAGACTTTGATATATAAGCCCCATTGACTGTAATGCATTTTTCCAAAATGTTGCCAGTTTGCTAATTTTTTGATAAAGCAAAATGGGACAGTTTTGGGTTAGGAGAACATTTAAGGAAACATTTGGGATACCAGTGGATGAGCTATATAAAAAATTAAAAAGCGATAGGAAGCAAATAGAGGAAAAAAATATGCCTTGGTGCTATAAAATTTTTTGTCTTTTTTGGCTTGGGTGTGTGGGGAATAATATGATATGTGAAAAGGTTGTGCCAGTTTTAGTCCAGTCTTTGCAACCAATCAGAAGGTAGCATTTTCTGCTGAACTGTATGAATATAAGCATTAGTATGGTTGTTAAGGGTTAACAGACCACTGTTTGTTTATATCTATGAAATACTCTTTCCAAATGTATAGTTATATGGTTACAAAAGTACTTCATCCACAGATACATCATTATTTTCAAATGCATAACATGGAATAACAAAGTTAATAAAGCTGAAAAGGACCATTTTATTGTTTTATAGAATAACCATAGTAATAAGCTGTCTCGGCAATAGCATTCTAAACACTGCAAAGCTTCAAGACAGTATTCCTTTTTACTTGAGTTAATAAAGCTGACCTCTTCGACATTCTGTTAATCATTCTGTTGTAAACATGAGTAGCAGATAGAAAATACTGAATTAACAAGATGCATACATTTGACACTAGTAATAGAAATAGCATACAACAAATTCCAATTTGTTAAAAAAAAACATCCTTATATTATTTATATCAGCAAATGCATTTTTATTACAATTATGGGTGAAAGGTATTTTAACATATTAATGTGCTTCAAGCCTGAAAGGTAACAAAATCGTTTAATATTTTAGTAAGAGTATATTCTTCCCGTGCATTTAAATATTTGCATTTGTTTGAAACTGGGTTGCTGTATTAAAAGTGAAAAAAAGGGGGTTGCATTATGAATTCATATGTCAAGCAAAGCACAAGACTGTCAGTATAAATGGAATAGAATAAAGACAGAGTGGGAGATCTTAATGTTAGACTGACAGCAAAGTAAAGGGAATTATTCATGTATACTGTGTAAAGAACAGGTAAAGAACGTTTCATGCTATGCTTAAAGAGGGAATATTAGAAAATCTCTATCACTCTTCTTTTTACAGTGCTTTTGTTAATGGAACTGCAGAAACCTAAAGGGTACAGCTGTCACCAAATAGTGAAGGTGATCAGCACTTCATGAACTAAACTTTAACCTCTTTACAACTGCATGGGAATATTATGCACAGAAAAAAGGATATTGACTTCTTGCCATTTCCATAGATATTTATGGCTGCTTTAAAACCATGAAATTGTGCTGCCTATATTTCTTTTCTGATTAGTGTATATGTCCATTTCTTTAGCAGCTTGGTGTCAACTCCACGGATCTGTCCTGGCCATTTAAGATTTAGAAATATTACAACTGTCAGGAAGAATTAAGGCCTTATGTCAAAGAACTGTTATGAACACACTGCCATTGTCTCAAGATCAGTTGAATAATGGTTTGTTCTAGCAGCATCAGTGGGAATCACAAGTGGACAACCATCTTCAGATAGCAGTAGAAATTAGAGAATCTAATTATATTTATATCTCAGCATTGAGAGTTTAACATGCTTCTATATTTAGATTTAACACAGAAAAGTTAGGTATAGGATAATAGACAACACTAAGCAGAGCCAGTCAGTATCTACTAAAGCTAATAAAAAATTCTCTTGTAGAAACTAGCATATTGACTCAGTTTATGGATCACTGAAGAGACTTCACCTTCAGTATGCAGTGCAGTTTTGGTCACCAGTCCTTAAGCATAGTACTAAGTGAACTACAGAGAATGCAGAAACTATTAAACTATAAGGAAATACCAATATGGTTGTGATTGTTTTCTCTGGAGAAAAGTACTTTGAGAGGGGTGATTATCTCTTTCTTTACAAATATAGTAAAGGATGTCATAGACAGACAGCGGGGGATCAGTTTTCACATAAAAGAGAGTAAAGAGAAACAGTCCACCACTTTAGACCTGAGGAACAGAGTTTTTTTGCCTAAAGCATTCTAAATTATTTTTACTGTGAGAACAGCAAGGTCGTAATGAGGGATTTAGAGAATATTCTTGGTCAGGCAAAATATAAAGGGTGTGAGGCAATGACTGGAAAATCAGTGCATAGAGTGTATATTTCACCTAGATTTTTCAGCTTCACATGATGATGGGCTCCTTGTTTGGTATAGTCAGAGGCAAACATGTTATGTTGTTTAAAAGTAATGTTTATGGTCCCAGAGTCTAAAAGGCTTTGTAGAACTTTTGGTTTTACAGAATTTGTAGCCAGTTCTCATGATTGAGATCAGTCTTTATGTCTGCTCTGAAACTTCTCTCTGGAGAACCTGTCTCCTGGCCCCCTTAACCATGCCATTGTCAGTTTAAGCAAATGCCCACAATGTCTATATTAATCTCCAGGGCTATTGATATCTCTACAGCAGCTTCTCTGTAAAGAGTTCCATGTATTCTATTCAGTAATAATTAATTTAAAGAGAACAGAACAATATAAATATAACTTTATGACTAGTAATTGAATGTATTATGAAACTACCTTAATGATATCAAAGTTTTTTGGCACCAAATGTAATATGTGCAAAATTTGGAGTTGAATAGCCGTGAGTTTGTTGCCAATCTTTGATAGAAATCAATAAGAGTCTTGGCAGCAATGAATTATAATTACTAACTGATATGGGATTTTGCTGCTTTCTTTTCTTAGCACATGTATAACAAGCAGAATTATTTGCCATGGCAAAAGCAATACTTAAAGATAATATGATCAATAATTTTCTTTCATTCAGTGATGTAGTGAATAAAGGCAAAGGCATCCCTACATAATGACTGTCATTATATTGCTTGGATTATCTACATTCCGTTGCAAAGTGTATTTATCTGGATAGACACATCATTTATTTTTATATTTATTTCAAACAAGTGACTAATGTAACTGTATTTTTTAGTCTTAAATATAAAAATGCAGTTTGGCGTAAGCATTTTCCCACAACTTCATTAAAAAACTTCACACTAACCACTTTGTAGCTTTAATTTGCGTCAGATTAGGTTAAGGATAAAACAGGAAAAAAATCATGTCTAATGGGAATCATAAAAACTTGTCCCCATGCCTGTTTAGAGTGGGTTCCTATAATGCCCCTATTACAGTAAAAAGGTTATTTAAACACATAAATTATTTTTAACTAATTTTTGAATGGCTGAGCTGGTTCCTACACCCTCCTATAGAGTACAGAATGCAGCTTCATTAAGCAAAATCAAATAAAGAACTATATTTGTGTCAAGCCAGCTTTCAGATGAATCTAGGCCAACAAGCAACTCACACCAGCAAGAGACTTGGGCCAAAATAGCAACAGGAAGTTCAGGAATGGAAAGAGGCCGAGTAACAAGATGCAGTAACAAGAGCCAGGCAGAAGCATGGTCAGACAAATCTTGGCCAGGGAAGGCAGCAGAGATTTTTCAGGCACAGGTCAAAGCAGGTAGTCAGGTAATAAACAACGAATGCTAGGGGAACAAGATAAACTTGATAACCAAGCATTATAATAAAGTGCTGAACTCCCTTTAAGCACTGAAGAACGAAGTGCAAGTGTGGAAATGCCCCTGCGGCATCATGTGGGCATTTGCTGCCTGTGCCCCATTCAGCTTCTGTTCATGGAGATAGAAGAACTTGAAAGTGCAGAGGTAAACTGGTAAGGCAGCACATTACACCATGCTTTACACTGTGTTCGCGTGCCATTCTGCTGCAACCTAACAGTTCGTTTGAAAATTTCAGGAGTTAAGGGCATTTTTCATGGTGACTTTTTCTCATGGAGACATTTTTCTGTGCTTAATACACCGGAGGTTATGGATGTTTTTTTGTGCCAACTTTTTCACAGTAAAAGTTTGCTATGGCTTTGCAAAAATTTTCACAAATTCCGCCACAAATCCATACCTACTGAAACATTCCACTCATCACCAATGCCCAGTTCATAATAATGATAGACTTTCATAGAAAATGGAGATCACAGAATAAAGTTACGATGATACTTTTTCTTAGATGAGGCTGCAGAAAAAATTGCAAAACAAAACGTGCAAGACAAAAACAACATTGTTTTTATTTATTTTTCAGTGCTAGAATATTTATTTAAAAATTGGAAAGAAAAATCTCTATTTTTTTTAATGGGAGATCTACCACCAATGAAAATCATATCATTCCATTCATTTTGAATGACTTCAAATGCTTTAGACAAACAGATACATTATGAATAATTGTAAAAAGTGATAGACCCGAGAATAGTTTCAATAATTCACTTAAATAAAAAAAAACATAACGGCTCCTTTGCATCTCTACAAGGATAGTGATGAGCGAATCTATCTCAAAAATTGGAAAAATTTACCAAATTCACTGAAGTCAGTGGGCATCTTTATTGCGGTAGCTGTTTTTATGAGTAGAATCATCATTATCATTTATTTACACACTGGTGTCTATGGGCATTTTTCAAGCTGTGATTTTTTTTTGCTGTGAAATTTTTCTTCATTTTGAAGTTTGAAATATATTAGTCAATGCCACAATGGGAAATTTAACCACAAAATACCTGTCAACAAATTCAGTTATCACTAAATAAAGATACACAGGACTGAGCTGTTCTATAATAATGTCTGTTAGAACAGGATAATCATAACTTTTCTTTGAAAAAAAGTATAAAACAGGAGAAAATAAATCTCATTTGTTAATCATAAAATTAGAGTTTTTTTGATCTATTGAATGAAAATGGGGAATACACCTTTTAAATAATATAAATCTGAACTAAGAACATGGCAGAACACTGTACAAGGTATTCAAAGTAATAATACAATGGGAAGAACTTTTATCATGGTTTGTATCACTTAATCTGACCCGTAACACTGCTGGAGCAAACCTATTTAAATCCATTGGGTTTTTATGCCATGCACAGTGGTTCTCATTACAAAAGCTTAAATGATAGGACATTTGAGAGGGAAGAAGGCCAGGTTTCATTTTCCATTTCAGCCATTTGTAATGAAATGCAGTAGCCAGGCCTACTCATGCTAAAAGTGCTCTTTTCTCTTTTTAACAGGGAATTAAATGTAAGAGGTGGATTTATCAGGAGATGACCCTTTTCAGTCAATAAATGAAATATATAAATGAGCAAGTAACACATTTTAAATAGCAAGCTAAAAGAGCACCATTAGAAGTTTGACATTACTATTCTTATCAGATGCAGCTAGTAGTAGCTTGGACCAGCATTGTTAGTGGAGTACAGCAGGGGTCTTTGGTCCTTTGCTTTTTAACTTTTTTATTAATTACCTGGAGGCTAGCATTAAATGGTGCTGTTTCTATTTTTGCTGATGATACTAAATTGTGCAAAACTATAAGTTCCATGCAGGATGCTGCCGCTTTGCAGAGCGATTTGACTAAAGTGAAAAATTGGGCAGCAAAAGTTCAATGTTGAAAAGCACAAAGTTATACACATTGGTAGAAATAATGAGCTATAATAATGTGAGCTATCAACTAAATTGTATTGTGTTGGGGGTATCCTTAATGGAGAAGGATCTGGGGGTTTTTGTAGATAACAAGTTGTCTAATTCCAGGCAATGTCATTCTGTGGCTACTAAAGCAAATAAAGTGCCGTCTTGTATAAAAAAGGGCATTGACTCAAGGGATGAAAACATAATTTTGCCCCTTTATAGGTCCCTGGTAAGGCCTCACCTTGAGTATGCAGTGCAGTTTTGGGCTCCAGTCCTTAAGAAGGATATTAATGAGCTGGAGAGAGTGCAGAGACGTGCAACTAAACTGGTAAAGGGGATGGAAGATTTAAGCTATGAGGTTAGACTGTCGAGGTTGGGGTTGTTTTCTCTGGAAAGTAAAAAAGGCGCTTGCAAGGGGACATGATTACTCTGTACAAGTACATTAGAGGGGACTATAGACTGATGTTCTCTTTTCTTAGAAAAATTATCAGACTACCAGAGGCCACCCCTTTAAATTAGAAGAATGGAATTTGCATTTGAAGCAGCGTAGGTGGTTTTTTATGGTGAGGGCAGTGAGGTTGTGGCATACACTTCCATGTGATGTTGTGATGGCAGCTTCTTTAAATGCTTTTAAAGGGAACCTATCATCCCTATATTGTTTCCCCCACCAGAGGTGTGGCCTAATAGAGCCTAATAGTTTTTTTTTTTAACTTCCTCTGCCAGCACTGGGCTATCCACACAGGGAGGGTAAAAAGTGGTCTCCCTGCTCGCTTACTATACGCATGTGCCTGACGTAGGAGCAGTGAATGTAAATCACCCTCCTAAGTCACACACTTATTATGCGCATGTGTGTGCCCCAACATGGCTGACCGCACTGGGGGCTCCCTCCCAGTGTGGGTAGCTCAGCACTGGCAGGGGCAATATTTTAAAGCAATTATAGAAGTTGTGCACCTCTATGATTGCTTTGCCCACCTGACTGGAATGTACAGTGCAGCTGCAGATACATTTCCCTTCTGCATGGAAACATTTCTGTGGTCTTGTAAATCTGCTGGAATCTGTTACTTTTGGTGCACAGTTGACTCCCAGTGCTCCAGCCTTTCAGCATTGCGTAGCTTTGACCCTTTCTGCACCAGTAATTTTAATGATGTGTGTATTTGTTTTTTAAATCTTGCAGGTTTTTTTGATTCATATATATATAGATCTCACAGACTAACAAAAACATCATATTTGAAGTAGAATCTTACCCCCTATTTAGGTGGGTCCAGGTGCTCATGCCCCAGACCATCAGCTTGGGGAGTCATGCAGAATCATACTAGAAGAAACAGGCAGGCACATCTGGGATCCCTTTTGCGTCGCTCAGTTTGTTCAAAAAAGCAGCTTGTATGTTAATAAAAGTATCAAAAATTTTTATTTATTCCATAAAAATAACAACTGCAACAGCCTTACGCGTTTCGTACCTACCAGGGTACTTAATCATAGGCTAGTTTTACACATGAAGACACACATTATTTAAAGACAAAAATGACCAATCATAGGGATTCTAAGATGGGCCAATCATATAGCATTATAAATTAACCAATCGTGAAGGAGTCACAAATGGGCCAATCATATTTTAGACAGGATAGAGGTGACCATTAGTAAACTACTTCTGTTATATCACATGGCACTTCTATCTAGTACAAATGAATGGTTTTTTTGATTAGCGAATGTATGTAGTGCCAGTTCACAAGGAGTAAGGAAACATTTATTTAACATGTTTAAGATTTTACATATGGATATTAGTTACTGCATGTAACTCAGGAAACTGTATTTTTAACCTTGAAATGTTCATTTCATTTGTTTTTTTTTTCATCATACTTCATGAATGGGTGTATTGAACCCCTATTGGTGTTTTATTTTAATTAAGAACAAATAAAGGTTATATTTTAAGTTAATATTGTCTGCACTTATATATTTTCCATTGCAATTTGTGGGTTGGATAAATCACAGCCTTTTTTTTTGGCCATATGCAGAATATGAGAGCTGAGTATTTTTTGTATATTTAAGTATATTCTGTTTTATAGCATAGAAACATGCGGCCTGCTCAATTCTGAAGGGGCAAGTGAGTGTGGCATGTATTCATCCTCCTTTTTTCCCCCTACCTGTGGGACACGCAAGGGACAGATTGGGAAGAAGCCACAACAGGACCCTGTTTAGCTTTATCTTCTGTCTATTATCTATAGGACTCATTCAAAAAGCTCATGATGCTGCTCTTTGCAGGGGGCCAGTGGATTTGGCACTCCCTTAAAAGAGCAGAGCACCCTAGGGCGCAAGTGCTATTAGAATAAGCACTAAGCAGTGATGAGCTAAGCTGTGACTGAAGAAATTTGCGAAACGGCGAAAAATTTGCCAAACAATTTTTTTGACACGCAGCATTTTTTTTGTCATCGCGAATCCTTGTCTTAAAAAATATTACTCATCACTAGCATTAAGGGCTGCGGTCTTGTGCCCAGGGGCTTTCGGAATACTTAGATATAAACAGATGATAAAGCATAATATATTCAGCAGGAAAATAAATGGTGAAAATAAATGGAAACTTGCTTACATATATATGAACCTTGAGACTATATTAAATGTCAATAGTATTCTAAAATGATTCAAGTGTTGTCTAGATTGAAAACAGATTAACAGTAAATAGATTTAGTCATTTTGTACTATATTACAACCGACAAAATAGCATGAAAACGCCTTTAAATATATATCTTGAGTGAACATAATGGACAGAGAAAAAGAGGTATTGCTTTGTAACAGGCTGAAGAAAAACAAAAACAATGTAATACAATAAATCAAGAAGACAAAAAACAGAAGTGAGCTTTTCTGTTAGCTTGTCCTGACTCCCTCTCCACATCTTTCATATGTCACACAACTTAATGCGGAGGTAATAATCTTCTGGCTGGAGAAAGTGGAATTTCGGTAAAGGATGAGGTGTCTGTCTGAGCAACAGATTGCATCTGTCTTCCAAATCACGGCTTCTGTTTATAGAAAGTGGAATTATGAAAAAGAAAAAGAAGAAGGGTGGGGAGGAACCCCTTTGGGATATTTCATACAATGCAGATGAATTAGAAAGTGTCTGCCTTCTGTTACAGAATACTGATCAATGAAAGAATGACTTCAAATACAGGCAAAGAAGAGCATCTAAAACCGATGATTCCAGTTGCAGTGACTAGTAAGATATGCAGAGAATAGAGGAATTCAAATGATCTATATGCATTCCACATCTCTTAAAGAGAAACTATCTATTCCTTTTAACAATCTCATTGACCTTTAAAGGCAAGCTTAAATAAGGCAGTGTCATTTATATTTTGAATTTAATAAGTGGGCCAGTTTGGATACACTTCAGTGGGTTTAATTGCTGCATGCATGTTGGATTTGCTATTGCATGCTATTTTTATCAATTCCCGTTGCTTATTTTATGTTTGAATGGCTCTTTTTCTGCACTGCTTTTGATAACAAAATACCTCATAGATCTTATGTGACAGCAATGGTTACTAAGACCCTAAGAGAGAAAAAGGGTTATCTTCTATAACAAGTAGACCGATATCTACAAAATCACCTAACTGAGTGGTTCCTAAAGTGTCTAGAGGGAATGGCAGTGGATAAGACTATCCAAAAAAGGTAAGTGGGTTGAATCTTTTTCATTATGCCATGATGTGTTTAGTCCATATTATTTTTTTATACTGTAGTCTTGTTATAAGCTAACAGGTCCAGAACAAATTTCAATGGAAAAATTCCTAATCAACTTCTGCACCTTATGGGTCTGACTTACACCTTATTGGGCCTTATGCCACTGGCCAGACCCAGTAGAGTAACCAAAAAAAACCTCCCACAGGAGGTCACCTGTTCTCCATGAAGTGTTTGTACCTTCCTTTTTTACCATACATTTAGTAGCAATTCCTTTGTTCCTCAGTTAGGTTCTGTAGTGGGGGACAGGTACCAGGAAGCGGAACAGGGCATGACTGCACCGTTCTTCCTTTAGTACAGGTGCTTTTGGGAGCAATTGCTTTTTTTTAGATGTGCTAAACTGAGGAACACAAATGCAACACATACTTTATTATGACACCGAAATTATGAGTGTTCAGTTCAATATTACATTTTCCCTTCATTTTTAGGTACATGTAAGCTTGTGTCACTTCCTGTGCACATTTCCTTCTGTAAAGCTGATGCTCTTTTGTCTATATTTAAACTTTCATTAAATGCATGATATTGTTAGTGGTATACATGCACTGATAAAGTTTTATTTTGTTTTGGGCCAATAAACATATAGGTTGGGGGTCTCTTATCCAGAAACCCATTATCCAGAAAGCTCTGAATTATGGGAAGTCCATCTCTTATAGAGTCCATTATAAGCCAATACTTCTAATTATTAAAAATAATTTTCTGTTGTATTTGATGGCGACTAAGCTGCAGAAATCCATATTGATGGCAAAACAATCATTTAATGTTTAAATGTTTTTTATTACTAGACTAAAAGGGGTTGTTCACCTTTGCACAACTTTCACAAATCTAACAGTTCACATTAATAACAAATCTTTGCCATATACATAATTAACAGAATATGTGCAGCTGAAGAATCACCTCAGAATCATCCCTCTGCTAATCCTTCACCTCTGCACAGACCCTGTGCTGGGGGGGTCAGTGACCCCTATAAACACTACTGTTGCTTTTTTACTTTATTATACGATGCCACACATAATACTGGCAGCAGATTTAACTCTTATTGGCTGTGTCTCCTGTTAGTCTGACACTGCTTCCTGTGATAGAGTACTGAAAGTCTAACATAACAATATATTAGATTTGTGATATGTTGAGTCTGTTTGCCTATTGCAACCAATGACCTTTCAACTTATACAACTGGTTAGAGTGCACAAGCCACCAATGAATTGGTCCAATAGGTAAAAAGTGAGGGCAAAGCCTGGACGTGGTGATGTAGGTTGAAAAATAGGCCATGCCTATACCTTTAGAAAACCAATCAGAGAGACAGAAGAAGGACTGATTTAACAGGTAGAAAAAGAAGCTTTTACAGTGGCCTTTTTACTTTTTTTAATTGAAAAATGGATAGCATTATTGGTGGTCTAATACGATTTGGACATTGAAGGCGAACAACCTCTTTAAGGCATGGTGATCAAAATTACAGAAAGATCTCTTAAAGATATATATATATATATATATATATATATATATATATATATATATATATATATATATATATATATATATATATATATATATATATATATATATATATATATAAAGACAGCCAGTTGGTGCACACCACTAACAATGATTATACCTGGGTGCAAGGGGAAATATAGTACAATAAGACAAAAAAGTGTCAGCACTCACAGGATTTAAAATATTTGAAAAAAGATAAATTTTATTACAAAATATGAAAAAAGAACATTACAGACCTCTGTAATATTCCTTTTTCATATTTTGTAATAAAATTTATCTTTTTTCAAATATTTTAAATCCTGTGAGTGCTGACACTTTTTTGTCTTATATATATATATACACACACATACAGAGAACAAATGTGCACAAAATGAGCTATTGTGCCCCCTGCCAAATTAAAGCAAAGTCAATTCTACTTATAATAGTCTGGGTACATTGTATCAATCTAGAAAACAGTCAAAACCACCTGTGAAGATATTAATCAGTTCATACATCACTGCTTTCTATAGCAATGAGATGGTAGGTGAGAATCATGCCTCCAGGTTTCATCTGTAAAAACAAAGTAAACTTTTGGTTTTAATGACAATTTAATGTCATTCAAACAGAAGATATTTCCCGAGGAACATATTTTAAGTCATCTTTACATTAATACAGTTCACTGTCTCCAAGTTTTACCTGCCCAATCTTATAAATTCTAAACAGAAAATTGCATTCGAGTATTGTATATTTTTAGAAAATATAAAGGGTCATTTATGTCCACAAGTGCAGTGGGCTAACTGCCATTTTGAGCGCAATGACCAGGTTTTTTTTAACCACAATAAGGTGTTTTATTCCTATGATTCCAGTGTAATTGTGGTCCTTAGGGTGTGATGCACCTGAAGCAGTTGTGGCTAGTGATGAGCGAATTCTTTCGCCAGGCATGGATTCGGCATTTTGGCATTGGCGAATTGTTTTGCAAAACTTTTGTGAAAATTCGCTGCAGAAATGTTTTGTTGCGCGTCAAAATGGGAGCGGTTGCATCATATCGGGTGCAGTGGCGGCAAAAAGCGCGGGCGACAAAAAAAAATAGATGCGGACGACAAAAAAAACGCGCGACAAATAAGTTTCCGCGAATTTTCTTGCCGTTTTGCAAATTTTATGGCGAAGCTGAACAGGGCAGATTCACTTATCATCGCCCAATATTTGACACATAGCGGATGCTATTGCTGTTGGCATCAGTTTCAGCATTTGATTAAAGAGTGACCTGTGCACCCTATTTATTTGACCCTGGAGCTACATACTGATTTAGAGGTAGCAGTAGCTCCTGGGTTCACCAGTAGTGATTAGTGATCAGCGAATTTTTTAGCCAGACATGGATTTGCAGCGAATTTCCATATTTCGCCATTGGTGAATTGTTTTGCGAAACTTCTGTGGAAATTTGCTGCGGAACAATTATTTTTTTTTAGCAGATTTTTAGCAGATTTTTGTTTTGTCGTCCGTCAAATTGGGCGCGGACGCGTCAACTTGGGCATGACCGCATCAAAAAAGGGTGCGGTCATGTAAAAAAACGTGGGTGGCAAAAAAATAGACGTGGGCGACAAAAAAAAATTGTGCAACAAATGCGTTTCGCTAATTTTTCGCCATTTCATGAATTTTCTTGCCATTTCACGAATTTTAGTAGTCACTAGTAGTGATAAGAGAATCTGCCCCATTTTGCTTTGCCAAAAAATTTGCGAAACAGCAAAAATGTGCAAAACACATTAAAATTAATGGCAGTTTTTTCGTGGATACTTTAGCTATGCAAAATACATTGGGCTCCATGGGCGTTTTTCTTTTTGAAGCCTTTTTTTGCTTTTTTTCCCTTTTCTGTGCAGAATACATTGGGGTCTATGGGTGTATGGTGACTTTATCACAGTTAAATATTTTGTGGGAAATTTTTGCAGTAGTTTCATGAAAATATTTGCCAATGATAAAATGCAAAATTATACTGCAAACTGATACCTGGTGAAAAAAATTCCCTCATCACTATTCTCTTGCATCAGTAGACAAATGGGATTTTTTTATGTAACTTTGGCCAATTTAGTGCACAAATGGCCCCTATAGTGTTTCTTTCCTTTTAACATTTTCTGCAATATTATAACTGAAAACCGATGCATGTCTATGTCACTGCATGACTTTGTTAGTTATTTGCCTTGCTCACCTTGTGGCAAGATTAGAGTTAAGTTCTTCAGTAATATTTTGTTTACTGCCAGAGCGCCAGAGCTAACACTGATTAAATTTTATTCTTTATCCATCTATTACCCCACCCTCCCCTCCTTTGTTTCTCATTGTATTGTCGGAGAAGCTACTAAAATACATTTTGGAGATTTTCCAGCTCTTTAAAAATGAAAAAAAGTAATACACTTTGCTAAATCAAAAGCAAGCATTATAAGGCAGAAATAAGTGATTGTGCTTTTTATTCATCGTGATGAGGTCCATCCAATCTCTTTCTCTAGCATAGAAGTGATCCATCTCCATCGCTTAACCCAGGGACAAATCAATGGTAATGCACAAAAGTCTAGTGTGACTTCACTGCATCATTTGGATTTAACGATGTTGTCTGTCTTTGTTGGGATAGATACATCACTGTAGATAGACACTTCCTGAGGACGAGGACATCCACAATTGCTAGATGTGTTTTAAAGGGGTTATATTTCAAGCAAGGAAAGTAATAATCACTAAGACTATTGGACACTTTAGTTGCTTAATGCTTCACAAGGTCTGTTTCATGAAACTCTACAGCAGTTGGTACAAAATGCAGGGGGTGGCACCAAGTATTAAAAGAATTTTCAAACTTTTATTCCTATTTACTGTTATGTGAATATTTGGGGTTTTTTTTCAATGTGTCTAGTCTCTAAAATGGAATAATTGACTGCAAAATTGTCTCTCACACACCTTCCAGGCATAAATACAAAGCAGAAGGCAGCGGGGCAGCACCATAAAAAAGCCTAAAACAACTGGCCAAGGTTGAAGGGTAGGCAACATCAGAGCCAAAGAAAGAGATGAGGTTAATACAAAGGAGAGAGTAGCAGAGTTAAAATAGACCATGGTTGGTAATGATGGAGAATCTATAGAATGAGACAATCTCAGAATCAAATTAAGAGGCAAAAAACAACTTTATGGGATGTAGTTATTAACACTGGAGACAAACATCACTGTTGAGGCTGCCCATAGCAATGAATCATATCTATACTTTTGTTTTCAACTTTAAGGTGACCGTTCAAATCTAATTGTTGGTTGGCTGCTATAGGCAATATCACTGGTGATCTGTATCTCCAGTGTTAGTAAACATGTCCCTATGTGTGACATGCATTATGTGTGTGCTGAGCACCTGGAATAGTGCAAGAATGAAAACCCTGTTTGACTGCACCTAAATACATTTGATGTATGAGACCTGTTATCCAAAATGCTTGGGACATGGTGTTTTCCAGATAAGAGGTCTTCCATAATTTGGATCCCTGTACCTTAAGGCCTCGAAAAAATTATTTAAACATTAAATGAATCAAATAAAATTAGAATTATTAAAAATAAGAATTAATTATATTTTAGTTGGAATCAAGTACAAGGTACTGTTTTATTGTTAGTGAGAAAAAGGAAAAAAATTGTTTGATGAAAATGGAGTCTATGTGAGATGGCTTTCTGTAATTCAGAGCTTTCTGAATAGCAGATTTCTGGATACCGAATCCCATACCTGTACCCAGAGCTGATTGCACTTTCTTCTATATACAGGTATCGGACCCCTTATCCGGAAACCGGTTATCCAGAAAGCTCCGAATTACGGAATGCCCGTCTCTCATAGACTCCATTTTAATCAAATAATTCAGAATTTTAAAACTGATTTCCTTTTTCTATGTAGAAATAAAACAGAACCTTGTAATTGATCCCAACTAAGATATAATTAACCATTATTGGATGCAAAACAATCCTATTGGGTTTAATTTATGTTTTATTAATTTTTTAGTAGACTTAAGGTATTGAGATCCAAATTACGGAAAGACCCCTTATCCGGAATACCCTTGGTCCCGAGCATTCTGGATAATGGGTCCTATACCTGTACTGGTGATTCGTATTTTGGATCCAATTGCTGTAAACTGCAGTTTACAAAAAGTATATTACTTTCATGCTACAGGCTTTCCAGGTTACAGGAGTTAAGCCAGTGGTAAATATGGTTATTCCCCTTGACTCTACTCTCCATCAACATTTAACTAAACCATTACAAGGAAATAAAGAGATGCAGTGGCTGCTTTCCAGAAACACTGCATACAAACAATAGACCAAAGGCATGACGTGTGCAAGATGCAACAGATGAATGCTCAAGGAATTCCTTTGAAATTACTTTTGTGGGCACATGTGTAAGTATGTATGTACTGTATGTAAACTCATAATGGCACTCGCTTTGCCATTTTACATTTCTGGGTGTTGTGAATTCTGCAACACTTATGCAGTCACCTGTTGCCAATAGGAAACTACACTACTTTTAATTAGAACCCAACCTTTAATGATCCACAAATGGAAAAAGTGTTGGGGAGCAACACAAGCATGAAAAAGGTTCCTAGGGTTGCCAATAAGAGATCTAATTTGCTATTTAATATGCCCTATTTGAACTGGCAGCCTACAGAAGGCTCTGTTCAGCATTACACTGGGTTTTTATTTAACCAAAACTTGCCTCCTAACCAGACTCAAATTCAAACATAAACACCTAGTTTGAGGCCACTAGGAGCAACATCCAAGGGGTTGGTGAGCAACATGTTATTCCTGAGCCACTCGTTGGGGATCACTGCCACAGACATTTAATATATAAATAAAAGTTCTATAGCCACAGTTAGGTCTCTAATGCAACAGCTTGCCACCATACCTTATACTTAGTCGAAGCACGTAATAATTTTTTTTCCCACAATTAGTTTTTTTTGCACCAAAATATGATTTTGACGCGGAAAAAAACACACCATCTAAAAGCTGTCGAGATAATGAAGAAGTCAATGGCAGGAGTTGAACTGAATTTCACCCGTAAGTTTTTACTTAATAAACCATTTAATAATATCTTCCATTTAAATTGAGTCTGATCCTTTTTCTCCTATGGAAGGCTAGATTAAACCTTAACTTGAGACCAGTCTGTTATCTGCTAAATAATAATTCACCTCCTAGAGTCCAATTGCACAGCTTATGTACACACAGCATACTTGTTGTAATGTGTCATGAATTCCCTGTTCAACCAATTAGTATCCCAAGGATTTTTAATATAAATAAAATACATTTTGCAAAGGCATTTAGAACTATAAATAAATAGTTGTGAATGTTACAACCATTTCTTCTCTCTAGGAGTATAATTAGGTATCCAAATTAAACAGATCTAACTTGCAAGTGAAAACACAATGAAGTGTAACTTCCACCAATTATCTAGAATAATACAGTTGCTGAAGTTAGAATTTGTTCTTGCATGGCTGTTTTTGCAATTCTTGACTTGTATGAATCATGTTTTTACACAGAAGCACGTAGCATATACATACAATAACTATAATATTTTCTCTGTGCGTTCGCATTTTTCTCCTCTCCCAAGAGGTAAATGAAAATGCTGAGTTCAGTCCAAAAAATAAAAAAAGGCTACAGAATAGAGAGTAGCACAATGAGAGAACACCTCTGTGTACAGCCCTACAAGATAACATAACATCAATCAAACAATGCATTAATGCTGATGTAAAGGCCTCCTGTGCACAAGGCCTTACACTGCAGAATACCTTATCTTCTCATGCTCACAATGTTGCCTACATGTCGAGTGATGACACTGACAGAACATTCACCACTTAGCATAGAATACAATGTTATTCATTAAATCTAGCATTCTCACATCACATTTCCTGAAGTTAGGGAACATGTACAAACAAAGCAAAGTTTTTATATAAGGAGTGAGAAATGTTACCACCATCCTTTTACTACCCTATATATCTGGCAAAGGATCAATTATAAAGAGAGCTAGCACATTTAGAAATACAGCACATTGGGTGCAGGTTCATTAATTGTTGGGGCCCACTCAAACACACACACACACACACACAGGAAAAGTGAAGTGCAAAAGGATGTAAAAAACAACAAATACATTTTTAAGAGAACAGTTTAAAATACCAATTCATACACATTTCATACAAACCAATAAACAAGTTATTAAAAACTCACTCCTAGTTTTTGTCCCAATCACACTTAGATGTGGAATGTATGCAAGAAAGTCCCCTTTCTATGTTATTATTTGTAATAGCAATCAACAAATTGATAGCACTGATTAGAAACCCCACCTACAGATTAATGTAGCGGAGTGGATTAGTAATGCATGTCTCTGTATGAGGATATACTGTGCCTAGCTGATGCCGGGTTATCTCGACAGACTGTTCCCATATTCGGTGTAACATTTGGATATAATCCCAGATAAAAAGATGGGTTCCATTGCTCACCACGATTGAAGGGAGGCTCAGCCTTTAGTTAGGGGAGCGGATATCACCATTTATTTAAAGAGCAGGAACTTACTGAGTGTATCTCCAGTCAGATTTCTCAGTTAAAATTGTTTTATTAATTTTGTTACGCTTTTTGTGCTCAAAAACACTTCATCATAAGCAAAGGTGTAACCACATTTACAGGATATTTAAAAGTAGTCTCCACCAATAGTACAGACAAATGGTCTACCCAACTGCCTAAAGGACAAGCTCAACTAGTTTTGAATTGGCCTGAACTTTTAGGGTGCCAATATGGTGGTATGGGTGTGCCCTAGTTGAACTTGTCCTTTATGCGTTTTTTTAGACAATTTGTCTGTACTTTTTAATTGGTGGAGACTACCTTTAAATATCGTGTATATATGGTTACACCTTTGCTTATGAATAAGGAAAACTATACCCCAGAACAATGTAGGTCTCTATAAAACTATATTGCATAAACATCTCATATGTAAAACCCTGCTTTATCTAAATAAACCATTTTCATAAATATACCATTTTAGTAGAAGTAGTATGTGCTATTGGGTACTCCTAAATAGAAAATTGCCATTTTAAGAAGGGCCGCCTCCTGGGATCATGGGATTCACAGTGCACACAAACAAGCCAAGGCACACATACATGCTAGGCCCCATCAGCCAATTAATGGGCAGAGTTCTGCCTTTTGCTTCCACACTATTTCCTGTTACAGTTAGAGCTGCATCATTTCCTGTCAGGTGATCTCTGAGGGAGCACACAGCCCATCACTAAATGGTGGGTAAAGGGAAAGGATGTAAAAGGACAATATTTACTAATATATATATTCCAGTTTGGCAATATTCTTTAATGGGCCACTTAACATAATATAAACTGTCTATTGGTTAAATATTAATTCTGGGGGGGTATAGTTTTCTATAAGTATTTCTTTTTAACAAAACATGGAAATAGTTTGTCTATGGAACTTAATAAAACCCTTTTCAACTGAGTGCCTGGAAATTGAAACATTTCAGATATTAGGTATCATTGCTTACTGTAGATGCGGTGTGCATTTTTGGATTCCATCCATTCCTGATTCTCTTGGTGCATCTGTGATACACAGAAGAATAATTTCTATTAATCGATCCACAAAACAAATTATACCATTGATTTCTGATTCCTTCCTAGTAAATACAATCTATGTGAAAAAGTGAGTATATTCCAAATGCTTTTTGTCCTGCATCAACTGTAATTGTGCCTGGCACATCACTGCATTTACACTTTGATTGTTGGGAAAATGCTGCATTGTGGGTAAAAAACATGTTCACTTTTGCCTGATTATAAATGACCCCTAAAGTCTAACAATTGATTTGATTTACTATACAGATCTTTAGGTTCCCTACTGCAATGCTAACAGGTTACCAAGACAAGCGCTCTCCATGGTGCTGATAATCAGAACATTCTTTATTTCTTTAAAAATACAGAAGGAGCATTATATATATAATACAGCCTTTACTCAAGGAATCAATTCTAGTTTGCTATGTACCTGGCAGCTTTAACTTCCAATAAGAATTTCATTACATCAGAAACTGGACAGCATGCATTAATCAAGTTTCTGGAAGAAAAGGCAGCTTATTACAATTTTGATTGTAAAAAATTGTATAGCAATTGCATGTACACATATAGGATCTGTTATCTTGAAACCCATTATCCAGAATGCTCTGAATTATGGTTAGGCTGTCCCCCATAAACTCTATTTTAGATTCTATGATTTCCTTTTTCTCTATAATAATACAACAATACCTTGTACTTGATGCTAACTTGGATATAATTAACACTTAGGGGCACATTTACTAACCCACGAATGGGCCGAATGCGTCCAATTGCGTTTTTTTCGTAATGATCGGTAATTTTACGATTTTTTTCGGCGTCTTTACGATTTTTGCGTAAAAACGCGAGTTTTTCGGCGTCTTTACGTTTTTTGCGTAAAAACGCGAGTTTTTCGTAGCCATTACGAAAGTTGCGCAAAGTCGCAATTTTTTTGTAGCGTTAAAACTTGCGCGAAACGTCGCGCCTTTTAAGTTTTAACGCTACGAAAAAGGCGCGACTTTGCGCGCAAGTGTTAACGCTACGAAAAAATTGCAACTTTGCGCAACTTTCGTAAAGACGCCGAAAAACTTGCGTTTTTACGCAAAAATCATAAAGACGCCAAAAAACTCGCGTTTTTACGCAAAAATCGTAAAGACGCCGAAAAAATCGCAAGAAATACGAAAAAGTCGCAAAATGTTCGTTTCCAATCGGAATTTTTCCAATTCATTCAATCGTGTCTTAGTAAATCAGCCCCTTATTGTAGAGAGAACAATCCTTTTGGGTTTATTTAAGGTTTACCGTATGGCGATTCAACTAACCAAAAGACCCTTTATCTGGAAGCCTTCAGGTCCCGACCATTCTGTATAACAGGTCCCATACATATATACGTAAATAATAATTTTAGTTTTTAATCATTCAGAATTCAGTTTTCAATGCTGTGCTTATACCAACACTAACAACTTAATAGCATAATAACTTATGCTTATAATAACAATAAAACTGTTCAGGCTTATGAGTTTTGTATATTACTGGATTGTATACCTAACCTGAGTATAGATGAATATTTCCAAAATGTCTCACTAGGGGTTATTGAAGTATGAGGTTGAAGTCTTGATCTTAATGCATTCTGCACATAGATCAATTATCCCCTTGTACTTCATATATAAATATAAATGTTGTTATCCTACACTATATGCTCCTTCACCAAATGGTATAAACATTCACAGTAACACTTTCCAAAAAAAACTAAAACCATAAAGCAAAGAAAGATATTCCAGTTGTAAAAGGGAGACCTGCCAATGTACTTCTACATGAACGCAACCGGTTTTTAGTGTATTTTTGGTTTCGGATTTGTTGAATAATAAATTGTGAAAAAAAAATCATGTTTTTTGCAACAAAATTGCATTTTGGTGCAAAAAAACCAATGAATTGTGAAAAAAATTGAGGGTTACTCAGCGGCATAACTTGGTAGTGCCTGGCCCCCCTGCAGTAAAATCTTTTGAGAAGGCCCGGAGCGACCAGTCCCTCCTTCCCTGCCGGCCTGACTGTGTTGTACCGCCGAACTACACCGCTATATTTAAGGTAGGAGAGATGCCCGGGAGTTACACTAAAGTATAGCATACCCTGCCATTTGGCCCCCCTGCTGCCAGGCCCCCAGTGACCGCAGGGTCTGCTGTGTATATAGTTATGCAACTGGCATTAGTAAATGGTCCCCAATGGCAGTCCCTTTTACAACTGGAAGATCTTTTTTTGCTTCATGGTTTTAGAGGTTTTTCTGGGATTTTCATGATGTAATTTGTACTACTTTTGTGCAACTTTTTGTTCATGCTTTTTAAGTTTGGATCTTTTAAAGAATGACTGACATTTATGGAAATGAGTTTAGTCATGGTTTCAAAAAACTCTAAAGCCACAAAAATCCAAATGATAATGAATGCCCCCTAAGAGTTCTGTTTTTGTTTTCATTATGACAGGTTATATTTTTGTAATGTTTCTTATTTAGAAGGGTTCTGCAAATGGCAATTCTACAAGCCAATATTAATCATTATAGTTATAGTGTTTGCTGTGATATCATCATGTGGGTGTTAATTTAACTATTTATCTCTCCTTGTCAGTACATTTCATGTGTAAGCAATGATCTTATGAGACATTTGGGCAAAAAATTTGGGCTAAAAGAAACTTGACAGAGTGGGCAAAGTATTGTACTGGGTAGAATAATAAGGGAAATGTACTCAGTTGAACAGGGACAGAACAGAGCAGGTGAAGTATAGGACTGGGCAGGAGTGGGTTAGAGTGTGAGAAGTAGTGAGAGAACCAGTAAGGGACAGGAACAGACAAGGAAAGGGCAGAGCTAGTGAAGTACAGTGCTGGACATCAACAGGATAGAGCCAGGGCAGACAAGGCTAGGTTAAAGGCAGGAATGAAATGGAGTAAAAACCGTCAGAACATAACAGGCTAGGGTCAGAAGAAGCTGAGTAACATTTTAGTACACAAGATAGAAAAGCCAGCTGGAAAGCCTAAGTTTACTATCTTGACTGTCTTTCTGGAGAAGTGTAAGGCACCATTTATTTTATCTTTAAAGGAGAAGGAAAGGCAAAAACTAAGTAAGCTTTATCAGAAAGGTCTATGTAAATACAGCCATAATCACTCACAGAAACACTGCACTGACTTCTCTGTAAAAAGATTAGTTGTGTCTGTTTTCCTCTGCCAGAGACACGCAGCTCTTTCCTTTCTGCCCTTTCCTGCTCCCCCTCCCTCAAGAATGCTAAGAACTCACTCCCCCCCCCCTTAGGAATGTGGATCTGAGCCAATCAGCAGGAAGCTTCCTCATAGTCTTACTAACTGAGCATGTTCACTTAGTCTGGGTGTCTGTGCACGAGTGAGGCATTATGGGAACTTTCTTTACACAGCTCAGCGTTTTTTCTTCCTGTTTGGCTTCTGATCATCTGAATGGGAGAATATGGGGAGACTTAAGGGCACAATTGAGACAGCTGAAGGTATGCCTGCAGCTTGAGATTAACTCTTTATTTAGCCTTTCCTTCTTCTTTAACTACATCCTTAATTTGCTAATGTTGATTTAGATATTGATATATTTATTTGCAAACATTTTTTTTTATTAAATAAATACATAATTGTTATTATTAAAATTAATATAGAACATGTTTATTTTTTTATTGGAATTCTTAAATAAAGCCTTTTATATTAGGCATTTACATGATTTTAGAATCCTATAAATTGTGTCTCTGTCTAAACATGCCAGGAATAGAAAACTTTGCATTTATTTTTGTTAAGCTGTCTTTTTCATTTACGTGTTAACTCCACATGAGCGCATATCATATTATAGATATTATTTTTCTAGATAAATGCAGTCCGTAAGCCTCTACAGAACACCATATAAATATAAATCAAAACATTATACCCCATGGTCAACATGCTAATTGCATGACACTTTCTAATTAGACATCACTGTGTCCTTCTAGTAATGAATCTGACTCTTTTGCAGTTAAGAGCCATCCCAGATCTGGCCTGCATTTCCATAACTGTTAACAGGTCCTTAGTCAGCTCTCTGATCAGCCTCTTCATCTAGATAAGACTGATCAAAGGTTAATTGAAAATCTGATGCAGCTTCAGCCCCCAAGCCCTTCTCCTGCAGAGAGTAATTGACTGCACCCAAACACTGCCCTGCACGACATGGAAAAGTGACCCAGGAGAACTACATACATATCTCTCACTGAAACTCATGTGTCTGTCCATCTGAGAATACAATTAGAAGTGAAGGAGGGCTGCCAGGTTATACTGAAAAAATACTTTTAGAGAAGACTAATGAGGACATCGGTCTAACAGCAGCCAGCAATGTTAAAGGGTAAAATATTTAAAACTCAGTGATAGCTGATGGCAGTTCTGTACTGTTGAATACATTTTGCAATGCATTTTTTATACAGTTTCTTACAATTACAAGTAGAGGAATAGGGAAAGCAAAAAAATAACAACAAAAAAAATCTTTAAGTCAACCCCCCCCATTAAAAACCCATATGCCTACAAAGTTTAAAAAACAGGGTTGTAATTATGTAGGGTGCAAAGGCCAATGATGAGTACATCGTTAAGCTCGCAGTACCCACCCCTTCCCCAACCTTACCCCATACACACAATACTAGACAACAGGTTAGAAAGAAATGACCACTTGTGATTAACATATACATATATCGCACCAACTCCACTAATGCTCCTAATTAACCAATCCTTAGCCCAGGCCTTGAGTCTGTGTCCAGCCTACCGTTAAAGTCATTATTCAAAGTTATGCATCTCCCTTGGACTACAGGCCTACCATTTACCACTTCACCTTGCCCACTGCAGCTTTGATAATTTCCACATCCACAGGAATGGTGGGAGGGATGCTGCTGTGTCCTACTCCCTTGCCTGCAAGGAACTGGAGAGTCTGCTTCTGGCCCACCCCCAATATACTTATACCTAAGGCACTCATGACCAATCAGCCCCCAGATAGTCCCTTTACCAAAAGATGAATTAGATGGTTTCCACACAGCACCTTAATAGAGGCCAAATGGGTAGAAAGAGCAACCAGTCAACAATAACCCAAACCCAGCCCCGCAAAGAAACAATGTGCTGCCAAAAGACCTTGAGTAATATGGAAACCCTTAATGTAACAATAGTGTGAAAACGTTGTTAATTACAACAAATAATTGTGTGTACTATAAACTCAATAAAACCATTTTTAATGCATAAGGGAGTGTTCCCCAAACACTTGTGCACAACCTCCCACTGTCAAAATTGGCCATATGGGGAAAAGATGCTGGAGCTGGAACCCAATAGTTCTCAGAATCTGCATGCAAAAAGGATAGTTATGAAACCTGCCAGTACTAAGAATATATGGGTCCTCTCTGCCCCAAGTTCAAACAGCCATCATCTACAATACCAGTCTTAGTGTTTATGACTCTAATATGGTTACAAATAGCGGTGCTTTTAGTTAAGGTAGTAAGGGAAGTAAGACAAGGTTAGGAAGATCCTGCATTCTTGCCACATCCGTATCGCCCATCATGGGCTTCCTCAGGTGCTACAGCAACCAATCACAATAGTCCTCTTAATATATGATATCCTCTTATATATTCATTGGTCCTCACAGGGCGAACCCAACATCAATCATTCATAGTCAACTTCCTGATAGGGGCCTGACAGCTGCAGTCTTTTGACCACTGCCTAGAGACTACCACCTGTTTATTTGAATAGGAAATTAGAAGCTTATTCCAGATGCTGGGGCAGTTAGGCAGCGGTCACTAGGGAACATTTACCGTAATAGCTATAGATCAGCAATAGATGGTAAATAAATCATTATTACTGTATTTGTGCATTGTGAATGTGAAAACCATTGAACACTACATCACAAACAATGTTTGCATCTCTACTCATGTCTCTTATGTGGTGAACCAATTGAAGACTGACTTGTTTAATATGTTAAAACTATTGATGAGCTAATTTTTTTTGTGAGGCTTCAATTTGCTGCGAATTTCCGCATTTCGTCATTGGTGAATTGTTTTGTGAAACTTTAGCGAAAATTTGCTGTGTAAAAATTAGCTGTGTGTCAAAATAGGCGTGGTCGCATCAAAATAGACACGGCTGCATAAAAAAAAGTCGGGCATGACAGGAAGCAAAACCCCCCCTTCACAATTTTTTTGCCGTTTCGTGAATTTTTCTGTAGCTTTGCAAATTTTCTGTTGAAGTGAAATGGGGCAGATTTGCTCATCACTAATTAAAACAAGACAGTTGAAAACTAGTGGGCCTAAGCCAACTCCTAGACCAACCAGCTCCTAGATATCCTATGGGTCTTGGCCTATTCAAGAAATCCATACATTTATTTATGACATATGTATGTCATACTAATAATAATTTTATGCCCCCTGACCTACATAATAGAAAGCGGTTGGCAGCATTGGGCTAAAACAAAAGTCAAGGTGAAGATATATGAATACAAAATAACTTTATAATGGTACACCCCTCATTTAAATCAGCAGAAGGAGCTCTATTATTTTCCTAATTTACGCCTAATTTATAAAATGCACACAAGGAAATCACTTTACCAAACAGAAATTACATGTAACTTATATACAGTACAACTTAATGGTCTCTATGCACAGTTCTGTTGGATTTTTCCATACATTTGTATACAATTAAGATGGGATCTGCTATTGGAGTCCCTTAACAATGCACCCTGAAAGAAACTGTGGGTCTAACACTTTGGGGGCTATTTATTAACTAACGTTTTTGTTTTCCAACTAGCATTTTTAGTGCTAAAAATCCCAGGAAAAAAAGACACACATTTTTCGAGATTTACTATGCGACCGAATGACTATAAATCGGAATCTGACAATTCGGCAGCTAAATATTGCCGAGATCATGTAAAAGTCAATGTCAGATGTCCCTTCCCTCTCCTGAAAGATTCTTCTTTTGCCTCGAAATTTTAGAGGTTTCGAATGTATGACGCTGGTTTTTGTGCGACCAAAAAAAAAAGTTTTCGGAGCTACTATTAGAAAAGGTCTCAGTTTCTGTGGCTTTTTCCTGCACAGACTTTTTTAGTTAAAATGTTTTTGTAAATGTCAGACTCTTTCACCAATATGTAGGTTTATAAGAGTTTAGTTGAATTTTTAAAAATAAAAATATGAGAAATGTTAGGGTTTTAGTAAATCTGCGCCACACTGTAGCCTAGATACACTTGCTGTAATAACAAAATGCAACTTACTGGAGATCTATGAATTAATTATCCCAAATGTGTTTTGATAAAATGTTTCCTGGTTGTGGTCACACTAACTTCTGTAAGTCTCGAAGACAAACACACTGTGCTCCTTTGTTATTAACATAATGGGATTTATTGTGCCATTAGCAGCGAAAGAACTGGTGTTAGACATATACTATACCAGGGTAACAAGTAAATTGCAGCTGTTGATTTACTCACATTGTAAATCAGATGACAACAGTTTAAGTTGCAGAATTTCCTTTTGTTTTGTTATTTATTTAAGGATGCAGCCACAAATGAGACACTTCCAGTTGCTATATTTTTTAGGTAACATTTTAGTTGATGAATAGTACTCTATAAAGCTCTAGAGTTTCTTAAATTAACAGAAAAAAAATTCATTACCACCTGATTTATATGTTACATGTTATTTGTTCTTCTTGTTCTGGGGCCTGGCATAGTTTTATCTCCTTTAATTACAACAATAATGCTAGTACTCTTTACAAGTACATTAGAGGACATTTTAAACTGATAGCAGGGTTTTTTTTTCCCACACAGAAAATAACAACAAACAGGAGGCCGCCCCTTGATTAGAGGAAAAGAACTTTCATTTGAAGTAGCGTAGGTGGTTTTTCTTGGTGAGATTGTGGAATGCCCTGCCGAGTGATGTTGGCTAATTTTATTAACACTTTAAAGAATGGCTTGGAGGATTTCTTGATGCGACTGCAGCTTATTTAACCTGTTATTTAACATGACTGCAACTTTTTTGACATGCCCGCAACTTTTTCCTTACTGCATGTTTGAATGTGCCAGTAGAGAAGGTAAGATTAAAGGGAGAAGTGACAGACGGATTGAATATAGGTGAAAGAAGAGGAATGAGAGAAGAAGGAATAGGATGAAGAGTCTGGAAAAGGATATAAGAGTAACTGAAGGAATGTTACTAGTGTGCTGTACCTTTGGTTTGTTTGGTGCTTTGTTTCCTTGAGGATTTTTTGGATTTTGTTAAGGTAATAACTAGCATAGTCCTTAGAAGTGACAGGGAAGGCAGCAAGTTGGGTAGGTGAAGAAGCAAGATTTGAAAGTGTGGAAAAGTTATGAGAGTGGAATATAATTTTCAGAGGACCAAGCATTCCTGAAATTGTGTACTGTGGTTTTGTATTGTTGAAAGTTTGTTCTGGAGTTGTTTAGCCCAGGGGACTGCATTTGGAGTTGCTTAGTGTATTTAGTATGCCAGGGTTGGTTGTTGGTACAATGTGGGTGGTGTGCATAGAGGAGGTTCAAAACTGTCCAAAATGGGGGTGATTGTGTCAGTGTAAAAAGATGCAGCAAGTTTAAGGTCTGTTAATGAAGACATAGAGGAATGCAAAGGCTGTAGAGTGGATGAGAGATGCTGTAGATTTAATGTGATGTAGTAGGATTCTGACTTACAGAAGTGATTGTGAGCAAGTTATCAAGAGTGTAAGGAGATGGTGATCAGAGAGAGGAAAGGGGTAGTTTAAGACTGGGTAATACACACCTGGTCAGCCCGATAAAGGCTCAATAGCACCACCTTTGATAATCTTAGCAAACACAGCTGAACACCTTAACAACGCAATATGATAACATAATATCCATTACTGCTAAAGGCCTTAATTAGATCACCAAGCGATATTTAGTATTGAAAGAAATCCGCCACTTACATGAGGACATAGCATTTATACAGGAAACCCACTTCCAGCAAAACAGCCCATATAAACTCCAATCAAGGTATTATCCAACAGCATATTACGCCTCGGGTCCATCAAAAACAGCTGGAGTTGCAATACAGGTATAGGATCCTTTATCCGGAAACCCGTTATCCAGAACGTTCTGAATTACAGAAAGGCCATCTCCCATAGACTCCATTATAAGCAAATAATTCTAATTTGTAAAAATGATTTCCTTTTTCTCTGTAATAATAAAACAGAACCTTGTACTTGATCCCAACTAAGATTAATAATAATAATTAATCCTTATTGGATGCAAAACAATCCTATTGGGTTTAAATGATGTTTAAATGGTTTTTTAGTAGACTTAAGGTATGGAGATCCAAATTACAAAAAATAAAATCCCGTATCGGAAAAGCTCCAGGTCCCAAGCATTCTGGATAACAGGTCCTATACCTGTACTAATACATAAAGATTGCCCTATGGTGGTTGACCAGGTGTGCTGCGACCCAAATGGACGATATATTGTGCTGACATGTAAATATATGAACACCCCGCTAAACCTGATCAATATTTACTCCCCTAACAAACACCAAATCGGGTTCTTGAAATCCATACTTAATAAATCCCTATCTCAAGACACAGCTTACCAAGTGATAAGAGGTGATTTTAACCTCACATTTTCACAACTTAGAGACAGAACCAGCCCTTCTCTTGACAAATCGGCACACCATATGTCCAAGGAATTCAGAAAGCTGACCAGGCAGTTTTCATTTTTAGATAGCTGGAGGATCAGTCACCCAAAGGATAAACAATATACCTTTTATTCCCCAGTACAGAAAATACACTTCAGCTTAGATAACTTTTTAATCTCACAACCTTGCCTCCATTTGCAATACTCCAGTGAGATCTACCCCATAACATGGTCCGACCACTCACCCATACAATTAACACTAGACTTCATAAAACTACCACCGAGGGAGCCACATTGTAATAATCAATATTACATGACCCAGACACCTTCAGCCAGATCGAAACAACCATAAAAGAATACTTCAGAATCAATGAAGGCACAATTAACTCTACATCCACTTTCTGGGAAGCGCATAAGGCCACACTTAGGGGACATATCATAGCTCTTACCACAAGCAAGACACAAGCCTCATACATAACCCTCTAAACCCACCTCCAAACCCTAGAAACTCAATATAATAAAACACGTACAGAACAGCTTTCAGAAACCAACTATGCACTAAAGCATAAAGAGAAAGCTATCTTATTGACAAAACAAAAATTTTATGAACAGGGAGACAAGCAGCATACTCTCTTAGCTAGAAAGCTCAAGGATAATAAAGCCCAATCCAAAATTAATTCAATCAAAACCCCTTCTGGGCAACTGACATACAACCAAAATTCAATTGGAGACATATTCAATAAATACTACACCCACTTATATAATCTGAAGGCCTCCACCCCTGGAAACTTACTTACAACCCAAAACAACACACTTCCAGACTTCCTAGCAAAAGCCAACCTTCCTAAACTCTCTGAGGAAGAAGACACTATCACCCTAGAAGAACTAAGCTACTGTACGTTCTCCAGGGCCAGACAGTTTTCCATATAAATACTACAAATTATATGCTCACATTTTAAACCCACATCTAGTAAAACTTTTCAATGAGTTCCTAGAAGGCCATTCCATTCCCGCCTCCACACTAAGCTCCTACCTCAGACTCATTCCCAAAGAAGGGAAAGATTTGAGTTTATGCTCTAACTATAGGCCCATAGCTTTGCTAAACTCAGACTTTAAATTGTTCACCAAAATCTTAGCTAAAAGACACACCAGAGGTCACGCCTTTAGATTAGAAGAACGGAGCTTCCATTTGAAGCAGCTTAGGTGGTTTTTCACGGTGAGGGCAGTGAGGTTGTGGAATGCCCTTCCTAGAGATGTGCTAATGGCAGATTCTGTTAATGCCTTTAAGAGGGGCCTGGATGAGTTCTTGAACAATCAGAATAGTCAAGGCTATTGTGATACTAATATCTACAGTTAGTACTAGTGGTTGTATATATAGTTTATGTATGTGAGTGTATAGATTGGTAGGTGTGGGTTGTGTGTGCTGGGTTTACTTGGATGGGTTGAACTTGATGGACTCTGGTCTTTTGTCAACCTTATGTAACTATGTAACTATGTACCTAAACTTATCCATAAAGACCAAGTTGGCTTTATTGATGTGGGGCAAGCAGACGACAATACAAGGCGCACTATTGACTTAATAGAAATACTTAACAGGAGCTCCACCCCGGTGATCCTACTAAGTTTGGCCGCCTGAGTTGGCCTTACCTGTTCTCATTATTAGCACACCTTAACTTCTCAGGGCCCTTCTTAGGAGCTCTCAAGAATCTGTATCATAACCCCACAACTCAGCTGAAACTGCTTGGTCTAAATCAATAACTATAACCAATGGTACTAGACAGGGCTGCCCCCTATCCCCCCTCATGTACGCACTCAGCATAGAGCCATTAGCAGCCGTCATTAGGAACTCACCTGATATCTCAGGGATCACTGTACAGTCAACAACCTATAAAATAGCCCTCTTTGCAGATGATGTCTTGCTCACATTGACAAACCCAACAGTTTCACTTCCAAATTTACATAAAGTCTGAGACACATATAGCCTACTCTCAGATGGTCAACCTAACCAAAACTTTAGCCCTCCCACTAAATCTCCCACCAAACTCATTACAAGGCCTCCAAAGCTCCTTTCCACATAATTAGTAAAGAAGTGCAGTCCCATATTTGGGCACATATATAACCCCAACATACTCTGATCTATTCAGATATAATTTTGCCCCCTTAATAAATAAAGTCAAAGGTTTATTACAGTCCTGGTCACAACACACCCTGTCCTGGTTTGACAGAATAGCAGCCATAAAACTGACTATTATGCTGAAGTTTCTATATCTTTTTGAGACCCTACCTGTACCAATCCCTACCAAGACCTTCAAAGAACTTCAGTCCTCATGTCATAACTTTATATGGGGTAATCGTAGACATAGAGTACCAAAACACATATTGACTACACCATGTAGATATGGAGGACTGGGGGTACCCATGTTTAAAAGGTACTATGAAGCAGCCCACATTAGGCAACTTTTAGCCTGGTCCCAGAGGATATCAAGCTGCACCTGGTGTCATATTGAAAATGCTTATTCAAAAACCTGTCATGTGAGACCCTACAGCGACAGAGCAAAGGAACTCGCATCTACAACCTTTGAATTACTCTCAAAACCCGGCCTCCCACAAAAAGGCTTAATATCCAAAATATACCAACTACTATCTGGACCTCAAGGAGATCCACCTCTTAGACATCAATACATGACTAAATGGGACTCAGTTCTGCCTCTACCTCTTTTAAACCAGGATTGGACCGCAATCTGGGAAAACGCAAGACGGGTGGTAACCTGCTCGAGACAAAGGGAACATATTTACAAAATATTAATGTCTTGGTACCATACCCCTGCCAAACTGCACAAATTATTCCAAAACCACCCTCCTCTATGCTGGAGAAACTGCAGAGAGATAGGTACTCTGCCTCATATCTTTTGGACATGTTCAATCATAACCCCACTCTGGTCAGAAGTGTCAGATCTGCTCAACAAAACATTTCATAACACAATACCAATGGACTTAAGTACTTTTCTCCTTGGCAAACCATTCCCACAGACTCATAGATCTACTCAAACTCTCATCAACCATATTCTTACGGCTACATGTCTCTCTATTGCAGCGAAATGGAAATCCTCTACCCCACCAACATTAACGGAAATCAAATGCAGAGTGGAAAGTAAGAAATTATTTGAATCAAGTATTGCCCAACTACAAAATAAGACCCCACACTTCCAACAAATATGGTCCCCCTGGGAAATGTTAGCATCCAGAGTCTCCATGGCTACTGACATCAACATATTAATCGTGTCACAGAAATTAAGGCTCAAAAAGCAACATGAATGTTGTATCGATCTTTTACCAATCTGCTCTCCATTTCTTTTTTCTTCCTTTTCTTTATGTTTGCAAACCACTGAAATGATTTTATTCAATAAAAAATTCAAGTTACAAAAAAAAAGACTGGGTAATACAGGGTAGGGTACCCTATTGTTCAAAATAGTGTTGCAGATTTATTTTTATATTTCACCCTTTTCTCCACATTCTGATCATCTGCCAATCCCCAGCAATTATATATCTAAAGTAAAAGGAGGGGTAAAATGCAGGATTTGTCTGATACACTATGCTGGGTTGGAAAACCAATCCAAATCATTGGGGCTTTGAAATGAGAATATATTTCCTTAGCCTTACAAGGTATCATAATGCATACAACAATTCTTAATATTTTTCTTTTTCTATAAGGTAGAACATTCTCTATAAAGGCTGACCCTTCAGTTATGGGAGATATCATACTTCAAATGATGGGTGTTTCAAAAACCTCAGCAATTTGTTTACCTTAATAGCGCTAAGTGTGTTTAAAGGCTGATTTGGGAAAATCATGGAATGCTTATAAATATTTTATTAAGCTGTGCAGGCTCATTATTTCTGATGGGAATGTGATATTCATGACAATCTACTGTCACCAGAATTGCTTTGTCAGCCCAGTGTAGTGTAAAATAATTACATTGCATAGACACTATAGAAAAAAAATCTGAAATTACTTTGCTGTAAAAATAATTCTTTGCACTAACTCCTGCATAAAACACATTTTCATTCTTTGGTAGTTTGTTAACAATTTCCTTGCCATAAGCAATTCCATCCTTACTAACTAATGAGCAAACAGGGCTTTGATGATACTACTGTGTGCATGGAATATTAATTTAAAGAGAAACGTATAATTGGATTTACATTACTGGCAATTATAGTGCTTTAGTGGTTTAGTTATGGTGTGCAATAAATCAACACAATCCAAAAGCTATCCTGCCCATACAAAGGGTAAATAAAGGTGGTTTATAGAAGAGTTGGTCTACCGTCAGCAGTGATAAAAACACTGATTGCTAGCAGAGAAGTTGATTGTGAATATATAAGCATACATGTGAAGGGCAGTTGCCATACTGATTAAGGTATTCAGGATGTCTTACTCAAAGCAGTCAGTATAAATGCATATTAATGTGCAGAGACAAATAGAACTGTTTCCAGGATAGAAACAATTGTTGCAAATAGGGAATGTGTTCCTTAGTTTATCTTAATTTTACCCTTCTATGACTTTTAATGTCAATATGGCCCTGGTATTGTAGAGATAACCCACAATGAAGTTATAAGATGAAAGTGCTTTGTCAGTAAGTCATGATTTACTGTGTCACCTCTCTCAACATATTCGACTGGGCATGCTTTTAGCCACTTCTGACCTGTTAAGGCTAAATGGCAAAACTTTTCATGAACTAAAGTAAAAAAAGCCTTCTCTATATGGGTCATATTTACTGAAGGGTGAAAGTTAAAATAGTAATGGCATTGATGAATGTTTGAGCAGTAATCGCCTGCCAGCAGGGTCAGCACAATTACTTTATTGTTTGGCAGCACTGTATTTATGAAGGGCAGGCTTGCACACCAAGGTACAAGGTGTCCCAAAGTGTTGCACTTTGCATCTTGCGCCATGTTCTGAGTAAGGTTCAAAGTGAAAGCTACACTAAAATCCCACAAGTGCAAGGTAGATGCTTCCCAAGTAGTAGATTTTGCACTTGGGCCCATTTGATTGATAAGCGAAGTCTAGTAGCCCAATGACCCATAGGGAAACGTAGGGAAGCAGGGGCATGACGTAGCAGTAGGACAGACATAGCCACTCCCAGTTTTTTATCTGATTGGAAAACGTTCCCGCTCCTCATCCATTTTAGGCAGCATAGGAAAACGCCCACCCTCCCTCCCTATAGAGGTGGAGGCAACGAGTGGTGTTGGCGGGGTGATTCAGTTGGGGGAAAACAATGGTTGGGTTAGGAAGGGAGTTTGTTAATTGTTTGGGGATGGCATGCCTGGAACCTCAGGGGTAAGTAAGTGGATTAGGAGGTGAGTTTTGTTGGGTAGGGGGTTCCGGGCTGGAAGGGCAGCTGGCAGCGCCAGTTGCGCTGCGCAGTTATTGGCTTGTTATGGTGTATGTTATGGTTTATGTTTATTCAAAGTTGGTTGTTTGTTATACAAACATTTGCATGGTGTTCATGAGTTGTTTTCTATCTTATTTGTTCTTATGATATGTTTTAAATTAAAACTCTAATTGTTATTAATAAATGTTCTGCGGCCATTTTATCCCAAGAATTGGTGTCCGTGTGTTTATTGGGATTGGTAAGTAAAAACAGGCAAAGGGGTTAAGGTTGGGAGAATGGCGGGTCAAGATCCGACGTTGCTCACGTCAGGGGTCTTGTACCCACAAAGTTATTTATGTGTTCCGAATCCTGACCACCACCTCCAATATACTTTCTATCATATATCTATTAGTCCTAAAATTAGAGGCCTTATTTATTAAATGCCAACAAACAGATGTAAATTCCTAATTGGGGTTTCAGTGTAGCCTTTGGGGTATTCATCATTGGGGGAAAGATGGCACCCACAGGTGCAGGCACTTTAGGACATGCAGGTTAAGGAGCACCGATGGCAGCAAGGCCTTGCACCATCTGGAACTAAGAGACCATTTAGTTCCCTTGCACTTGCATCCTGGCACATAGTAAAAACTCTTGTGTAGAATCTGGTGGAACGCTGCCATAACGTAATGTAACACTGCGCATAGGGTCCCTAGCACCTTGAGCCCAGTGCTCCTTGCACATGTGCTGCAGATGCTCTGTGCTGCTGCCAGTTACTGAGCTTAGGGACTGACTCACAATATACTGTATGTATAGAATATACAGTAAATGTCACTATATAATATAAAGCTGTACATAATACAGATAATTACTGCATGGCAGCTCAAAAATCAGTGCAGTTAGCATCAGAATTGAATAATCAGCCCTGTAGTATCAGCTTTTATGAGCTTATATGACAGTTAAACTTAATTTTCTCCTTGATAATTTGCGACAACCCCTAAGCTTAGCTTCTCAACAGCTGCCTAGAGCCCACTGAGTATGTGAGTGTCGCAGACACTTTCCAAGATGGGGAACTTTTGTGACAAGTTTGAAGTCCTGGCTCATTGCTGCTATTGAGATGCTAAAACTTAAGGCTGGTTTAATAAGTACAGTATACAAAATATGGCATTTTTAGCCATATACATTTTTATGGATTAGTTCTCCTTTAATTTTTCAATGAAGAGAATATGAACACCAAATATGATATATATTCATTGGACTTAAATTAGTACTTATTTCTAGAGATGTAGCGAACCTCACAAAAAAAGTTTGCGAACCCGTTCGCAAACTTCCGCCAAAAAGTGCGAACTTTTGCGAACTTTGCGAACCCCATAGACTTCAATGGGAAGGCGAACTTTAAAACCTAGAAAAGCAATTTCTGGCCAGAAACCTGATTTTAAAGTTGTTTAAAGGGTGCCACGACCTGGACAGTGGCATGCAGGAGGGGGATCAAGGGCAAAAATGTCTCTAAAAATACGTTGTTGACACAGCGTTGCATTTTGTGCTGTAAAGGGCAGAAATCACACTACATTTCTAAACTTGTGTAATAAACTGCTTTAAAACGTCCGGCGTCTACATGCCAATCAAGTCGTTTAAAGGTTACAGCCGGTTCAATGTGTGGTTGGTGCTTAGTGCACTACTATGAGCAGCACACCTGTCTCCAACACACACAGACGGAGCTGCAATACACAATGAAAAGAAGACTAGAGTAACAGTAATCAGAAAATAAAAGCAGTCCTTACAAGGACTATTGGGTTACAGCAGATGAGATCAGCAGGACAGCTGTCCCCAGCAGCTACATACAGAGCAGTAGAAAGTAGATTACTATTCAGCAAAGCTACCTAAACTGTCCCTCAAACCCCTGCGCAGCTCTCTCCCTATGCTAACTCATCAAGCACACACAGGCAGAATGTAAAATGGCTGCTGGGCTTCGGTTTATATATGGAAGGGAGTGGTCCAGGAGGAAGAGCTGCCTGATTGGCTGCCATGTATCTGCTGGCTCTGGGGTGAGAGGTCAAAATTTGGATCCAGCTAAGGCGAACCCAAAATTGCGAACTTCGCGAACTTGCGAACACCCGATTTTCGTGCGAATTAGTTCGCCGACGAACAGTTCGCTACATCTCTACTTATTTCTATTCTATACATGTAATTTTGTTCTCTTTAGAGCCAGGATACTTGGATATCAATATCATGGCCTACTCTTTATCGAATGAAATTGGTTTCTAAGATGTTAATATGATTTATCTAGTTCAAGTGAAATGTAGTGTTTTTTAGAGAAAGATAACACCATCAATCTAGCTAATTCGCTTTGGGGACATATTCTCTTTAAATGTTGGCAAATATCAGTGAAACCTGTTTTGCTTATCTGGCAGACATTGTTCCTAAGTGTGGCCTTAAAAATTGTTTCATGCAGGGAAGATTTTATGTATAAAAAGAATGAACAGGTTTTAAATGCTCCCGTTTGAAACAGCTGTAAGTGCATTTCCCTTTCTGCAAATAAAATGACAAAATTGCCCTGCTTTCTATTTAAGAAGAGAAAAGAAAAAAATTACAGCGCACATAAATCCATGAAGGGGTTTCTACATAAAAAGCTTTTACTGAGAATTTTTTTTTTTGTTTGTCTGAAAAGAAGCTTTTGCTAGTACTACAGAAACGACACAATTGGTTAATCTTCTTTATGTTTCTGAGTTTCCCGTGGCTGTAAATGGGCTTAAGGATTTTAAAAAGCACAAATCATGAATATTTGCCCTTCAAAATGTTCTTTGGAGACAAGTTTAAAACGCAAATAAAAGCAAAATTCTACTGAAGGTCCTGCTTTTATGGCCTCATTTGAATATCTGTAAAAATAATATAAACACATATTTTAATTATACGCTTTATATTTGACTATTACTCCTTAAAGTGCTCTATTTGCACATTGGAACATTAGTCAAGTAAGCAGAAGTATGTGGAGGAGCAGTGCCTTAGTGGCTAGCTATATCTGCCTTACAACATTATATGAATGTTCTCCCCATTTCTGGGTTGGCCTGTTCATTCTTGCAGTTCAACTAGAGGCAGGCAAGTTAAGTGGCTTCTAAACTTGATGAAATAGAGTTTACACATCAGACTTTTCTATCAGTCCTATTATTTTTGAACCCATGCAACTACATCTGACTTGAAGAATGGATTCTGTCGATCCAACACCATCTTACAGAATCCCCCATGTAGTATAGCTCTAAAGCCTGTTATTCTCAGAAGTGGGGAAGAAACTTTATGGTAATATTATTTTGTCCATTTTATATGTAAAAGTATTGTTTTTAAAAATGTGTGTAATTCTGGGTATTACACACTGGCAAATAAAAGTAGATCATTTGGCCAATCTTGCCAAAAACTTGTTGACATAAACCCAAGTGTTTGGCTGTAATATGCTGCCATTGCAAAAGAATCAGTACAGATGATAGCAGACAATTCATTTGGTCGATAATCATATCAGTATGAGCAAGTGCTATGGTCACTTTGAGATTAGTTGCCCAAGATAAATCTGTGTTACCAAAGTGACTTCCCAACCAGTGGCTCGCCACTTGGATGTTGCTCTCAGTGGCCTCAAAGCAGGTGCTTATATTTGAATTCCTGGCTTGGGAAAAGTGTTGGTTGCATAAAACACAGCTGTACTGACAAAATGGGCCTTCTGTAGGCTGCTAGTCTACATAAAGGCCACCAAGAAGCCAATCATAGCCCTTACCTGACACCCCTGGACTTTTTTCACGCTTATGTTTCTCTCTAAATCTTTTTACATTTGAATGTAGCTCACAGGATAAAAGAGTCGGGGACCCCTGTCCTAATTGCCATCTACTGAACTGTATTAATTGTTCCCTCCCTGATCTAGTTATTTACAGTTTTCCAGTGGACAGTGGAATTTGGCTAATATTTACCATTTTCCCCATTAGATGTGTTGCCAACTTTTTTTTATCTGCCTGTATAATTACCTCCATGTGCCAGACTTTACTCATAATCTTCTGTCAGTATAATATCTATACAGTACATAATAAAAACATAATAAAAAATGGTCGCTATAGGCCTAGTCACACACAGTACACAAAAAGTGGGGAGTCGTAGGAGCACTTAAAGGCAAAGTAAAATATACAAGTACAATGGAAGTGCAACTGATCTGTCCAAATTAGTTAGAAGCATACTAAAGAGAGTGGAGATTGATCAGTGCACATTATCTGGTCCCCTTTTTTCTAAGTAATTTAGTATCTATGAAAGTGCAAAAAACAGGGAATTTTAGTAGCAAAGTAATGATCATAAAAGTTTGAGAACTTCATGTTGGGTTGAAAAAGGTGAAATCTGATTTGTTGTTGGCTTCACCCGCTAAACTTTGAACACAGGTATATAGTAAAAACCACTGTGCAAAGTTTGGGGACCCTGGTTTTAATAGTGTCTGAATGGCAGCAATTTAAATTTCCCCACTGAAAGTCAATTGACACTTTTTCTAACCTGGAACTGCAGTTACCCAGTGACTAACTCTGCAAAGTTTAGGTACCCTAGGATTAATAGTTAGAGAATGGCAGCAGTTTAAATTTAAATCATTAAAGTCAATAGGTAAATTGTGATTGGTGGTTGGTGGGTGTGCCCACTTTTTCTAACTTTGAGTGGAAGTCAGCCAGTGACAAACAGTGGGCACCCTGGCATAAATAGTGTGAGAATGGCAGCATTTTAAATTTAAACCAATAATATTCAATGGATGAAATTTGATTGGCTGTTAGTGGCCCAACCCACTTTTCCCATTTTTGAACTGCAGTCCCCCAGTGACCAACTTCAAAGTTTGAGGACTCGGGCATAAAAATTGTGAGACAGACAGCAATTTACATTTCACCATTGAAAATAAATAGGTGAAATGTGATTGGCTGTTGGTGGTTCCACCCACATTTTTCTAACTTTGAACGGCAAATACCCAGTGACTAACTCTGGAAGGTTTGACAACCCTGGAATAAATACTGAAATAATGGCATCAGTTTAAATATAAACCAATGAAACTTAATGCGTGGAAATGGATTGGCTGTTGGTGGATCCGCCCACTTGTCTAACCCTAATTATGTAGTCAGCCAGTGACTGACTGTGCAAAGTTTGGGAACCCTGACATAAATAGTGTGAGAAAGGCAGCAATTTAAATTTAAACCAAAACAAATCAATAGTTGAAGTCATATTGGCTGTTGGTGGCTCCACCCACTTTTTAAAACCTAAAAATGCAGTCCCCTAGTGACCTTGGTGTTAATACTGTGAGAATGGCAGCAGGTTGAATTTCCCCATTGAAAATCAATAGTTAAAATCTGATTGGCTGTTGGTGGCTCCACCCACTTTTTCTATCTCTGAACCGCAGTTAGTTGGTGACTAGATCTGCAAAGTTTGGGGACCTTAGTATTAATATTTAAAGAATTGCAGCAGTTTAAATTTAAACATATGAAGTCTTTAGGTGAAATCTGATTGGCTGTTGTTGGCCCTGCCCATTTTTCTAAACTTGGAACATAGTCACCCAGTGACAAACTGTGCAAAGTTTGGGGACCCTGACATTAAACATGTGAGAATGGCAGCAGTTAAAATTTCCCCCACTGAAAACAATGAAAGAAATGTGATTAGCTTTTGGCGGCCCCGCCCACTTTTTCTAACCTTGGGTACGAAGTGACCCAGTGACAGACTGTGCAACGTTTGGGAACCCTGGCATCAAACCAATAAAATTCAATAAGTGAAATATAATTGGCTGTTGGTGACTCCGTCCACTTTTTCAAAAATAAAACTGCAGTCCCCTAGTGACCAACTGTGAAAAGTTTGGGGACCCTGGGGTTAATACTGTGAGAATGGCAGCAGGTTGGATTTCCTCATTGAAAGTCATTACGTAAAAACTGATTGGCTGTTGGTGGCTCCGCCCACTTTTTATAGCCTTGAACCGCAGTTGCCTGGTGCCTAACCCTACAAAGTTTGGGAACCCCGGCCTTATTACTGTGATTGGCTGTTCACAGCTCTGCCCACTTTTGGGCATCCAAAAATCATCATATTTTCATTCAGGCTGACCCCATGACTGTGTGATTCAAGTTTGGGGTGTGTAGCCTCAAAGCTGTAAGATTGGCAGCAGTTTCAATTTCCCCATAAAAGTCAATGGGTGAAATTTGATTGGCTGTTGTTGGCCCCTCCCACTTTGGGGTCATCCAACAAATGCCACTGTTTCATTGGGGGTGACCCCATTATTATGTTATTCAAGTTTGGGGAGTGTAGCTTCAACACTGTAAGAGTGGCAGCAGTTTAAAAATATTCCTGTCAAAGTCAATGGAAAAATTGGGGGGTTCGGAGCAGCGCCACCAAAAGTCGGGGAGGGTGCAATCGTTTCGAAAAGCACAAGCAACCTGCTCCACTATAGGGCAAAAAAGTGTGGAGAGTTTGGGTGTTGTACCCCTAAAACTGTAGGAGGAGTAGTGTTTAGAAAATGGGGGGCGCTAAGAATAATAAGAAGAAGCGGAAGAATAAGCCAAAGTCGAAGAACAGTCTGTGGGGTTTTCAACCCAATATAATTAGCTACACTGCAAGGAGCCATATGACGGTTCTTTTGAAGGCTTCTAGCTAATTTAACTAGATTTTTCTGGGCCCCAAAGAGAATTCAATTTAGGGTCCCAGAATATTGGTAAGTTGACCCATTCTACCATGAAATGTTAAAAGTGCTCATTAATTAGGACCCCCCTACACCCCTACCATCCCCTACAACCACAGGGTCTCCTTCCACTGTAGTTATGCCTCTGCCTCTAAGGAGTGCTTGAATTGTTTCAAAATATCAAGATCCCGATGGTTAGCTAGAACCTAGAACACCCCAACCTTATTTATTTTATATTTAAATTAAAAGACAAGGTTGCAACATATGCAATTGCAAGACAGGTTTTATAGCTCAGTGGTGTGGATGACATTTAAAATACAAGTTCCATCAGCAAGATTCCCACTGTTGCCATAGAGATGATAGTGGGGAGTCCTATGTTGTATTAGATACTCCCTTGGAAAGTTAGATGCTCACGGCCGCTCTGACTTATGTCTCCCACTGTCAGCACAGCATTACGAACACTCACCATAGAGTAGCTGGCAGGGAACACAAGGCATTCAATCAGGCAGTGAGAGCAGTAAAAGAGTTCAAACATGCATAGGCAGGGGGTTTGTGGTGTATATCCAGGTTAATTTGCTTCATTGATAGAATTTGCAAATAGCTATGAACTAAATACACTGATATTATGAGCAGAACATACTGTAAGGCAAACAGTTCTCTGGATCGGATGCTAACTGAACAGAATAATTGGTTGCATAGACTTATGCCCCTCATCTACCACTGTCTGCCCCTATTACCCTCTTCTGATTTCACATTTAATTAGAGGTAGTCAGTAATAAGGTAGCCACCATGATACATGTGATTGGGTAGTGTATTATGTTGCCAGGCGATTCTGTGCTGATCTCTCTTCTCTCTGCAAACAACAGCAATGTTTAAAAGGAAAAAAAAAATAAGGTGAAGTGGGTTTTGCATAAAATATTTATGAGAACAAAATCAAAAGTAGCACATAGAGGAAGATGCAGCATCCCTAGTTGCTTCTGCCTGGCATGTTTTGTGGCTGCACAAGTCACTACACACTTTCAGTTCTCAGAGCAATATTTTAGTCTCCAAAACCAAAGTGTATTGAAACAAATCTGTCTTTTTAGCACAGTATTTTTCTGAACTGGTACCATTTTGCTGCTGCCACACTTTATACTACTTTATATTATATGGTGTGCTGAAGCTATTTTGTCATTTTATTCTTTTTTGTTGGCTCCTATCTTCAGCAATCCTGGTGCTATATATAAATATACACAACATAACATTTAAATAAATTAAACTTTCACCCAGTTTCTCACTCACCAAACCCTTGAAGCTGCACATTTAATGGTGAAGACTCATGGAGCTACTTAGTAGCAGCTATTTGTCATGGCTACTAAACATCAGAAAATACCCTGCAATAGACAATACTGAGAATTACCTCTGCTAAAACACACGTAGAGACAGTTATCAGTAAATGATCAGCAATGTCTATTTTTGTAGCCCTGACAAGTAGCTGCTACTAGTCGCTCTGTGTGTCTTCACCCAAAACCCTCATTGTTTTGGATCTCTCTGTGTCTGTGTTGCACTGGAGCTCTCCTTCTTTTGGCTTGTCAGATTGATGCAGTATAACCTAAGGTTACCAGATTTCCAATGTGAAATCCAAGGACAAGAAGGGACCTGAAAATTTTTTATGCCATGCCCACTTTATTATCTTACACCCTCTCAACGTTACACTCATATTTTAATCTAAATAATTTTATACCTATTCCTTCCCTCAGCAACAGAAAACTGGCACAGGAAGTTTGGAGGATGTGGGCGGAGGGAAGGTGGCCATAAGATTACTCCTTCTTGCCTCCTGTTCTGGAATAGCAAAAATTGGCTGGGGCAGCTCTGTTGCCCCCTGGACAGCTGGGAACAGCTTTCAGAGCGGCAGGTATACTTACCAGGGTCAGTTTTTCATGGGGTCAGGGAATCTGAAATGGGGTCAGTCCCTATAAAATAGGGACTCATGGTAAATATAGTATAACCTGAAAGTAAATCTTTAATTGGAAAGAGTGACCTCTGCAGCCACAAAACAGGTAGGAGGAAGAACACCCATTCACAAAAGATGTGTGATATATGAATACATGAACTTTTAAATAATTCATATTCAATATGTTATTAGATATTGATGATACAAATTACTTGGAGCAGACAGCTGTGACAGTCTCATTAAATTAATGGTAGCAGTCACCCGCACCTAATTGTGTATATGCCTAATTCACTAGCTACTGCAGCCCGGTCAGCTCAAATCAGTTTGTGGTGATAGCTGAAGATGTGGCAATTTAGAAGCCTTTGTTGGAGGATACAAATCATGCTAGAAACTCACAAACATAAATTATGCTAATTGAGAAAACAGTTTGTAATCAAACATGTAAATAGACCCAGTGTACTCTAATAAACATATTATATTCACAGAGCTAAACAAAACCTCAGCTACAAGGACATGCAAACAGACCCACATAGGTTGATATATTGTTTATGGCTTTATTAGCCTCCATTATGGTTCTTATAACTGTGTAGGTAGAGGTTGGCTTCTCTCCAGCTCTAAGTAAAATATAATTTAACTTGGGCACAATGTGAATGAACTGAACCCAACTCCATTAATGGACAGGATTCTCGGCCCTACATGCAGCACCCTGCAGGTGACATTACTGGGTGTTTGACAGCAGTATTACAGGCAACACAATGGTAGAAAGTATTACACTGATCTGTGTGCCCTGTCTGAGAAACATCCAAAAGAGCTGGACTTTTTTTTAAGCTGGCCATACTGGGCTTAGAATAATCGCCCTCACAATTTTTGTACCATTGCAATCAGTAGTTTAGCTGATTGGACAGGTTAGAAATTTTCTGCTGGATAACAATATTATCTATGCATGTACTGTCTATCTGACAATGCCCATGGGTCACTTATAACATGTTAGAAAAACGCACACACCCACAGAGAAACTTTATCTATGTTTGTCAAACTTTCACGCTTTAAATGCCATCTCTTAAGGTCCCCATACACTATAAGATCCGCTCGCTTGGCGATGTCGCCAAGTGAGCGGATCTTCACCTGATATCCCCACGTACGGGTGGGTGATATCGGGTAGCAAGTAGCTTAAAAAAAAATAATCCGATCGTTTGGCCCTGGGGCCAAACGATCGGATTACATTTGCGGCCATGGGGCAGTCGGTTCGGGGACCGCATCAACGAGCCGATGAGGTCCCCGATCTGACTGGATTTTCTAACCTGGCCGATCGAGATCTGGCCAATTTCAGGCCAGATATCGGTCGGCCAGGCCGCTTGGCTCTGCCCATACACGGCCCGATTAGCTGCCGAATCGGTCCAAGGGACCGATATCGGCAGCTATAATCGGCCCATGCATGGGGACCTTAACTCCAACAAGAGCACTTTCTCTTCTTCTTCAACTGCTGCTCTGTATTTGGCATTTATTTATACTGGACTCATTTAAAAGAGAAAACAAAATCTGTTTTTCAAAACTGAAACTGACACAGCTTCGATAGCATGTCCATTCCTATATACACGCACTATACATTTAAGCAAGAACGTCATTCTCCGGATGACGTCCATACGTCACTGCTATTTCTGGGATATAACTTTCTCATGATTTTTATCTGTCAGTTAGGGCCAGAACATTGTCTGATTTGTTATTTTTTTTCTTTAATCCTACAATTTAACAATCTAAATGTTAGTTTTAGATTTAAATGCATCAATATCCAAAAGTCCTAATATGGTGACTTAAAGGAGAAGGAAAGGCTAAGTCACATGGGGGTGCTAAAATGTTAAGCACCCCCAAGTGGCTTTAATCGCTTACCTCGTACCCCGGACTGGTGCCCCTGTTAGGAGAAAACAGCACAGGGGTACCTGGAGCGATGCGCTTCCTTCTTCCGGCTTCGTTTCGCTAAGACAAACACATAGGCGCATGCGCAGTAGAGTGAAAAAGCGGACTTCTCTGTTAAAGTTCGGCTTTTCACTCTACTGCGCATGCGTGCGCGAGCGATACAGGAAGGAGGAAGCGCTGCAGGTACCCCGGGCTGGTGCAATTCTCTCTGAACAGGGGCACCAGCCCGGGGTAAAAGGTATGCGATGATTCAAGTCACTTGGGGGTGCCTAACATTTTGGCACCCCCAAGTGACTTTGCCTTTCCTTCTCCTTTAAGTCTGAATCTGTATGGCCAGCTTAACTAATTTTATTTAAAGATTCTTCCCAGTGTTATCAGACCTTTATCTATTAAAAAACCTTATCTCTGCTTTAAGGATGGAATGCAAAATGGATTTCATCTTAATATAGATCTTTTGTGCTGCCTTGTTATATAATGCATATATAATAATTATATATAATGCATTTTTATAACATTCCTGAACATATCCAGAAAGCAAATGTTTAGCTATTCATATACATGTTCCCATGACATCTTTTTCGATTTTATGGTGTCCCAATGATCCCAAGAGATTTCCATAAACTATAGATACTGGTTGGTTGGTTGATCGTGCAGGTTTGCAAATCTAATCTGCTCAAGTCACTAGTGCATGGTACCTTAGTGATACTGACACTAAACAACAGCTCTTCAAAATATGAATGTTCATAAAACGTTGCCTATAGGTCATGCTGATAATTTTTTGCTGATAGGGCTGCTTTTAGTAAGTAATTGTTACTTGAAGTTCCTAAACCTGACTGTTTTGCCAACCTGACTGTCCCTTCTCAGCCTGTCAGTTATAGCTTCTAATGCTAACGGACTCCTTCTGCACAGGAACATTGGGGATCATATAGGTAATGTAAAAGCATTGGGCAAATACTTTTATGGCAAAATTATTAAGGTCATGTAAAAACAATGTTATGCTAGCTTAATTTCTGGTGTCAGTATCTCTTTAATACATCTTCACTTCCTGCTGTTCTGATGCTTTGGGCTCTTACCCTTAATGTGCAGGACAAAAGAATAACACTCAGAACACATTTTTGGAAGTGATTACTTTAAAGGGCCTTATGGCGCATATCTAAAACACATATGTTGTTAGAAACGGTAAATGAGCACTTATATAAGCTATGTAATACACTTGCTATAAGCACATGGTAGAGGTAATTTACAAAGGCAAAATAGGGTGTAAAGTGCAAAAAACAGTGCAAACTGCCATGTTTATTTTCCATGGGTACAGGTTTTTGTGCACCAGAATAGCAGGCAGTAGGGAAACAGCTGCCACCTGTCTTGCACCTTACATTGAATTTTTAATCCATTGCCCGGTGTGGAGAACAACTACTGTATGCCCCAGGTGCCCCACTGAATGAGCACTCTTGCACTTGTTTCTGGGGCATTGGTAAATGACCCCTTGTATCAAAACCCTAATGTTTTATGCATTATGTAGTTCAGCAGTCATAAAAAATTAAAGTTAAAGTCAGAAAGGTTGCAGGCTATTGTCATTGTCACCCCCATCCCATTTGTGAACAACTGCTCCTCTTTAAAAATATCAAACATTTGATTATATTTCTGACTAGCACACGAGAGGTTAAAGATGCAATCCACATCACCTTATTTCAAAGCACTGAAGCGAAGTGTTAGGATTTATCTGCTCTACACAGCTGCACTGTTTTGGAACAGCGTTGTGCAAGCTGTCAATAAGGTTTCCCATTAAATTAAATGGCTTATTGACCGACTGGAGCTTTTGCAGGCAGGATGATAGTGAGGGAGTTGTAAGGCTTCTTTCCCTGGTGCAAACATTCTCCCGGTCACTGCTCTCTAAATCAGCCCATAATGGAGTTTGAAATCCCAGTACCAGGCTTGTGTTCCTTTTTTATTTGTTTTTAATTTGTATCAATGGTAATTCCGTCTCCTTCAATTTATGTCATGACTGGTCTTGTGCAGACCCTGCTCTCTCCTCTTCTCAGCTGGGCCTTTGAGGACTGCAAATCATGTTTAATCTATTAACTGTGCCGCTTCCTGCAAGGGATTTGCTATGTTTTGGAGCAGATGTAATTAAACAGCGTGTAAAATAGGTAAATAACTAAATGGCTAAGCAAACATAGCTAAAAGCAGAAACATAGGCAATGAAATGATAACAGGTATGGGGATATATTATTTAGAATGTTTGAGACCTGGGGTTTTCTGACTGCTATTTTCTTTTCTGTGGATCACCATGCCTCCAGGCTACTGAAAACAATTCATCATTAAAAAACCTGATAGGATTGTTTTGTAATCAACTTGGATTGATGCTGAGCTTAGTTACCATCAAGCACAAACTACTGTCATTGTTAGAGAAAAACAACAAATCATTCAAAAATCAAGAATTGTTTGTTTAAATTGGACATTATGAAAAATTGCATTGCTGTATTTCTCAACTAAATATAAACGCAAACTATCTACTGAATGGGAGTGTGTTGGGGGTTTCCTTAATGGAGAAGGATCTAGGGGTTTTTGTTGATAACAAGTTGTCTAATGCCAGGCAGTGTCATTCTGTGGCTACTAAAGCAAATAAAGTGCTGTCTTGTATAAAAAAGGGCATTGACTCAAGGGATGAGAACATAATTTTGCCCCTTTATAGGTCCCTGGTAAGGCCTCACCTTGAGTATGCAGTGCAGTTTTGGGCTCCAGTCCTTAAGAAGGATATTAATGAGCTGGAGAAAGTGCAGAGACTGCAACTAAACTGGTTAAGGGGATGGAAGATTTAAACTATGAGGTGAGACTGTCGAGGTTGGGGTTGTTCTCTCTGGAAAAAAGGCGCTTGCGAGGGGACATGATTACTCTGTACAAGTACATTAGAGGGAATTATAGGCAGTTGGGGGATGTTCTTTTTTCCCATAAAAACAATCAGCGCACCAGAGGTCACCCCTTTAGATTAGAGGAAAGGAGCTTCCATTTGAAGCAGCGTAGGTGGTTTTTCACGGTGAGGGCAGTGAGGTTATGGAATGCCCTTCCTAGTGATGTGGTAATGGCAGATTCTGTTAATGCCTTTAAGAGGGGCCTGGATGAGTTCTTGATCAATCAGAATATCCAAGGCTATTGTGATACTAATATCTACAGTTAGTACTAGTGGTTGTATATATAGTGTATGTATGTGAGTGTATAGATTGGTAGGTGTGGGTTAAGTGTGCTGGGTTTACTTGGATGGGTTGAACTTGATGGACACTGGTCTTTTTTCAACCCTATGTAACTATGTAACTATGTAACTATATACATAAATGGTTTTCGAATAATAGATCTTAGACATAAACTGGGGGAAACTTAATGGGGGTCATTTACAATGCCCCACGCAGTATGCAGATAGCAAAACAAAGGGTGCAATTTTTTTGCTTTTTACCAACTGTGTGGGGTATTGTGTGAATAACTGCAGGCCTCTGCGTTCCGTTTTGGGGCACAGATACCTGCTGTTTAAAAAAAAAAAAAAGGGAGGGGAGATACTGAGAATCGCTTTCCTGCTATAAGGAATTGCAACACTAATGTGCAGTTTCTCAGCTTGAGCTTTTGGACACACATTGAAAAAAAGTTAAAATAGAAGCACTATCATTGTCAAATGAGGGAAAGTTGCCAAATACACACATCGTCAATATCACCGCATTTGTGTGTTGTATTATGTTGTGTGTGTTACCCACTCACTTAGATTGTAGGCTATTCACTATACTGCACAACTTTAGGGATCATTTACAGCTGCAAGTGTAGTTGCACTCCTGCACTTTTCCCTTCAGTGAGTTGCATGTTAAATTTCATTTGGTAACAGTACTTGCAATAAAATGCTCTCGTTGTACTTTTGTATAGTTGTGCTCACCACTCAGTTCTTCCTGCCTACTGTTCTGAATCAAGAACTGCTGTTTCTGAATCAGCACAGGGGAACCCTGGACCTCAAGACCAGGCGATAGCTTCTAGGTTCCTTTCACTCCCAGCATTGATAGTCATAGAGCACTTGCTCCTAAAAATTCAGGCGCAGGCATTACTCGCAAACAAAAACACAAGAAATGATACCGGAGGCATTTGTGTTCATTTTGGCAAATCAAACACATTGGGCTCAATGACCCCTTGTGACTGCATTAATGCTGGGATGTGGGGGGAAAAGCTGCATTGTGGGGAAAAAACATGCCAAACGTGCTTGAATTGCACTTGCGGACATAAATGACCCCTCTTATGTGTACAAGTGGAGCTATATAAATAAAGTTATACTGTACCTACGTACATACCCTTGCAGTTCTTTTTTGCAATCATGCTGTGCCGCTCATTTTTTTAACGATGATAGCAGTCATTTCTGTGTCACGTGATAACAATAATAATAATAATAAACATCACATTAGGGAACATAATGAGGCACAGCATTTGTAACAAACACACACATTAGAAATGAAATAATTTCCATCAGGGAGCATAATGGAGCACAGGGGATGCTATAATTCCAACACCATTACATTCCAAATGAATTCCTTCAGATACCACAAACAGGCACAGATAACTCAATAACCAAAAGAAGGAGTAGATTTTATTTTAATGCAATGAGAGGGCAGAATGATGCACAGTTATAACCACACAGACCATTACCTTTATCTCATAAATCCCTTCAAATGAAGGACAGTATACACTAAGCCTGAGGGCCTTTAGATAGAAAATATCAAAATATATCAAGCCAGCAAGTAAAATGAGATACACTGCATGCAATAGATAAACAGGCTATTAGTAAAACAAATCTCTTAAGAGTAAACAAGTATCTGGAGCGCTGTTAAATTCTAGGAATAATTCTCAAATGCTCCAGTTTATCTTTCAAAACCCACAGATCATGATCTTCTGTCATTTCTCCTCCTCCGTTTCATTAGTTTTTGCCGCATTCTATCCCCATAATAATCACTCACCCCCCCCATACTTTAATTTACGATAATCCCCCAATCTATCAGGTCATGCAATCCACCCCAACCCAGTTTAATCATTTTATGCTTCTCACCCCAGTGTGAAAATACCCTCTTTCCCATCATAATTTACCTGCAATAAAAACAGGCAAAACAAAGAAAATAAGTTGCCTACTTTATTATTGTTATAGATTGCATTACATAAGGGTGCTGAAAGAAAAGCAAAGATGCATTGTACCTGACATCACCACCTCCTAAGGAAAAAAAATGTTATTATATCTGTAGTAATAAGTCAAATCAACTGGACTTGCTGTTTTCTTCTTGAAGACCCTTTGCCAGTTCTCCAACTGGCTTACTTAATGCAGAATGCCAGAAGAAAGCTAGTTGGATGACTGGCAAAAGTCTTCAATAAAAAAACAGCAACTCCATTTGATTTGACTTATTACTACAGACATACAATGACCTGAATAAAGAGAACCTTCACAGATATATGTCAGTATCTGTTGATGAGTTAGTAATTTAACTATCTGAACAAGCAGATGGTACCCAAATCTCTTGCAACTTCCCTTTTAACAGACAGCCAGGAGTTGTACTGTTTTACTCACTGTGAATTAACAAGGCTCTTTCCCTTTAAACATTACCCAGGGAAAAGCAGGGAGGATAGTCTTTGCAGAAAAATAGCAAGTAACTGGTTGACACGCACAAGAGTTTTTGCAGGGAGAACAGCCTGTGATAGGTTAAAGCACACAAGAGTCTTTGCAGGGAGAACAGAGAGTAACTGGTTTAGGCACATGATTATCTTTGCAGGGAGAACAGGCAGTGACTGGTTAAAGCACAAAAGAGGTAGAACAGCCAGCTAAGGAGCAGCGTGGGTATTAAAAAGTTCAAAAACAAACTTAATGTAGTCTAATGAGAAGCCAGTCATAACCAGGAAGACAGTCTGTGCCTCACAGCCCCACAAGGAGCTGCAGAGGCAAACCACATAACACAGACTGTGTTTTACATTATCTTTGTTTTTACGACCATGGCATTCATTTTCTATTCTATACACTCTTCATTTGCCCAAGTTGGTACTGACAGTGCAAGGCACAGAGTAGAGATCTGGCAGGTACAAAGGAACCTTGTGCTAAATGCTATGAGGTTAGACTGTTATGTTGGGGTTGTTTTCTCTGGAAAAGAGGCGCTTGCGAGGGGACATGATTACTCTGTACAAGTACATTAGAGGCGATTATATGCAGATGGGGGGTGTTCTTTTTTCCCATAGAAACGATCAATGCACCAGAGGCCATCCCTTTTATATTAGAGGAAGTGAGTTTTCATTTAAAGCAGCGTAGGTGGTTTTTCACGGTGAGGGCAGTGAGGTTGGGGAATGCCCTTCCTAGTGATGTGGTAATGGCAGATTCTGTTAATGCCTTTAAGAGGGGCCTGGATGAGTTCTTGAACAAGCATAGTACCCAAGGCTATTGTGATACTAATATCTACAGTTAGTATTAATGGTTGTATACATAGTTTATGTATGTGATAGTAAAGATTGGTAAGTATAGGTTGTGTGTGCTGGGTTTACTTGGATGGGTTGAACTTGATAGATGGTCTTTTTTCAACCCTATGTAATTAAGTAAATGCCTGTCATTAGAAAGTGGCAGATACAGGGGACCCTAGTGCCTTGCTTCCCTCAGTGTTCTTGTCTAAAGTTCAAAATAACATACAAGCCCCTGCATGCATTACTTATGAATACAGGATAGTAAATGCACACAGATAAATACATGGAAGGCTTGGTCTCTTAACCATGTCTTTGCTTTATTATCTAAACAGTTCTCATACACCTCGTGGGCCCCACTCTGAGTTAGCATTCAATGGAGTCCAGGCCTAATCTCACCCTGCAGCAGAATCACTTCTCCCCCCTATTACTAATAATGCCAGATATTATTGTACAGTTGGATGTACAATGAGATGTAGCTGTTAGTGCATTCCATTTCTCAGGTACAGGTCATTGTTTTGAGGTGGTGCCATTTGTTTGAAGATGGCAAAAAAACAATCATTGTTCATTTACAAAATAAAAATGTAACAATTTTGAAATGAGAATGCGTTTTTGTATTTTAATTATCCAACTAATTTTCGTTGTGTTACAAAGACTAATTACATTAATAATCTCTCTAGACAACAAGGTTTAGTTTTCACTCAACTGAATCTGAACATTCTTATTTAGACATTCCTGTGCAAGAAATGTGTTCATCTACTCATTCCTGAACTGAACTGTGGGGAAGCATTCAGTCTTGCACAAACTGGAACCCTGACTCACAGATGTTTTTGAATTCAGTTTTTTGTGCAAGAAAATTCCACAATTTAGGCATGTCTGTCTTTCTTTCTTATGCATGATTAGTTAAAAGGACACAAGATAGTTTTGAAGTCCTGGCTTCTGTTGAGATATATATTTAGTTTGATCCTTCCATAAATGCAGCAATTGCATACCCACTTCATGGTTTATAGCAGCCCCTTGATAGACTATAGGGTGCATATCTGTAGTCTTTTTGTAAACCTTCCATAGTGCTGGGCAGGTTGTTCCATACAGCATATCCATAGCATATTAATTGCTTTAGGTATAGTTACCTTTCAACTTTCATCTTTAAAAAAAGTCACAGTTTTGGGCAAAACTTAATCAAGTCACATACCATATCAGTTAAAGGAGAAGGAAAGGTTAAAACCAAGTAAGCTTTTTCAAAAAGGTCTATGTAAATATACCAGTAAACAGTATTGCTGTTCTAAAGCTGGCCATACACGCATCAATAGTACTGGACGAAACCTAGTTTTGTATGATATTCGGTGCGTGTTTGGCAATTCGACGAGACGACCGATATCACAAAGGCTGCGGATATTGCTCGTCTTGTCAATCGGGTGAGTTAAAAGATTTAGATCGGGAGCTGTTGAAGGCACCAGAGCAAAATCTACGTTAAGGCCTGAATCGGCAGATGGAGGTAGAATTCCTATTGTTTCCACCTCCATATCTGACGATTCAGACCTGAACATCAGTTGGGGAAACTAACAATCTTTCCTGCAACCAATGGTCGCAGGAAAGATCGTAATTGGTATGTGTATGTGTATGGCCACCTTAAGTCCTCTGTCCATTCTGTACACATGGTTCTCTGCATTACACTTCCTTCTCTCAGCTCAAACCTCCAGGGCACAGGCTTGAGCATGCTCATCTTGCTCAGCTCTCCTTTCTTCCTCTTCTCCCTCCTCCCCCTCCCCTCTCTGCTCTATGCCCGTAGCTGAAAGGCAGCAGCCTGCAGGCAGGGAAGTGATATCAGTCCAGCTGTTATCTTAAGGGCAAGGTTGCATGGGGCATATTGTCAGGGCCGGAATTTCTCTAGCATACATAGTGGAGGGCCGCTAATGGAAGCCATTTTTGACCACTCCCCCTTTTTAAACTGCACCCACTTCAAAACACACCCATGTTATCACAGGAGCTTTTAAGACCATGCCCACATTAATGGTGGTAGGGCAGCAAAAACTCAAATACTTGGTTCTCACTACCGGTATATCAACCATTATTCATATGTGAAAGAATTATATTATGTCATATTAAGACACACCCTTAAATCCATATGCCTCCTCCTCCCCTGTGGATAGCACAGCAACCCCCAGCACTTAATTACACACCTTAGGGATTATTTAATGGCTATTTCCAACTGCTAACAAACTCCCAGAACAAACCCCTGCCAGGTTCACCTCCCACAGGCAGCATAGGGCAGGCAGAGTATGGCACACACAGGCAGCATAGGGCAGGCAAAGTATGGCAAACACAGACAGTACTCTGCTTGCCCTATGTGCCTGTGTGTGCCATACTCTGCTTGCCCTATACTGCCTATGTGTGCCATACTCTACCTGCCCTGTGCTGCCTATGTGTGCCATACTCTGCCTGCCCTATGCTGCCTGTGTGTGCCATACTCTGTCAGACATATGCTGCCTGTGTGTGCCATACTCTGCCTGCCCTATACATGTTAAAACAATACAGGGGAATTACAGCCTGAATCTGAGGTGGGAACTATGCAGGGGACTAGTTAATCTCAGTGTTGATACCATTTAAAGCTTAAACAAAGGTAAGTAATCAAAGCAGCCAGGCAGGTGGGGGGGCCACACAAAGGGGGGTCACGGGCCGCCAGTTGAACAGCACTGCATTAAAAAAAAATCTTCTCATTGTGCCTGGACCCGGAAGCATGGAATCTGCCTGGGTGCAGGCACATGTACTCGATATCCGCCAACTAACAATAAACATGGCATTTGATGCAGGTATATCGGCTGCATGTGCCTGCACCCAGGTGGATTCAGTGCTTCCTGGTGCAGACACAATGAGAATATATTTTAAGTGTACATATGGTCAGCCTGTACTTTTCCCCAGGATGACAATCTTACCTTGGCTTACACAAACAGATGAAGCTTCTAGGGCTGTTTACTCAGGTATGGTAATGCTTTCTGCAGAATAAATATAGTGTTATAGCTTGCACCATTGTGACTAATCTATTGGCAATAATCTGCCTCAGTAGCTTTCCTTCTCCTTTAACTTAATAGATGGTGAGGGGAAGGTTGTATTGGCTGTTATTTTTGGTAGCTGTCTACATAAACGTTACATAGAGTTCACCAGCAGCATTTATTAATATTGCCAAAAAAAAAGTCTTATGGGAACATTCATGCAGGCTAGTTTGTAGGCAAATATCACCACAATCACCCCATACATTGGCCTAGAAGAGCCCAAAAGAGCAATAAAATTAAAGAATGCATCCAAGAAGTCAACTATGCTATATTTGCAAAGTGCAGGTTTAAGGTTTATTAAATGATTTTACTCATGACAAATCTGAAGCCAGATTTAAGACCGTTACAAAAGCTGGATTATGGGAAATCAGATAAAGTTAACAATGATCTACAGCCATTGCATTTTCATTCTATTTTTTGCCAGCAGAAGAAATAACTATCAAGAACAAAACAATTTCAAAGAATAAACAGACATGGGTGTGCTAGCAGCATCTGGAGAATATTCATATTTCAGCCGTGTCAGAAGCTGATGTTGAATAGGTCAAGGACTGCTGTGAGAACGTTGTGTGAGGAACGTGTGGTCCACTGGGTACTGGTGAAAGATAAAGTGAACAGAGAGGAGCATTTGATAAGGTTAAAATGATTATCATTAGTTGTTTAGAGTGAAAGCATAGATGGTTTGAAAAATGTAATTGGAATGGTAGCGGTATATGTCCAAAGGTAATTGGAGTGCAGTGATATATAGCAAGGGCCAGAGAGAAAGAATATAGATTGCCAAGGATACTAAGAGACAAAAGTGATAAGAGCTTCTGTTGTTGCATTAACTGTGTTGATGGGAAGTGAAAATAAATATTATCCTTTCAATAAACTGTTTTTATTTTATGCATGTTAATTAAAAGTGTAGAAGTTAAATACCTTATAAACTAGTAGTGAGTACAGGTATGGGGTCCATTATACGGAAACCTGTTATCAAATTATTAAAATAATCAAAATGTATTCCCTTTTTCTGTTTAATAATGACAGTGCCTTACACTTGGGCCCAACTATATAATTAATACATATATATTTATAAAGATAATTCATCTTTTTTGAAATCAAAACAATCCTATTGGGTTTAAATCATTTTCCAATAGACTAAGACATTTTGGATTTTTTTCTAGATTTTTTTTAGCTGCAATTTGCTATGTAACAAAACTGCTAAAAATCTGAATCTGAAGTCAATGGCAGATGTCCCTTTCCTGTAGAATCCTTCTTTGTTTGGAAACTTCAGATTTCTGACGCTGTTTTTTGTGCGACAATTCAAAAAAGTAGAGGTTTGATGCATCAATTTGAAAAAGCCATAGTTTCGCGACTTTTCTGCAACTTTTTGCCGCACGTACTTTTTCAGTTCAGATTTGTTAGTAAATGTCAGATATTTGTGGACGTTTATTCAAATTTTTAAAATTAATTACAAAAAAATTACAAAAGTTAGAGTTTTAGTACAAAGTGTAAATCTGACCCTTAAAGTATGGAGATCCACATGAATGAAAGACCTCTTATCCAGAAAACTCCAGGTCCGGAGCATTTTGAATAATTTGATAGAATCATTCCTGCTTTTGTCTGGTCTCAAAGCAGTTGCATTTTAATACAGATTCATAAACAATTTTATTAAAGACAAATATGCAAAATAATAATATTTATCCTCCTCTATAGCCAACAATAATGTTACAATACCAGTCACATAAGATTGCTAGCTTCGAAAAAGATGTTTTATGCCAAGGGTCAGAAAATTCCAAATACAAAATAAATGCATTCTGAAATAACAGCATGAACATTTGGCACTTTACACGTTTTATTTGCTTTCGATTTCCTCCCTCATGCTGCAATCATCTAAGTGTCAATGGGTTAGAAAAGAGGAAACTGGAAAACATGATGTATAATGATGTAGAAGACTATAGCTAGCTTTAAGACAAATGCCGGGTTGTGGGCACATATTTGTGTTAGGATTTACCAAATTTTTGTAGTTCCTAATAATTGGATTTACCATTTGAAGCTCTTATAGTTGAATTGCCTAACTGAATTTTATATGTTTCATATTTGATTTTTTTTAATGTATGATTTTGGCCTCGAAGCTTTGGGTCACAAATGCCATGTACAAAAATAAAACACAAAGATGTATTTAGAAGGCAATGTTTTCAGACAATCTTGACCCTGCATAAAATCATTATGATGATCGAATCTGTCCCGTTTCACTTTGCCGGAACATTTGTAAAACTGCTGAAAAATTATTTTCTAAAGCACTCTATTGGTCCTGGTCTTGACTGGCTTGCCAGTGTAATGCATCTAATGTGCTCCTATGATTATTTAACAAATTGATTAAGGTGTGCTACACAATGGACAAACCAGCTAATTGTAGCCCCAGGTGCAAGCTGAACCCTCAGCCAGGGTAAAACAATATCCAGGATAAAATGAAAAAACAGCAGCACTCCGGAAATGTTGTAGAAAAAAGTGACTTTACTCAAGTGCACACAGCAACGTTTCGGGCATAAACCAGCCCTTTATCAAGCCTAGTCAAACAAATACAATCAAGTGTTATATACCCACAGGAAAGGGAGGGACCATCACTCCAGCCCTCCATTTAACCCTTTGTGTTCAATATACAAATTTTCAATATATAGATTGCACATATCAAATTTCAAAATTGTAAAAAACATATAAAACAGCACATATATATGCCATAATAATACTTCCATAATATGCTCTAGTGTATCAAGTGCATCAAAATGTAATAGTGATAAATATACTGCTAACGTATAGGAACAATAAATGTCTTACTTTAATGTATTTCATTAAAAATAATTGCTTTTTCCTTATTTCTTTTTCTTTTTGGCTCCGATGCCAAACTCAGGGGACAAATCACCCCTGAATTGTTAGGAATCTGGAGCTTTTCCATGCTTATCATGTGCACAGTGCAATAACATCACTAAGGGGGAATTTTTTACACACCCACATACAGGTAAAAATATTTCAATTAAGAATTATTTCACATGTAACTCCACTTATGTGGTCTATTTGATTAAGTGTCCCTGTGGCCTTGCATATGTGGGGGAGACAACTCAGAAGGTCAAGGATAGGATTAAACAGCATAAGTCTAATATACGTTGCAATTTACAGCATCTTCCTATACCAGCACACTTTCATGAGATGAAGCACTCTATTTCACAACTTAGATATCAGGTTATTGATGCTGTTGGTCCTCTCAGGAGGGGAGGTAATAGACAGTGGATGCTGAAGAAACTAGAAATGCGCTGGATAAATATATTGGGTACTTTGTCACCAGGTGGTCTTAACAGGGAATATACCCCTATGTTATTTATATAAGTAAGTGATTACGAGTGCTTGTTTTTAACAAATACTGTGTTTTTAACAAATATTGTGTTTTGTTTTTGTTTTTGGTTTTTATCTAAAAATTTGTTTATTACTGTTTTTGTTATAGGACAGTAAGATTCAGAGATGTGGAAGCTCCAGATTCCTAACAATTCAGGGGTGATTTGTCCCCTGAGTTTGGCATCGGAGCCAAAAAGAAAAAGAAATAAGGAAAAAGCAATTATTTTTAATGAAATACATTAAAGTAAGACATTTATTGTTCCTATACGTTAGCAGTATATTTATCACTATTACATTTTGATGCACTTGATACACTAGAGCATATTATGGAAGTATTATTATGGCATATATATGTGCTGTTTAATATGTTTTTTACAATTTTGAAATTTGATATGTGCAATCTATATATTGAAAATTTGTATATTGAACACAAAGGGTTAAATGGAGGGCTGGAGTGATGGTCCCTCCCTTTCCTGTGGGTATATAACACTTGATTGTATTTGTTTGACTAGGCTTGATAAAGGGCTGGTTTATGCCCGAAACGTTGCTGTGTGCACTTGAGTAAAGTCACTTTTTTCTACAACATTTCCGGAGTGCTGCTGTTTTTTCATTTTATCCTGGATATTGTTTTACCCTGGCTGAGGGTTCAGCTTGCACCTGGGGCTACAATTAGCTGGTTTGTCCATTGTGTAGCACACCTTAATCAATTTGTTGATAATTATAGCCTGTGGTGCTCCTATGGATTTTCAAATGTCTCAATCTGCATCTTTGGAACAACATGCACTTACTTTCGCATATAGCGAGGTTGAGGCCGCCAGGATTATTGAATCAAGTAAAGGTAATAGTACATTTTTAACTTCTATATCTAATCAAGATGTGATTAAGGATTATGAGAAAGAGAGGCGCAAGTTAATTGGACTTGAATTACATGCGATTACTCTGACTGAATATTATCGGGCAAAACGTATTCCAAGAGGTCTGCGTGTCAGTCTGCGCCCCACTATATTTAATGACAATTTAGAGTTTGCAAAGAAATATGAACAAATAGTAAATAAATGTTCGTTTGATATAATTCTATTGAATATTGAGTACTTACAGAGAGAAGTTATGGAGACAAAACAACGCCTTCAAACGATTGAGTGTGAGTTGAAACAGCAAACTAATACAGAGGTTTATCAGGAACAGCTGAGACATATGGAGGAGAGCCTGTCTAAACATCGTCAGTCCATAGAGGAACGGAAGCGTTTGAAATTCCATAGAGATGAGGCTGATTACAACACTGGACGCATCTACAGGTGGCAGCGCGAGTCAGGCACAACCTGGACACCTAGGGGTCCTAGGCGAGAGGGCCCACAGCAGGACTTGCGCTCCATGCGTTCCACACGTCCCACGTGGTCTCCAGCAGGTACAGAGAGACGCGGGGAGTGGCGGACCCACAGCCTGAACCGCAGGGAGAGGGAAAGAGACGTGCTTTCGGCAAGGCAACTGTCCCCTGCGAGTAGCAGCTTTGGGGGCTCGACATCAGAGGCTTCCTCATCTTCTTCTTTTTTAGGGGCAGGTCCATCTCGATCCCCACAAGGACAAGGAGGGGTGGTAGGAGACACCGGAGGGCGGAAGGACCGCAGACAGCAGCCACAACGCAGAGCACGGACTTTCAAAAAACGTTGGTAATCAATATTTCATCTCATACCTTTACATCAGAAGAAATGTGTTTATTAAGCAAAGGGCTTTCATTTAGTCCTGTAAGGGGCTGTGATACTTTTCAATTGGACATAGATTTGGAACGGTTTTTTCGTAATTTGAGATTGAAATCCTTTTTTTCACAACCTACTTTTAAGGAATTGGAAAAAGGGGCATGTAATGAAAGTAATTTACAATTAACCCTTAAGAAGGTGGGTTTACGAAATAAAAGTAATTTTATTCCCCCTACATCAGATCCAATTGTAGAGACATATGTTAAATTAGTTAAGTCTGATATAAGGGAACTTAAGTCACGGTTGAAGTTAAAACCCCTTTTGAATACCAGACACAACTTAACCAAAAATGAAAAGAGACATTTGTCGGATATATTATCATACAAACAGGTGATTGTTAAACCTGCAGATAAAGGGGGAGCCCTTGTTATATTGGATAAGGGTTATTATATCAATGAAATTAAAACACAGTTGGCTGATGAAAATGTGTACTGTATGTTATCCAATGACCCCCTAGTGACCATTCAGAATAAAATAAGGGTGACTGTGGGGTCAGCATACAGGGATGGGATCATTGATGGGGAAACGCAGAAATTCTTGATTAAAATTGACCCAATTACACCAGTTTTTTATACTATCCCTAAGATCCATAAGAATTTAAATTACCCACCGGGACGACCAATAGTGGCTAATACTGATTCTGTATTCTCTCCCTTGTCGATTTATTTGGACAAGGTTTTACAACCAATTGTTCACAGTACAAAGTCTTTTTTAAAGGATACTAATCAATTGCTAGAGATTCTAAGCAGCTGTAAAGTTACGGATCAAACGCTGCTAGCCAGTTTGGATGTTACTAGTTTGTATACCTCCATAGCACATGTGGCGGGGTTAACAGCAGTTAACAATTGGTTACAGGAGGTTACTGATTATACTGATGGAGAAAAATCTTTTCTTTTGGATTTGCTACAGATTGTGCTTTATGACAGTTATTTTATGTTTGGTGACAATTTTTACAAACAATTACAGGGAACGGCAATGGGGAGTAATGTTGCTCCTACGTATGCCAATTTGTATATGGCAGATTTTGAGAAATCTTCTGTGTATACTAATGCACTATTTCAACAGTTTTGCCCCCTTTACTATCGCTATATTGACGATGTCATTCTGTTCTGGGAGGGACCTCCAGGGACATTGGTTGAGTTTCATCAGTATCTTAATTCTGTAATCCCCACTCTTAAATTTACCTTAATTTATGATACACACACTGTAAATTTCCTTGATGTCATTATTCGGAAAACAGGTTCACACATAGAAACAGATTTGTATCAGAAACATACAGATAGAAACAATCTGTTACATAATACAAGTTTTCACTCAAGGTCCTTGCTTGAGTCTTTGCCTGTTACACAATTTAAAAGAGTTAAGAGGATTGTTTCTAACAGGACACAGTGTGAAAAAAGATTGGAGGAAATGTCGGAGCGTTTTCAGGCAAGGGGTTATCCAAAAAAGAAATTACAGGAAGGTTTGGAAAAAATTCGGGAGGAGACAACTGAGCAGCTTAGAACCCCATCACAGAGAAAGATTAAAGAGAAAGAGAAACGGTTGGCATTTGTCAGCCAATTCTCTGTAGCAAGTGAACAAGTGGGGAGGATTCTTAGGAGACACTGGCAGGTGTTACAGATGGGTATTCCTACTGTCACAGAATTTTCTACACCACCTTTGATGGCCTATAAGCGGAATAAAAATTTAAAAGATCTTTTGGTCAAAGCTGACATAGGTTCAGAAAAGAAATATAGTCAGAGATTCTTTGGTACCCCCAAAATGGGGACATTTCCATGCTTATCATGTGCACAGTGCAATAACATCACTAAGGGGGAATTTTTTACACACCCACATACAGGTAAAAATATTTCAATTAAGAATTATTTCACATGTAACTCCACTTATGTGGTCTATTTGATTAAGTGTCCCTGTGGCCTTGCATATGTGGGGGAGACAACTCAGAAGGTCAAGGATAGGATTAAACAGCATAAGTCTAATATACGTTGCAATTTACAGCATCTTCCTATACCAGCACACTTTCATGAGATGAAGCACTCTATTTCACAACTTAGATATCAGGTTATTGATGCTGTTGGTCCTCTCAGGAGGGGAGGTAATAGACAGTGGATGCTGAAGAAACTAGAAATGCGCTGGATAAATATATTGGGTACTTTGTCACCAGGTGGTCTTAACAGGGAATATACCCCTATGTTATTTATATAAGTAAGTGATTACGAGTGCTTGTTTTTAACAAATACTGTGTTTTTAACAAATATTGTGTTTTGTTTTTGTTTTTGGTTTTTATCTAAAAATTTGTTTATTACTGTTTTTGTTATAGGACAGTAAGATTCAGAGATGTGGAAGCTCCAGATTCCTAACAATTCAGGGGTGATTTGTCCCCTGAGTTTGGCATCGGAGCCAAAAAGAAAAAGAAATAAGGAAAAAGCAATTATTTTTAATGAAATACATTAAAGTAAGACATTTATTGTTCCTATACGTTAGCAGTATATTTATCACTATTACATTTTGATGCACTTGATACACTAGAGCATATTATGGAAGTATTATTATGGCATATATATGTGCTGTTTAATATGTTTTTTACAATTTTGAAATTTGATATGTGCAATCTATATATTGAAAATTTGTATATTGAACACAAAGGGTTAAATGGAGGGCTGGAGTGATGGTCCCTCCCTTTCCTGTGGGTATATAACACTTGATTGTATTTGTTTGACTAGGCTTGATAAAGGGCTGGTTTATGCCCGAAACGTTGCTGTGTGCACTTGAGTAAAGTCACTTTTTTCTACAACATTTCCGGAGTGCTGCTGTTTTTTCATTTTATCCTATGATTATTTAAAATACATTAGAGCTCATTTATGTCCACAAGAGCAGTGGGCAACTAGCTGTGCGTAACACAACTTTCATTAAATGTGCTTGTATCAAAATGCTCTTCTTGCTCCTCCATATATTTATGCTCAGAGCCACACAGTTCTTCCTGCCTTTTATTCCAAATTCAGTGCCACTGCGCCTATTGAATCCTGGAGTTACAGCCACCTCTGAATCAAGTGGCAGCTCCAGGGTTCCCTAAGCATGGAAAAAATAGGGAGCATATGTCACTTGTATTGATGAGTGGATCTGTCCCGTTTCGCTTCGGCGAAAAATTTGTGAATCTCTGAAAAGATTTTAAACATGTAATATTTTTTACTCAGGCTACAATTTTTTGCAGCTGTCAGCAATTTTTTGACGTTCTACGAATTTTTCCATAGAGAATTTTGTCGCCCATTCTGCGAAACAATCCGCCAATGGTGAAATGGGGCATTTCACCAATCCATGCCTGGCAAATTATTATTTTTTATTTTGCCCATCACTAGTCATTCGCACACCAAACAATTAAAATGACACCAGCAAACGCGAGAAAAGATGGAAGGTGCATTTGCACCTGATTTGCAATGAAGCACACACACACAGTTGTGTCCATTTTGGTGATTTGAACACAAGTTGCTGTAGGTGCAGCGTAATTGCGTCAAGAGAGTTGCCTGCTTGCGTCCGCCATGATGCCAAAATTCTAAACTACTATATGCTTTTGCATGGTGATCAGTCATTTAGTTGTTCGGGCAGGTTAGACAATTTAGGTCAGATAATGATAAAATTTATGCATGTATTGTATCTGACAATATCCTTGGGTGACTTACAATGCATTTCTGGGACTTCACTTTTGTATGATTGTTGAATTAATTTATGTTTACGACATCCTCCCATTTGTTATTTTTAGTACTTTATCCCACAATTTTAATCTGAATGTTAGTTTTAGATCTTTACATTTAAACGTAAGAACGATATCTGAACAGTTGTTGAAAATGACTAATATATTTTTAACAATATGAACATGTATGGCCACCTTTAGTCTCTGTATTATTATGGTGTTCCCAATTTGACCAGCAATTTGTTAAAACAAACCCAACATATAGCTAAGCTCTAGTACTGATGTACTTGGGGTCATGGTGGATTATTCTATACCAGGTCACTGATCTCTGTGAGTTAAGCTCCTTGGAGACCATGGTCCGGTTTCTCATGTGAGGAAGATGGCTAAAAATGGTTGAAAAGTGTTTGTGATAAATATTATATACTATTATAATATTATATAGTTTATGTGATAAAGCACAAGCCATCATGTTTGCTGCATTTAGTACACAGAAGTCAAACTATATAAAACAAAACATATAGCAAAGAAAGTAGAGTTTTGTGCAAAACTAAAGTATTGAACATAGTTAAGAAAACTAAGTGCTGCATCCCATGTACAGAGGTAAGTGGCACATTTTGATCTAAAAAGCTTTTTTAGAGTAATTCTACTCAATCCACAGCCCAGTTTTTAATAGACTAAATTCAAAACACTGACTGTGTGTGGGGTTATTATTAGTGGTAAGAAAAGCCTCTAGACTGAAAGTCTCAAGGACAGCTGTGCAACATTACAGCCTGTCAAGACAAGATGAAAATGTGTCCCATGCTGATAACTCTCATGAAATGGCTTTATTGGCTGGCATAGTTCCAGCTGACAGGTTTATTAGACCAGCACAAACGAAGGAAAGAATTATCAGGCCTCTTATCTATTGCGCTATCCCTTATCAGGCCTGGGCTCACAATCCTGGAGATTGAGGGAATTAATTATCGGCTTTAATCAGTCCTTCACTGGAAATGACTGCAGAAAATACTGCTATCTCCCCGAACCTTTCACCAAAGCATAACCTTTAATAGGGACAGGGCAAAGAGGAGAATATCCATATTAGGCACACTAATATCAACATTTACAAAATGGTTGACAAATGTTATCTTTTATACTTTTGTATGAAGAGCATTTTTCGGTCTCTAAAATGTTTTACTTAATATAGTCCTGAAGGGCCGACACTGTATTACCAGGTGCTGAACTCATTGCTGCAGGCTCTGAAGCATACAGTAGGTCTGTAGACTTTCCAAATCATATTTAATACATTAGCAATCTTGTATGTGAGTATACAATAAGTTCTTAAAACCAAGTGAGATAGTAGTTAGGGTTTCTTTTATTCTTCCTTCAATTTAACGCCAACCTCAGGAAAAAATATACAGGTACTGTATAGGACACATTATCCACAATGCTTAGGTGGGGTTTTCTGGAAAAGGGGTCTTTCTGTAAGTCAAGGGGTACATTTGTGAACGCTCATCTTTCAGGTTTGAGCATTCATATCCGAAAACCATGAGGGAGTTCTCAAACTCTTGCATGGTTTCTTCATCCAAATAACCCGATTTGGGGTTTTCTTTTGCCCGACCAAAAAATAAAAAGCTCAGCAGGTTGTAGGTGCCAAGCATTTTATTTTTTAGTCAGGGAAAAGAGAAACCTGATTCATGCAAATTGGGCTATTTGGATGAAGAAAACATGTGAGAGTTTGGGAACTCCTGAGTGGTTTTGGGATACAAATGCTCGAGCCTGAAGGCTCAAGCATCCATAAATGTGCCCCTAAATCTCCATATCTTACTAAAAAATAATTTAATTATTAAATAAACCCAATGGGACTGTTTTGCCTTCAATAATGATTAATGATATCTTAGTTGGGATCAAGAACAAGGTGCTGTTTAATTATTATCATTTTATCATTAAATCATTTTTAAAATTTTGAATTATTTGATTAAAATTAAGCCTATGTGAAATGGCCATCCGATAATTTCTGGATAAATTAAAGTTTTTGGGATAACGGATTCCATACTTGTATCAGCAAGGGTACTACATCATAGCTGCGCGTTTCAAAACTTTCTTCTTGTCAACCTCCTTAATGATGTGCAAAACTTCAATCTGGTTTATCTGATTATCTGATATAGTTTGCAGTTTGGCCTGACTCTTTATTTTGGGATTTCATTGAGATTTCTTTTGATCTTTTGAAATGGTGCCGACACATATGGGGAAATGCCTCCAACCAAGCTAAAAATGTGTTATTAGTTTGCTATGAAAGACACATAGACAGCAAGTTTTATAAATTTAGACTGGCAGGCAGGCTTCAGTTGTCTCGTGGGTTCAAATAAAATAAAAAGGAGGTTGAGAATAGGGGATACAATTTTTTTTGGGGGGGGGTACTTGACAGAAAGCATTAGACAGATGAATCAGCACCTCTATTTTATTTAAAAAAATATTATATGATATATTCTGCAGTGGTTTCATGCTGTTATAGCAAGGTGAAACATCATGCAGTTGGCTAGTGGATTCAAGTTAAAAGAGGTGTATGCACATAGAACACTGAGAATAACAGCAATTATACGGAATCTGATTTATGGCTGTACAATAGGAGAGCTGCTAATTCCTGGATGCAATTAAATCAAAGAAACCCAATTTATTATTTACTAGTAAGGACATCAGTGTGCCACAAGTACTCTACTGGTGTTTAATTAATGCAGATGCCTTAATATAATGCAGTCCAAGATGTGTTGGCTTCTGTTGTGCAGATATGCAGTTCTGACAGTGATCAGTGGTTTAAACAAATCAGCACTGCTACTGTTGCCAATCTGAATGATCAATAAGGGCCTGGAGCTGAAAAATATTTTGCATTGCTCTGCACATTTTAGACCTGGCAGATAAGATAAATAATGGTATATTGAATTTTGTAGGGGTAAGTGGAAAATGAAGCTGCTAATCTCTTCTACCAGCATTAGCACAATACAACCCTATTTGGATATCTTTCTTTGTCTGTACACATACATGCTCTCTATTTCTTACACACCCATGTACCTACACCAAAAGCTGTTGTTTTCCAAAACGTGTGTTCAATGGGAAAATGAGTCACCTCTTGCCACCTATCAATATGGCTTCTTCCCTGACAATAACCCCACAATTGTTTTGTTTATGATATGGATCACTTGTTAATAAACGATAAGCTACAGTATCATTGTATATTGTGTGCCAGTAAGTAACCCTGCTCTGCTTTGTTTGTATGTGCTACTCCAGCAACCTCTTCAATATCTCTGCATTCCCCAAGAGAACTAAGGAATGACTGGTGCTGCAAACTTGCCTCATGTTATTAATCATTGTTTGTTCACTTTGACTTGCAACATTCTGTCACCTCCTAGGAGCTCCATTAAGGCTTGCATTATTGCAATCTACTTTGAAGATGGTTCTCCACTTCTATGCATTTGAAAGTACATCCTCTCAGTTACTAAACATGAAAACAAAAAGAACAATACATTTTCCTGGATAATGAGACCCTGGTGCATTTTTTTAAGTGTTATCTGCCCACCCGTCATGAATACATCACTTGGTGCTAAACGCAGGCAGCGTTGTATTCATGGGGCTAGCTGCAGCTCTGTTCTTCAAAAGGGGTGCAGAGACATGCAGCGATTCAAACATCATGAAAGGCAGAGTTAATAGTGAAAAATATTGTCCCTTAAAATTTTAACAAGGTTGCTGGGACTAAAGCTCAAGCTTCACAGTCAATCTGGTTTTTCTTTTGGTTGCTGGCAACTGTAACCCCACAACAGTCAGATTTTAAGTTTCAGGCCAGCAAATGGTAGAGTAAAAGGCACATAATTTGAAAACCATAAAAAACAAAGGCCAGCTGAAAAGAATGTGTCTGTAGGTCTATTTCAATCATTTTTATGATTGGTGTTATAAACAAGTGCTCTTTATTACATTATATTTATTATATTATTATATTTATTACAGAAAAGAGACTATGTTCTCATCTAGAATAAAATTCCTTTATTCCTTTCACAGTAATATATGACCTGTCCTAGAAGACATAACAGAATTTTCTACACCTCCAGTCTCCTTTATGTACTAACCTTAAGTAATATTGATGGACTACTGCACATAGATCAGTGCAACTTGGCTGTTGGAATGCAATTGGCTATGAAAACTGGGCTATAGGGTTCTAAACAATCAATCTAGAAGCTTTTCATTGAGAAGTATAACCACATATGGAACTTATGCACGTCCACAACTACATTGTGGTCTCCACAATTTCTCCACAGTCAGTGGCACGTAACACTTTCATTAAAGGTAATTGTATTATATTGTGTTCATTTCATATAGTTGCACTCAGCACCACTCAGTCCTTCTGGTCTTCTGGTTGAAATAGAGCATTGCTGTGTCTATTGCAGGAGAACTCTGCAGCTACTGCCACCCCTGACCATAGGATAGCTCTAAATATAATGTTATAAATTTGTGACAAAACGTGTGCACATTTGCTGCAATATTGTCAGACAATTGCAGTAGGCACAATGACGCTGGATTTTGGGAAAACCGCTGCATTATGGCAAAAAAATATCAATGACACTTGAAACTCTTTACTGCACTTGCAGACATGTGTCCTTATGTCTCATGGCACCCATAGGAAATATAGCGGTTCTATGACTAAATAAAACTACCACTAAGATCCTCATGCACCAAAGTATTATGTACATTAGTAACATTGAAACTTTTTTTCCAAGTGAAACCTACCTAACTGCTTTTTATGGTACATAGCATAATGCAAACACAGTCTCTGGAGTCAGACAGTGACAAATAGGACCAAACGCCTCCTACTCCATGTACTTCAACAACAAAAAAGTAGGATTTTGCAAATTATTGTTATGAATACTGCCATGGGAAAACATATCAGTTAATAGAGCTTCTCCAGCAGAATCCTGCATTATACCCATTTTTTCAAAAGAATAACATATTTTTTTATATTTAATTTTGAAATTTCACATGGGCCTAGCCATATTCTTCATTTCCCAGGGTGCCAGAACCATGTGACCTGTGCTCTGATAAACTCCAGTCACTCTTTACTGCTGCACTGCAAATTGGACTGATATCACCCCCCCCCCCCACCTTCCACCCCAGCAGCCAATCAGCAGAACAATGGGAAGGGAGCAAGATAGCAGCTCCCAGTAGATATCAGAATAGCACTCAATAGTAAGAAATCCAAGTCTGGTTTGTGACTCCTCCACTTATATGGGAATTGGAGAAACAATAGGTTATCTAAAAGCAGTTCTAGTGTGTAGCGCTGGCTCCTTCTGAAAGCTCAGACTCAGGCACAATGCAATGAGATGGTGCCTACACACCAATATTACAACTAAAAAAATGATTAATTTGTTGGTTCAAGAATAAAAATTGAAATGGTAGAGTGAATTATTTGCTATGTAAACAGTGTTATTTTGGAATAAAAAGTATACCATAAAACTCATGACAGAATCCCTTTAATTTGTTTATCTGTTTATGCCAGTTATTCTCTGTTTCGGATTTGCTGCATTTCCAGTGTGATATTGCTGTCGTACAATTGATTCTGCTGTCAGAGAATCCTAAAGTGCATATCATTACATGGTTTCTGCTCTGTTTTCTGATTCCTTTGCCGGATGCTAGGTCATTTTGCAGACCGTAGCTGTAATCCTCTGAAGAGCACAAACTGATCACCCTTGCAGCGAAAACTGTGACTTTCTCCGCTCTTGCTATATTTTGTACCTGAGGGGAAATTGGAGAGTGTTAACTTGTCAGCACTTAATCTCACTCGTACCCCTTCCTTTGGGGCAATAGATATTGGATCTCTACAGCAACAAAAGAATAGCTGTTATCATATGCAGTGACTGTCAATAACAGAGCTAATGACTGTGCTATGTTTCCATGTTATAAGCCACTTTAGACCTTATTTAGGAAAGGGCATTGTTCTTTTTAAAATGATTTTTTATTTTGTTATTTGCTGAGCCCCCTGGTATAGATGAGCCCCATTTTTTAGTGAGAGATCTATGAGAACGTGAACATAAGCACTGCACTATATCAATAAACTGTAGTCATTCTAAGTAACATGAAAGAATTACAGGAACAAATACATTTAGAGGACCATTTACTAAAGCTCAGATTTTTTTCACAACTTTTTCATGATTTACTATGCAACCAAATGGCTAAAAATCAGAATCCAACAATTAGCTAGCTAAAACCTGCCGAGATTGTGAAGAAGTCAATGGCAGATGTCCTTTCCCCCTCCTGAAATTGTTTCGAAACGTTAGAGGTTTTGGATTTTTGACGCTGTTTTTTTGTGTGACACTTCGAAAAAGTTGAATTTTTCATGCAAAAAATCAAAAAATGTAGGGTCTTTGTGACTTTTCTGTGACTTTTCTTATGCAGACTTTTTAGTAAATGTGGACTCGAGTTAACTTGAATTTTAATATTAAAAAAATGAGAAATGTTAGAGTTTGAGGCATGGATTTGCAGCGTATTTCCACATTTCGCCATTGGTGAAAAAATTTGTCGAGTGGAATTTTGTTTTTGTTGCGAGTCAAATTAGGCAATGTTGCATCAATTTTGGAGCGGGCGCATCAAAGCGGGCGCTGTCGCATAAAAAAAGGGTGTGATCGCATCAGAAAAAGGCGCGGTCACGTCAAAAAGTGGGCGACAAAAAAAATTGCTCGATAAATGCGTTTCACAAATTTGTTGCCGTTTCGTGAATTTTTTTGCCGTTTCACAAATTTTATGTCAAATCAAAATGGGACAGATTCGCTCATCACTAGTTGAGATCTCTAAAAGCTATTGAGATCATGTACAAATCAATGACAGGTATCCTTTTAACAACTGGAACATTTCTCTTTGCTTTGTGGCTATAGAGGTTTTTGTTGGGTTGTGATGCTTGCATTTGTGTGACAATATGCAAAAGTGAGAATGTTGATAAATGAACCTTTCAACAAGAATAATAAGACATTTTCACTTTAATACTCCCTGTCACTTCCTGATCCCACAGAAAGTTAGCTGATAATAAGCTGGTTAATGGTGATGGCACATGTTGAGATTAGTTGCCCATGATAAATCTGCTCCTGAAATTGTTTTCCCACTGGCAATAATGTAAATCACCAGTAGGAAAGCAAACACAACTCTTTGTTTTTTTGAAATCGGCAGAAGTGCCTCACGCATTTCCTCCCACATGTTCCATCACTCAAAGGACACTGGCACACGGGGAGATTAGTCATCCGCAATAAATGCTATAGGGTTCAGAAAACCAAAGCGATGTGTATGCCATTGTTAAACAAACCCCTCCCTTCTCTAAGCAGCAGCTCCTGGCACACTGGGAGATTAGTCGCCCACAATAAATCTTTGCTACTGCAGGCAACTAATCTCACCGAATTGCCTTCCCTCCGGCAAGAATGTGAATCACCAGTGGGAAGGCATTTTGTGGAGACAAATTGCCAGTGGTGGCAAAAATTTATTGCGGGTGACTAATCTCCCTGTGCGCCAGTGCCCGAAAGGCTGCTGCTAGAGAAGGGAGGGGTTTCTTTGTGTGTTTAAAGGTAGATAGGGAGCTCTGAACAAATTATGCTGCTTATAAAGTAACAGAGTTGACGTTAAGTGGCAATATTACAACATTCAAATAAGTGCTTTATAATGGCAAAAAAAACGAAATATGATTTTTTTTTTGTTACATCAATAGGCAGAATGTAATTTTAACAGTATTTCAGTCAAGTCTTATTTATTTTGCTCATATCTAGCAAAGGCATATACTGCCCCTTTAAGGACTTGAGCTGAGTTGATATTTATCTCCATCTTAGTAAACACGCCCATTAGAATTTAATTTCAATTTAAAGGGGTTCTCCCAAACTAGGAAAATGGCCCACGGGAAGATTATATACACACACTTAAAAATAATGGCTACCAAGAAACTTTGTGACTTCGGAACACATACCTGTATGCCTTCCCACCGGCGATTCACTCCATTGCCAATAGAAAAGCATCTTTGGGAGATTAGTAACTAGTGGTAGCCAAGATTAATTGCTGACGCGTAATCTCTCCATATTCCTTGCACTAAATTTTCTATACCACTCCAGTTGAATCTTAAATAGAATTTGTGTTTTACTATTTTGCACTTTCAGTCTGTATTAAGTGAATATTGCTACTTTCAATTATTATTGTATAACATTTTATGATCTAAATAGCAAATATTAAAGTTCAGCATTATAATACTAATCTAGTCAATGTGTTACCAAACAGGACAATATCTACAGCTTGTCACATGGCTGGAAAGCGGGTGCAGACAAGCAAAGTAGAATAATAAAATAACATTAAACGCAAAGTCACATAATTTTAGAAAGACCTTTAGTGGAATAAAAAATCTGTTGCCAAAAAATTTGTTATCCATTGTCCTAACTTGGCCAGAACATCCCTGTCAGAACTGTTTGGAACTTATGTAAGTTTCTTTGTTGTACTGGGAATTGATCCAGCCTTACTTTGTGATGTAATTTTATACTTTTATTGGGATAAAGGGCTTTCAGTGCAGAATTGTTATCCATATTTTACAATCCCATCTTCAAAAGCCGTTGAGAACAGTTTAAGAGGAAGAGTTATTACCTCCTTTGGCATCCATAATCACATCACCTTTGCAAGTTGCATGTGAAAGGAGGCGGGTGTGTTTCCAAAGACATAACACCCTTGGGCCAATTGAAACACATCCATCCTATAGGGCAGTGCTGTCCAACGCATGCGGCCCGCGACCCCCCTCTGTGTGGCCCCCCACCTGTCTGGCTGCTTTGATGGCTTACTCTTGTGTAAGCTTTAAATGGTATCAGTACTGAGATTAACTGCCCCCCTGCATGGTTCTCACCTCAGATTCAGGCTGTAATCCCTCTGTATTGTTTAAATATGTAATCCCCTGTGTTTTTCACACCTTTTAATCTCTGCATTGTTCACCCCCTGCAGTGTTCACACCTCAGGATCAGGCTGTAATCACTCCCATTGTTCCCCTGTTCACACCTCAGGAGCAGTAGAAACCCACAAATAATCCCTGCACACTACAAAAAGAAAATATTCTGAGGTGGTACTGCAATTAAAAAGTTTTTTAATATATATTTATTGTGCAGACTGTAGGAGCAGTGCCAGCATTGTGTCACAGTGAAAGTATAGCCCACGCAGGCAAGGTAGGGAAGGCAGAGTATGGCACACACAGGCAGGGTAGGGAAGGCAGAGTATGGCACACACAGGCCAAGTATGGCACAAACCAGCCAAGTATGGCACACAGGCAGGGTAGGGAAGGCAGAGTATGGCACACACAGGCAGGGTAGGGAAGGCAGAGTATGGCACACACAGGCAGGGTAGGGAAGGCAGAGTATGGCAGGTTTTTGCTGTACTACAACCATTAATATGGGTATGGTCATGTGATAACATGGGTGTGGTTTCAAGTGGGTGCGGTTTCAAAAAGGGGAGTGGTCAAAACGGGCTTCCATTATCGGCCCTCCACCACGTAGGTCGGAAAAATTCCGGCCCTCGGTACAACAGAAGTTGGACAGCACTGCTATAGGGTATAGGAAGGTTAACGCCTTCACAAAAAATGGACAGTGATATTGTGTCATAGAGGGACATTTAGGGTGAAGACACATGGAGCTACTTAGTAGCAGCTACGTTTTACAGCTACTAAATGCAGGAAAATTCCCTGCCATAGACAACACTGAGAATTGCCTTTGCTAAAGCACTGTAGCCGTAAAAAGTAGTTGCCTGTGTGTCTTCGCCTGTGTAGTCTGTGTGTCTTCGCCCTTAAGGGTAGGGTATAAGGTCGGTAAATGGGGGGGGGGGAATTAACATGGAACAACTTAAGCTTTGGGTCTTTTTCAAAATGTAATGTATAATTCTGAGCTAGGTCCAGAATTACAGTGGCCCTTGTTTCTGATATTCTCAGACTCTCTTTCATCAGGTATGGTACCTAGGGATTGGAAGAAGGCGAATGTCATTCCTATATTTAAAAAGGGAGTAAGATCTCAGCCTGGCAATTATAGGCCTGTAAGTTTGACATCCGTGGTGGGCAAGTTATTTGAAGGCTTGTTAAGGGATCACATTCAAAATTATGTACTGGAGAATGCCATTATGAGCAGTAATCAGCATGGCTTTATGAAGGACAGGTCATGTCAGACCAATTTAATTGCTTTTTACGATGAGGTAAGTAAGAAGCTGGACAGTGGGGACGCAGTAGATATAATCTATTTGGATTTTGCCAAAGCATTTGATACCGTTCCCCACAAACGACTGCTTTCTAAGCTAAGGTCTATTGGTCTTAGTGAAGTCGTTTGCACATGGATAGAAAACTGGCTACAGGATCGGGTACAGAGGGTGGTTGTTAATGGCACATTCTCTACTTGGAGTAAGGTTCTCAGTGGGGTCCCTCAGGGTTCAGTACTGGGTCCACTTTTGTTTAACTTGTTCATAAATGACTTAGGGGAGGGTATTATGAGTAATGTATCAGTGTTTGCAGATAACACAAAACTCTGCAGACCAGTCAATTCTATCCAGGATGTGACATCCTTGCAGCAGGATCTTGACCAACTGGCAATCTGGGCTGCTAAGTGGCAGATGAGATTTAATGTGGATAAATGTAAGGTCATGCACCTGGGATGTAAAAATATGCAAGCCCCGTATACCCTTAGTGGGACTGTACTCGGCAAACCCATAATGGAGATGGACCTTGGAGTCCTTGTAGATAATAAACTTGGATGTAGCAAGCAATGCCAGGCAGCAGCTGCAAGGGCAAACAAGGTTTTGAGCTGTATTAAAAGGGGTATAGATTCATGGGAGGAGGGGGTTATTCTTCCCCTTTACAGAGCGCTGGTAAGGCCCCATCTAGAATATGCTGTTCAGTTTTGGTCTCCAGTGCTCAAACGGGACATTATTGAGTTAGAGAGGGTCCAGAGAAGGGCAACTAAGCTGGTAAAGGGTATGGAAAGTCTCAGTTATGAAGAAAGACTGGCCAAGTTGGGTCTGTTTACACTGGAGAAGAGGCGCTTAAGAGGTGACATGATAACTATGTATAAATATATAAGGGGCTCATATAATAACCTCTCTAATGTTTTATTTACCAGTAGGTCCTTCCAACGGACACGAGGGCACCCACTCCGTTTAGAAGAAGGGAGGTTCCATTTAAATATTCGGAAAGGATTTTTTACAGTGAGAGCTGTGAAGTTGTGGAATTCCCTCCCCGAATCAGTCGTACTGGCTGATACATTATATAGCTTTAAGAAGGGGCTGGATGGATTCTTAGCAAGTGAGGGAATACACGGTTATGGGAGATAGCTCTTAGTACAAGTTGATCCAGGGACTGGTCCGATTGCCATCTTGGAGTCAGGAAGGAATTTTTTCCCCTCTGAGGCAAATTAGAGAGGTTTCAGATGGGGTTTTTTGCCTTCCTCTGGATCAACTTGTAGTTAGGCAGGTTAGGTATAGGCATTATGGTTGAACTTGATGGACGTATGTCTTTTTTCAACCCAACTTACTATGTTACTATGTTACTAATACAGGGTTATGGGAGATAGCTCTCAGTACAAGTGAAGGAATACAGGGTTATGGGAGATAGTTCTTAGTACAAGTGAGGGAATACAGGGTTATGGGAGATAGTTCTCAGTACAAGTGAGGGAATACAGGGTTATGGGAGATAGCTCTTAGTACAAGTTGATCCAGGGACTGGTCCGATTGCCATCTTGGAGTCAGGAAGGAATTTTTTCCCCTCTGCGGCAAATTAGAGAGGCTTCAGATGGGGTTTTTTTTGCCTTCCTCTGGATCAACTAGTAGTTAGGCAGGTTATATATAGGCATTATGGTTGAACGTGATGGACGTATGTCTTTTTTCAACCCAACTTACTATGTTACTATGTTACTATGTCTGACAAGAGGAGTCAGCAAACTGACCTATTTCCAGATGCACTTTACATCTCTGAAAGGGGGAGCAAATGTTTTCACCTGATTCAGATTTGTAGTGAAATTTGCTTTTACGCTAGTGGTGAAAATGTTCACAAATCTGTGGTTTGCTAGAACATAATCACAACTGTTTTTTTTTTTTGCAGGAAAAAAGTGCAGTAAAAAAAACTCCTTGATTTCAATGCATTTGGTGTGAGAAAAAACATCAATAAATTTGACTGGAGCAAAAATGCCCTTTGACTTCAATGCATTTCACGTGAGAAACACACCCATTGTCTACAGTGATTTAGTGCAAGAAAAAATGCAAATTGACACCAATGCATTTGGCAAAAAAAAAGCGTTTTCACCATTTTTCACCATTAACTTTTCTACAGTTTTATGAAACAAGGACTACACCTCATTTTCTATGATTAGAGCACCGGTAAAATATTTGTACCCAGTTTATGGATCTGAATCCTATAGATAGAAAGGATTTGTGTGAAGCTTTTGTTCATTCGTTGACATGTATTTCATGGTATGTTAATGTGAGATTAATATGGCTTCTTTAAAAATACAATTATCAGCACTTAGACAAAACACAATAGCAGACAAACCAATTGTGAGAACACTCAATGTACTGCTATTTTCTGCTCTGCAACAGGACTGTTCATCACAGTGTGGGATTATTTTGTACTGTTTGTATCATTCAGTGACTGTATTCTGCTCTTGTTTTTAACACTAAGCTTCCTCCAGACATTTTATTTAACATTGAAAAGGGGCGTCTATGCAAGATTATTTTCAAAGTTGTTAGTGTGTATGGCATCCACTATACTTTCAGAATACAAAGGGCTTTTACTTTAAGATTAAAAGGCCTATTTTTCTTTTCTGTTTGGCACAGTTGGTATGGAGAGGCTTAAATACAAACTGCTCAAAGTCGCTGGGACACTGAGTATATTGAATCAAGCAAAAATACAGATGTAGATGTGGCGACAGGTTTGCCGAGGATAGAAGTCCTCTGACATATTGTATACTGAGATTGTTGCTCATAAACAACATTTAATTTGTTTACATTCAAAATAATTATGCATTAGAAAAGTACATTAAAGTAAAATTCGGATTGGTTTTTCCGCCGTTTACTATAGCGCAATACGAAATAATCGCGCAAAATACAATAAAGTCGCGACGGCGCCGAAAAAGTCATGACAAATACGAAACAATCGCGACAGCGACGAAAAAAATCGCAAAATTTTCGTTTCCAATCCATTTTTTTCCCATTCAGGATTCGAATTCGAGGATTAGTAAATGTGCCCCTAAGCGTAATAGGAGTGCAAAATTGAGGTATTCATACATTAAATGACTAACAAGAAAGGATCACTTGATAACAGGTTTGGGGAAGCACCATGCACAACACACTATTAAGTATCTCTTAAGTAGCTTAAGCACACTGAACCATTTACAGTGTGTAAAGTATGGGTCACAAACATACACCCACACATGTAACATACTGGGCCAGTAGGGATCCTCCCCACAGCAGGGTATATCTAATTTACTATGGGACTTCCCACAGCAGTGGAAGACTATTGCAGCTATGGGTAAGATGAGCTGACGTTAGACCACAGGCTGCTAGGCCATTCCCCCAGTCAGCTTTTTGTAAATGGAACATAATATAACAAGAGCACAGAGACATCTGAAAGGCATGGTGAAAAGTGCATAAAATGGGCAATTGCTTCTATTATTTTTACTTTGCCCCCTACCTTTACTTGTATTTTTGCTTTCTTGTGTTTTTTATGTTTCCTTCCTTTGGCATAGATTTGCATAGTTTCATGAAACTGCTGCAGAAATTTGATCCAACAAAAACATTTGCCAAAAATTGACCAAAAAGTGAAGGTCTTGTTGAAAAAAGTAGAGGTCACTTTACAAGAAGTTGCACATGTCACAAAAATCACATGGTAGCTGCATTCACAAATTGTTTAGCATTTTCGTGAATTTTTCGGCAAAGTGAAATGGGACCGATTCACTCATCACTATTTGTTAGGGTTCGCACTGAGAGTTACTGTAATAACACCATTCTGTTTCAACCTCTGCATTTGTGGCTATGGACCTCTTTAATCAAAGACTGAAGATCAAAAGTGTAGATCCAGTAATGCCAAGTAACCAGTTTTAATGAACCCATTCTTGAAAGACTGTAAGCCATATTTGCCAAGCCTCAATTAGACATTTTTTTGCACTTTGTATACTGCATTCAGATCTGTTGCGCCATCTTTGAATCCAGCGCAGACTACATTAGCACAGGATCCAAGTCAGTTGGCCAGGGAAGGCACGTAGGTGTCTGCACGCCCGCCCTCTAACTGCCTCTAAGGTAGGAAGTAATAGAACATGCAGCTTCCTTGTTGGTGTCCTGTCCTTACTGGTCAGGACTTAGCTGCATGTCCTGGTGCTGCACTCTGCACTGAGCACAGGATTTTTTGCCATAAACAATAAAACAATATAGTGTTTGTACAGTATATCAACTCTGGAGTAACATCCAATCTGATATGTCAGGACTTATTGAATATCAGTGTATAGCCCTGGCAAGTGCTGGGATGGTTTGCTGTTTATTCCATAACTTCTTATCCATCCATTCCTGACCTCTCATTCTGAAGACTAAGGTTAAAATGTCACCCTTTGATAGACCTCTTGGCTGAAAAAGAATGAAATTCTGAAGTTGCTTTGTGAATGGAAATGCAGGAGACATGGAAAAAAGGAATAATGTCAAAGGGGAGACAGAGCATTCATAAGGCTAGCATGAAAATGTTCATTAATACATTGATAAACCATTTATAAACCACTGATTGACAGGGAGCTGTCAAACTGTAAATTTGGCTGCATACATAAGGCTTTCAGCCTAACTAACGTTTGGGAACGAATGGTTAGTGAATACAAATACATCACGTACATATGTTTTACTCATTTATTATTTACTTATTTAATAAAATATTTATATTAGTTATGAATAACATTTTGATGAAGGTATAAATACAAAGGGGTTTTAATAAAAGCCATCTATATGGCTGGTTGGGTAATCTAAAACATAGGTAATTAGAACATGGAGCACCAAGGGGGCCATTTTTGTTTTTTTTCCTATTCGGATTTTTGAGTGTTAAAAATTGCAGCAAAAAAAGTTGCGACTTTTTTCAAGATTTACTATTTGACAAAGCAGATAAAATATCTGAATATGACAATTCACCAGTTAAAACTTATCAAGATCATGTAGAAGACAACAACAGTCTCTTCTCTTCCCTGTAGGATCGATCATTCTTTTCTTAGAAACTTTAGAGGTTTTTTGGATTTTTGACACAACATTTTTGTGTGAAAATTCAAAAAAGTAGAAGTTTCAGTGTGACAAGTTGAAAAATTTTTCAGTTCAGACTTAGTTAGTAAATGTCAGACATTTGTGAAAAAATAAGCTTATTCCAGTTTTAGTAAATCTGCCCCTAAATGTCACTTTATTTCTCCATAAACATGTGCATTTCGTATTGATGGTCAATGGCATGACAACAATGAATATCCAATGTTGATATGAGATGGATATGACAGTGCAGTCAAAGAAATAAGCATAAAGCTGGCAATGGATTAACTGTAGTTTGCAATATGTTTTTCCTAATTCCAGGAGCCTCTCTTAGGACATCTTATGACAGTGTCAGTGCTTTATTCTCTTTTAGGAGCTCTAACAGCACCTCTTTTTTTTGGATTAAGATTTGTGCCTTTCACGTCAGCTTCTATATGAAATGGCAGAAGATAACGCTACCACTGGAACCCAAACAAAAAATAAATGGGCTGTGTCATATTGCCTTATTTCCAACAGCGCAACATTCTGTGCCTGTACCACCCCATCTCAACTCATATTTCTGAAGACATTCTTTTACTTTGGAGTTAAGGGTAATTTTCTCGCTTCACTGCCTTTGTCGGAGTTAGCCCATATGTTATAAAACCTATGAGCTCATAAACAGAGATGAGTATTAATCATTGCCAACATGCTTTTGCTCCTGAAAAGATATAATAATGTCAGGGATTTTGCGCTTACGTACAACCATGGCTTCATTTATGATAAAAAAAAATGAATCCCATTATATGTATAAACCTATATTAATGCCTTGGCACAATGCTTTGCATTTGAAGATTCTTCAGAATCTGCTCTGTGCTTCTTTTGTATGGGAGACATTTTCTTTAAGAGACAGATCATCATGAGATCTATTGTAATTCTACCTGTCCCCAAAGGTTATAAACTACTTAATCTTAGATACAAAATTTAAATTTAAAATGCAGGACTATATATACAGTATATATATGATAGAGAGGCAGATGGACAGACAGATAGATAGATAGATAGATAGATAGATAGATAAATAGATAGATAGATAGATGATAGAGAGATAGATAGATAGATAGATAGATAGATAGATAGATAGATAGATGCATTTTCAGTGGTGCTTATATTGTAGGTGATTGGATGGAGCAAAAAATGTATGGTCATCTCTTATTAATCTCTTTTTGTTAACAACCTGTCCCAGTATTTTGTATTTCGAGCATACCTGCATTATCCTGTCTCTTTCATTTCACCTTATAGTTCGACATTCATGGGTTTTTATGAAGTTTGTTACAGCAGGAGACCTTTCTGAACATCATTCTTACAAGAAGATATCAGTTTGCCCTTTGGAATAGTGTTATCATTTCTTTTAAAAGTGTGACACTTTTTGTCTGGAGGTATAGCCATTTGAAATGTTTAGCAAATAGCAAGCAAAATAGATATTCCCTTGGGCACTGTGAAATGTGCAGTTCCCATGGAAACCACACACATTGGAGATTAATAAAACAATGATTTTAGAACAGAAATGTTGTTTACAGTGCATAAGCCCCATGTGGCCAGTTTACAAACATAAAAAACCCTTGTGTTTTTACCAGACTGGTGTTTATTGCTTCGTGACACAAGGAGTTATTGGACAGTAACAAATGAAATATGTTTGAATAAAATTACAATATATACAATTGTAAGTGTTTTCACAAGGGCTATTACTTTTTTGTTTTTTATTGGAACTGCAGAGTTGACAAAGCCCAAACAGCTTCTGTCCATTTATCATACTACTCTCAAGGCCAACAAAAATAGAAGCAACTATTTTATCACATTCATAATTGTACAGTGAATTGTTCTTTAGGATAGACAGCTTTAGCACGCTCCCACTTGTTTTTTAAATAATACAACCAACTTTGTACTTCTGTCTTTTATAAGCTGATACTGCTATGAACAAAGGAATTTGACCCCCTGTGCAAACATACAATAGTTTCCTGAAAATAGCCTGAACTGCTTATACTAAAAAGATAATCTTAACCCAACCTATGTATTAGAGACACAGGTATTAAGGTACATGTAAATCCCCCACACACAAAAATGTAATCAGTGAACAGCCTCTTTGAAATCTTTAAAGAAACATGTGTTTTTCCTAACCTCCTGTCCTGAGCTCAAACCAAGCAGGACATTTTATGAAAGTAAGTTCTACCTGTGTAAGCCTGCATTCTTCAAAGCATGAACTTACAGTGCACATGTGCTATTTGCATGTATGTATGTATAACTTTATTTATAAAGCTCCACAAGGGTACGCAGCGCTGTACAGTCTTACAGAATACAAAATTACACACAGGGAGGACGAGTGATATAATAAATAAATACAATAAATACATATATGTATATATATATATATATATATATATATATAAGTGCCATGTGGTATGAGACACAGTAGGAAGGAGGTCCCTGCCCCGTAGAGCTTACAATCTGAGTGGTTGGGTAACATACAGGCACAAACTGGAAGGTAAGAGTGCATCAGGTATGGGCGTTTGCCCTGTATATGTAAATGTCACTGAGGATACGTGAGAAGGAAAATTGTGAATTTTGCATGCTGAAATTTTCAGTAGCTTTGTGAAATAATTTGTGAATTTGGCAGCGAATCACTATTCAGGAACTGCCAAAAAGCCCCCCTAATTCCCACTGGGGTTATTCCCTTCCACAAACAACTTTATTACCAACTTAGACGATTTTTAAGAAAATCATATTTCCCCTCCTTACACAGTAGAAAAAAAAAAGAATAAAGCAGAGAAACAAACTGCATGAATATCCCACGGCAAACCGTACTCAAGGAAAGTACTAAGGGTACTTATACAGCTGCAGGAAGAGGTCATCCTATTCAGTTAATGGAAGTCCTCAGTTTTATAAACTATTTTCTAAGACATGTTACTTGTACATTTGGAATAGGCAGAGGTGTTTTAGCATCCTTTATCTCAGCAAAAACTTTTATTTTCACAACAGTTATTTTCATGGCTATGGCCCTTGGAGCAGGGGTAGTTCAGTATCTATTCAGTTTGTGCACCTATAATCTTTAGGGTTATGGCACAAAAAATAATTTTCTGCCAATGGAGAATGAGCTGAAACTGGCACTACCAATTCCTACTGGTTCAGTAGGAACTGTCTAGCTCTAAGGCAGACTTTTGAGATGAGTTCAGTCCCCCTGTGTCATACACAGGTCAATAAAAACTGGCTACTTGATCCCTACAGACCATGTAGGCAGCTTATAGACCTATGTATGGGGCCCACAGACAGGCCTATCACTAGCCTAACTATTGGATCAACCCAATGTGCATGGCCAAATTGTGCCCATATGTTCATGTGTGTCTTATCTAGTCTCTATTCTGATAACCTGAAAAATGTACTGAGCACTTGTGTGCAGGTTTCTTACTGTGCTCTGGACTTGCAGCACAACATATATGATGCACATGTGCTGACCACCACCCACCCCCTATGAATACAGTGCTGCAAAGTGCAGGCATCACCTTATTCAGAGAAAGGCATTGTTTTTGGTGCAACCCATGGGAAAGGTGCAAACTGCAAAAAAACAAAACAAAACAGGGCGTTTAAACTTTGTAAATGAGACCTATTTTATACCAATTTGATTCCTATGGCATGACCAGAAATAAACCTAACACAAATCCTTCTTATCTCTAATAAATTTGTTTCTGTTGTTTATGCTTTTTCATTCTGAAAACATTCAGTTATCATTTTTCATCTAAAAATCGAAATGTGTGCTGTTGTCACTACTTTAATAACTTGGCTTGAACTTAAGAAACAACAGCGAGCAATAAAGAAATCTTAATAATATAACACACATATAGTGATGGGCAGACCTGTACCGTTTTTGCTTCATCGTCTTATGTGAAATAACTGCAATTTTTTTTACTCCACAGCGACTTATTTTACACGACTGCAACTTTTTTTATGAGACCGTGCCATTTTCTGATGCAACCCTGACTTTTTCCCACTCTGCAAATTTTTGTTGCAACAAAATTCACTAATGGGGAAATGTGGATTTTCACAGCAAATCCATGCCTGCCGAAAAAAATCACTCATCACTACAGACATGCAAGTATGTATAGAAAAATAGCATTTTTCTGCAATGCTTTTCAGAAATTATAGTTTACATTAGTCCCACTATCACCAGAGCTTACAATCTAAGGTCTCTATAATATTCATATAACACACACTAGGGTAAGATTATAACATCATGTTATCTCAAACAGGGATGCCTCTAAAAAATTCAGCTGGAAGGACTGCACAATTTGTATGGAACTCAGGAAATAAAGGCAGCAGTGCTACCACTTATGGATCTCTACATATCTCCAGGATGAAAACTTTTCCTACATAAATTATTAGTTTGTCTGAAAAGAAAAAAAAATGATGGAAAACCTTGGGAAAATTTTTGAAACTGCAAAAATGCTTTGAAATCATTGAAATCAATGGGCTTTTTTTTTTTTTTTTTTTAGCAAAATGGCAATGCCAATGGCCATTTTTTGCAAGCTCTTTTTCTGACAAAATACATTGAAGTCAACAGCCTTTGTTTTTTGGCAGCAACTTTTTTTTCACACAAAATGGAGCCAATGGGCACTATATTTTTTCATATATAGATAGACCTTATCTGCGCTTAGAACTAAATATAAATATAAGTGTATATAACCATTCACAGTCCGAGATCCGTGCAGGTGAAAGTGAGGATAGGAAGAGAAAAAAAAAAAAAAAAAGGTGAACTTTATCCAAACGTGTTATTACAAGGTAAATCAGTTGTGTTCCTTAGCTGCCCTCCTCCACACTAATCCCAAAATACATAAACGTTATTAAAAGGAGTTGGCGCTCAAAAACAAACCACCATGTGTAATCAAATCAATCAATCAGTGTTTATTATACAATAAATTAATATATTAAAAAGTTGCAGTTTATCAAATAAATACACTAAACAATCAATAAAAAAAAAAAAAAAATTCCAATACATAGAGTAATAATAAACTAATCAGAGATTCAATTAAAAGCCATAAATAGGACAATAAAATTACTAAACCTATCAGTTCATTGGAGAGTAGAATCAGCACAATATATTAATTCATTAGAGGATAGATTAAAGAGCTACAGGAAAAATATACTAAAAAATATACAAGGATCAATCAATTGAATATATAACAGAGACAGATGTAATTAGATTATTGTATAAAAACCTAATATCCAAATAAATATGAAAAGCTCCAATTAGGATCTTACTCCCAATCGGGCTCCTCACTTAGTAGAAAGGGCAGCACTCTTTAGAGTATTCCCTTCTGACTTATACACACACCTCACTCGATCCAAACTTGTGGCACACGTGTTAAGGAAGTATCCCGGAATAGCTACGAGTACTACACAGGCGCTAATAACAAATATTGACCAAAAACCCTTGTAGCAAATTAGTACCCCACAAACTTGCAGTTATAAATTAAAAACCCTTTGTCCTGGCCGGGAACTTACTTGTGATTTTACCAGTGATTTTAATTGCTTACCTTACACCGCAGGCTGGTGCTCCGGTTAGGAGAAAACCGCATCAGCCCAGGGTAGCTGCAAGCGAGAGATGCTCTTCCTTCTGTATACTTTCTTCATGACCCCAGGGCCGGTGCATATGCAGTAGAGTGAAAAATCTGGCTTTTTTTTGTTAAAGTTCGGCTTTTCACTCTACTGTGCAAGCGGCACAAAGACAGAAGAAGGAAGATGATTGCTCTCTCGCAGTTGGGGGGTTTTCTCAAACAGGAGCACCAGCCCGGTGTATAAGGTAAGCGATTAAAATCACTTGGGGGAGCTTTACATTTTTAAACATTTCTGACACATGAGATTTGGGTCACTAATTATTATTTTTCAGTATTCGAATTAGGGTTAATTGGAACTCTATGACGATCACTAATCCAAGCTGCGAAATATTGAAGGAATAAAATTCAGAGCATCCACAAATAATGAATTTGTTGCAGTTCTGATGAGGCAGTTGTGACCTGGGACAGCAATGCGCAATTTAGTTTTGATTAAATCAGGCCCCAAATGTCGTGGTAATTTTTTAGAGAGCTTTAGAGATCGATCTGGTTATGACAAGAAAGGAACAGAGAGAGATTATAATATAACGTAATGGCCAATCAAAAGATAAAGCACGTTTTGGTTTATCTCACTACTCAGCACAGTTTAAAGGTTTCATTTCTTATTGTTTAATGTGTCTTCAATATCTGTGTTTCTCGACGCATGCTTCAGCTAACAAGGATTAACTCCTTTCTAGCCAAGGACCTTAAACCAAGAATTGACTTTCATTTGATTTCTAAATTATAAGTCAAATGAATTCGGTAAAGTAAATAATTATTTTGTTTTATTAAAGGAATACTGTCATGGAAAAAAATGTGTTCTTTTTAAATTTAAAGATTTTTTTTTTAGATTTAATTATATTTTATTTCACTAGCCATATTCTTCATTTCCCAGGGTGCCACACCCATGGGACCTGTGTAAATACAGCCATAAGCACTCACAGAAATGCTGCACTGACTTCTCTGAAAAAAGATTTGTTGTGTCTGTAATTCCTGTGCCAGAGACACGCAGCTCTCTGCTCTCTCCCCACCCCTTAGGAATTTGGATCTGAGCCAATCAGCAGGAAGCTGACTCGTAGTCTTACTAACTGAGCATGTTCACTTGGTCTGGGTGTCTGTGCAGGAGTGAGGCACTATGGGAACTTTCTTTACACAGCTCAGCGTTTTTTCTTCCTGTTCGGCTTCAGATCTTCTGAACAGGTGAAATATGGGGAGACTTAAGGGCACTATTGAGACAACTGAAGGTATGCCTGCAGCTTGAGATTAACTCTTTATTAGCCTTTCCTTCTCCTGTAAATGGTAGAGCTGATTATTTGCTATGTAAACAGTGTAATTTAGAAATAAAAAGTTCACATCATGAAAGAATCCCTTTAAGATAAATTCTGCAGTGGCCATGCACAGAAATAAGTGGATTGACTGTTTCCTGTCATTAATGAAATAGATAACTTATGGGTGTAAACAAATAACAGCAAACATTATGTCAAAACATGTCTCCATGTTTTAAAATATGGCTAGTAACCAACCCACTGCACAGCTCTGTGTTTGCAGTACAGGTACTGGGGAGCAGATTCATTCTGGAGGGTCTCCTAGGTGGAGTTTTGGAGAGGAGGGCAGGGAACTTATGATTAAGGTTTGGGTATTGTTCTCTTTAAAAAAAAAATATTTACATAAGGATTTAATTAGTCATGATTTGTGACAAAGTCCAGTTTATAAAATCTGATATTCTTTCCATATGCACACATACCTGCTAGAGCTAGAGATTTGTGTTAGAACCACAGCATTTATCTGTAAATTTTTCGATTGTGGAAAGAAATCACACAGAGAGACAATACAAACAACATGAAGATAAAGTCCTGTTTGGAAACCAATCCTGTACAATATCCTGTGGCCATATGATCGAAATTTATTGGCGGCAATGGGGCAGTCGGTCCGACTGAATCTTTTAACCTGCCCAATCCATATCTGGCCAATTTCAGGCCAGATATCGGTCGGGCAGGTCCCTCGTTTCTGCCCCCACACGGGCCGATAAGCCGCCGAATCAGTCCAAGGGACCGATATCGGCACCTACATTCGGCCCATGTATGGGGACCTTAAGTTTGACCAGTAGCAGTAACTTATAGCAACCAATAAGATGTTTGCTTTTAAACAGGTGACCATTAAATTCTACCAGATTAGTTGCTATGGGTTAGCGCTCCTGGGCAAACTTAGTGCCTTTTATTACATACCCACATATGTTTGTTTTGTTTTTTTATCTATACTGGGCAAATGTAAGTGTCTCCATGTTTGGTTCTTGCAAGGTTAATAATTAGATCACCAGTAAACAGATAGTCCACCTGTATAATGGACCCCTCCTAACAAAACACTGTACAATAAAGGGTGAAAGGGGAGTTGTCAATAATTATCTACTGTCACGGTCGGCACCCAATACCAGAGCTAGTGCCAAGCACCCTGGTCTCGGCTCGTGCTTCACCAGTAGCGTGACCGCCTTTGGCTTCGGGAGGAGCCCTCAGCTACTCGGATGCCACCTGGACTTATACGAGAGGTGCAAAGCAGGAGTTCTGGCTAGCAATGGGGCACGACTGTAGAAAGTCAGTTAGGCCAAAGATCACGGTACAAATAGGGTTAAACAAGGTGGTCTTCAGGCAGGCTAGGTCGGGGCGGGCAGCAATCAAGGAGAGTCAGACAGGCAAGGGTCAAACCGGGTAATCAATACAGCAGGATGAGACGAAATCGTAGTCAAAGTATAAGCCGAGGTCAGATATGGATGATCAGAATAGTCAGGAGCAAGCCGGGTCAAAACAGGAGAAATACTATCAGAATTACAGGAACAAGAATGCACAAGGCTCAGGAAGGCACCAGGAATCGAATCCTATCACGGGCAATGAATGTAAACAAAAGTCCCTTTAAATAGTTTAAATCTCGCGCCATTGCGCGATGACGTCATGACGCCAGCGTGCGTGCGCCTTTAAATTGCAGAAAATGCGCGCACGCGCACACTAGGAAGGAGCCGGCACAGGAGGAGAACGGCGCGGCGGGCGTCCCCGCCGATGGCAGCGCGGTGGGCGTCCCCGCCGCGCTGGTAAGTGTTTTGTTACATTACCCCCCTCTCTAGGGGGGGCCACTGGACCCCCAGGCCTCTCAGGAAATTTTGAATGGAATTGCTTCCTGAGACGATCAGCCTTGATGTCATCAACTGAGACCCAAGAGTTCTCTTCAGGACCAAAGCCTTTCCACCTGGTGAGATATTGTAACTTACCTCTCACCAGACGGGAGTCGAGGAACTCCTGGATCTCGTACTCAGGCTGACCTTCAACCAACACCGGGGGAGGAACAGACAGACAACGAGTATTAGAAGCAGGTTTTAGGAGAGAAATGTGAAAGGTATTAGAAATCTTGAAATTAGGAGGTAACTGAAGACGGACAGAAGATGAGTTAATTATTGCAATGATGGGATATGGACCAATGAACCTGGGACCCAGTTTGGGAGAGGGGACCTTCAACTTAATATTTTTGGTAGATAACCATACCAAATCCCCCACCTTGTACTGGGGAGCCTCCCTACGGGATTTGTCAGCAGCTTTTTTCTGGGCTAGGGAAGCTGCCGACAATGAATCATGAACTGACGACCATATTTCAGAAAATTTTAAGACAGAGGAATTGGCAGAGGGTACCGGGGAATAAGAGCCAGAAAAAGAAAATGCTTTGGGGTGCAACCCATAAACGACAAAAAAAGGGGACCTCCCTGAGGAGGAATGGGTAGCATTATTATAAGCAAATTCTGCCCAAGGAAGCAGTTCAGACCATGTGGACTGGTTATTGGATACATAGCACCTGAGATACTGCTCAAGGGACTGATTCACCCTTTCGGTTTGACCATTCGTTTGGGGGTGATAGGCAGAGGAAAAAGACAATTCTGTACCAACCAAAGAACAGAAAGCACGCCAAAATTTAGAAACAAACTGAACCCCCCTGTCAGAAATAATATTTTCAGGAAACCCATGAAACTTAAAAATGTGTGTGATGAATAAGTCAGCCAGGACCTTAGCAGAAGGGAGTTGTGGTAAAGAAATAAAGTGAGCCATCTTACTGAACCTATCGACCACCACCCAAATCACTGTCTTACACTGGGAAGGAGGCAATTCCACAATAAAATCCATAGAAATGTGAGACCATGGTTTCACTGGGATGGGTAAGGGATTTAAGAGACCCTGGGACAGATGATGAGATGGCTTAGAGCGTTGGCAGACTGCACAGGAATTGACAAAAGTTTTAGCGTCCTGTTTAAAGGAAGGCCACCAAACATGACGGGACAATAAAGAAACAGTTTTTGCAATACCTGGATGGCCTGCTATTTTAGAATCATGAACCTCTCTTAAAACTTGTTCCCTAAGCTCTTCAGGAACAAACCATTTACCTGATGGGGTTTCAACAGGGGCAGAAGATTGTAAAGGAGACAATAAGGAAGAGAGATCGGACTCCAAGGTTGCAACAACAATCTCCCTGGGAATGATGGGAGTACATTCACTAGAGTCGGAGGAAACAGAATTGAAACTCCTAGAGAGTGCATCTGCCTTGGTATTTTTTGAACCAGGCCTAAAAGTTAAAACAAAATTGAACCTTGAAAAGAATAAAGCCCATCTGGCTTGTCTTGGGTTCAAGCGCTTAGAGGACTCAATGTAAAGTAAATTTTTATGGTCCGTATAGACCGTCACCGGATGCTTAGCCCCCTCTAAAAGATGACGCCATTCCTCAAAGGCCAATTTGACCGCCAACAACTCCCTGTTCCCTATATCGTAATTTACCTCCACGGGTAAAAACTTCTTGGAAAAAAAAGCACAGGGATGCAATTTGTTGGTCATCGGGTGTCTTTGAGAAAGGACTGCCCCAGCTCCCACCTCAGATGCATCTACTTCTACAATGAAAGGGAGTGCAGAATCGGGGTATTTAAGGAAAGAGGCAGAACTGAACTCTTTCTTAAGAGTTTCAAAAGCTTGAACAGCCTCAGGGGACCACATACTGGGATCAGCGCCCTTCTTAGTTAGATTCGTGATGGGGGCTACAATAAGGGAAAAATTCTTAATAAATTGACGATAATAATTGGCAAACCCAAGAAACCTTTGTACTGCACGTAAAGAAAGAGGTTGTGCCCAGTCCAGGACCGCTTTCACCTTACCAGGATCCATCTCTAGACCTTTGCTGGTAATAATAAACCCCAAAAACTGGACCGAAGAGACCTCAAAGATACATTTTTCAAGTTTCGCGTACAGGTTATTCTCCCTTAGCCTTTTTAAGACTTCACAGACATGGATACGATGTTCATTGAGATTAGACGAGAAAATAAGAATATCGTCTAGGTAGACCACTACAAATACCCCTAGTAAATCACGGAAAATGTAATTGACAAATTCCTGAAAAACTGCGGGGGCGTTACAGAGCCCGAAGGGCATTACTAAATATTTGTAGTGGCCGTCTCTGGTGTTAAAAGCAGTTTTCCACTCATCCCCTTCTCTAATACGAATGAGATTGTATGCCCCTCTCAGATCGAGCTTGGTATAGACTTTAGCCCCCTTGACCTGGTCGAACAACTCTGAAATTAGAGGAAGGGGGTAGCGGTTTTTAACTGTGACCTTATTTAAACCTCTGTAGTCAATACAAGGGTGAAGACTACCATCCTTCTTACCCACAAAGAAAAAGCCCGCACCTGCAGGAGAACTAGAGGGCCGAATAAAACCCCTTTCGAGGTTTTCCTGGATATATTCCCTCATAGACTGAGATTCAGGTAGGGAAAGAGGATATGTGCGACCCCGAGGAAGTGAGGCGCCTGGAACCAGGTCAATGGGACAGTCATACTGTCTGTGCGGAGGTAAGGTCTCGGCAGCCTTTTTGGAAAAAACATCAGCGAAAGCCGAATAGGCTGCAGGTAAACCCTCTAGTAAGGTGTTCGCAATAACAGGAGGAATACAAACACCCCTACAACCATCACCCCATTGAGTGACCTCCCCTGTAACCCAGTTAATCAGGGGATTATGAGCCTGGAGCCAGGGTAACCCCAAAATGAGAGGAGAAGAGGCACCTTCGATGAGGAAAAAGGCTATCTCCTCACTATGAACATCATTTGTACTTAATGATAAGAAGATGGTTTTCTTATTTACCACCCCTGAGCCTAGGGGTCTTCTGTCCACCGCTAAAATTCTCATGGGAACATCTAGAGGAACCACAGGAAAGCCGTGTCTGGCTGCAAACGTGGCATCTAAAAAGTTACCCTCGGCCCCAGAGTCCACAAAAGCGGACAAGTTAATAGAGCCCGAAGGCCAGGTCAATTTGACTGGTAGCTGAACCTTGGAGGCAAATTGGGGAGAGGAAACGCCTGCACCCAAATGAAGCTCCCCTTCTTCATTTAGGCTGGGGCGTTTCCCGGCCTCTTAGTGCATTGCTTCAGAAAATGACCCTTGTCCCCGCAATATATACATAACCCAAGGGTCCGCCTGCATGTCTTTTCCTCAGGAGAGAGATGGAATAGGCCTAGTTGCATAGGCTCCTCCTGAGGTGGAGACACAGGGGAAACCAAAGACTTGACATTGGGCACCAAGTCAGGTCCCATATAAGAAACCCCAGAAAAATTAGCATGACCCCTCTCACTCCTTCTCTCCCTCTGTCTCCTATCGATCTGGATGACTAGGGACATGAGATCATCTAGACTGGACGACAAGGGGTAATTCACCAGACTATCTTTAATAGAGTCAGATAACCCGACACGGAACTGACTGCGCAGGGCCGCATCGTTCCACTCAGTCTCTCCTGCCCACCGGCGGAACTCTGTGCAGTATACCTCTACCTCCCGCCTCCCTTGGCGCAGTTTACGAATCGCTGAATCGGCTGATGATGCACGATCTGGGTCATCGTAAAGAACTGCCATAGTATCAAAGAATACATCAAGGGAAAAACGGGCAGGGTCAGAGGGAGGCAGTCTAAGGGCCCAAACTTGGGGATCCCCCACTAGAAGGGTCATAACAAATCTTACTTTTTCCACACCCGAAGGGAAAGAATGAGGGAAAAAGCTAAGATACAGTTTACATGCTTCTTTGAAGATGAAAAATTTGGACCTGTCTCCAGAGAATTTCTCTGGAAATGCAATTTTGGGTTCTTGGGGCCTGAAAGTGTTACCCCCCAAAGCGTATGAACCCACAGGAGGGGAAGAACTAGGAATTGGCTGCTGCTGTGAAGCTTGCGGGGTCTCCAGCTGGCGGGTTAAATTGTGAAAACCCTGCAGGAGATAATTTTGCTTTTGCTCCTGATCCTCCAAGCGCTGTAGCAGGGCAGTAAGAAGCGCTTCAGTAGTAGCAGATGGAGCGGGAGAAGCAGCAGCGGACTCAACGTGATCTTGGTCCTCCATGGCCCGTGATAATGTCACGGTCGGCACCCAATACCAGAGCTAGTGCCAAGCACCCTGGTCTCGGCTCGTGCTTCACCAGTAGCGTGACCGCCTTTGGCTTTGGGAGGAGCTCTCAGCTACTCGGATGCCACCTGGACTTATACGAGAGGTGCAAAGCAGGAGTTCTGGCTAGCAATGGGGCACGACTGTAGAAAGTCAGTTAGGCCAAAGATCACGGTACAAATAGGGTTAAACAAGGTCGTCTTCAGGCAGGCTAGGTCGGGGCGGGCAGCAATCAAGGAGAGTCAGACAGGCAAGGGTCAAACCGGGTAATCAATACAGCAGGATGAGACGAAATCGTAGTCAAAGTATAAGCCGAGGTCAGATATGGATGATCAGAATAGTCAGGAGCAAGCCGGGTCAAAACAGGAGAAATACTATCAGAATTACAGGAACAAGAATGCACAAGGCTCAGGAAGGCACCAGGAATCGAATCCTATCACGGGCAATGAATGTAAACAAAAGTCCCTTTAAATAGTTTAAATCTCGCGCCATTGCGCGATGTCGTCATGACGCCAGCGTGCGTGCGCCTTTAAATTGCAGAAAATGCGCGCACGCGCACACTAGGAAGGAGCCGGCACAGGAGGAGAACGGCGCGGCGGGCGTCCCCGCCGATGGCAGCGCGGTGGGCATCCCCGCCGCGCTGGTAAGTGTTTTGTTACATCTACCTTTCAAAGGCCAAAAATTTAGTTACTTTAAATTCCATGTTTGCCCTGTTTTGCTCAAGAAATAACAACATTTGTGACATGATTTTTTTTGTGATGAAAACACTAGGCAAAAAGTATGTTAAGCACAAGTCCTATTCCATAAACTCATGCCATTCCTATTCGATGAACTCATGGTAAACTAGGTATATTGCCCCTTCAAAGCAGCAATATAATTTACTGCACTACCTTACTAATATTTGGGCATCCTGGTAAAGGTTTTACACTTCAAATTACAGTTCTGGTCCATAGACTCACAACAGTTCTAGGATGCTTTGTAAATGTTATTAAAAGCATTAATTATGGGGCTGACTAGTGACTGTGTGATATTTTCCATAGAGCGGTAATAATAGTAAAGAATGTTTCATATTCTCTTTAAACTGACACTGAAACTGACAGTCAAGAACGGGAGAAAATATTGAACAGCTGGGTGTTCCTTTGGGTCTGCCAGTTTGATATTCATTAGATCTGCCCCTTTGTGTCTGTAATGTAACATGGGGACCATTTACTAACTATCAGATTTGTTTTTTTCCAATTCGGATTTTTAGCTAAAGGTCACAGAAAAAAGGTGCAACTTTTCCGAAATTTACTCAGAAAAGGCTAAAACTTGCCAAGATCATATAGAAGCCAATAGCAGATGTCCCTTCCCATCCCTGGAGGATTCTTCTTTTTCTTCGAAACTTTAGAGGTTTAGGATTTTTGACACTCTTGTTCTTTGCGGCAATTCGAAAAAGTCAGTTTCCATGCAAAGTCAAAAAAACTTTTCCCACTCAGGCTTTTGCATTTCAGATTTTTGAGTAAATGCCAGACATTTGTGGAGACAAGTACTGTATATTTGAAATTTCAAATAAAATGAGAAATGTTTGTTTTAGTAAATCTGTCCCCACAAGTGGGCATTTATAGCAGAGTGTGTATTCCTTTTACACCAATGTGTAGCTCTTGCTTTGTCTTTTTTCCACCAGAGTACATAATTGTAAATAGAGTATAACTACAGTAAGTTAATATCTTTTCTCTTTATTGACCTATTCACTGAAATGACATGGGCTGAATGGTCTGATGTAAGACTGGGAAAGAAAGAATGGAAGTTTATTTCTGCAAACGATAGATTGTGAAACAAAAGATAATGATAGCTGTAAAAAGGAAATCACATTGCTGTTTCATCTTTATGCCTGCTCAGAGCTGGGATTTAACAAATTGATCTGTAGCTTCTCTTGACATTTAAGAAATCAGTGATTTATTACAGGATTCATTAGCCTATGCTGACCCCAATAGTCTTGATATAATTTACTTTTGATTAAAGAAGTTTTACATGGACAAATTGTTTCTATCAGTGACGTAGAGTTTAAAGGAAAACTAATTCCAGTCCCATATTCCCCCCACCACTTACATTCAAGAACTCCTCACTTACCTGAAATGGTGTTAACCCTTTGTTTTCATTTTAGGAGAGAATATGGTTCGGTTACAGCTCCATCACCTGCCTTTCTAGGAAGAATTCTTATGAATAGACATCTGTTTCAAGTAAAGGGTCTGCTATCTGGAATGAGGGACCTGTGGTTGTTTACTGGATCATTCACCATAAAGATCATTTAAACATTAATTAAACTCAATGAGATTTTATTTGCCACCAATATGGATTCATGTACCTTATTTACTACTACTACTACTGAGGTAAGGATTTTTGGGTAAAGGATCCCATACCTGTACCTGTATTTACCAATAATTATCTTAAAAGTTGATAGTAATAAACTATGACAGCCCATATAACTTATACCGAACAATAAAATGTCAATGTTTTGTCCCCATGGGACATCCACTTCTCCTCAAGACTCCTGGGGGCTCCCAAACTCAGAGAAGATGAAACAATATGAAGGAATCTGAAGACTTTTCATTGGAACTCCATTGTATAGATGTAGCCATACTTCAGAGCATAATTTGCAAATGTGTTTAGATACTATTGCTCACTGTTATTCCAGTTTGGCATATATGCTCTTTTTGTTTCCTCTTTTATAGAAAAACAAGTAAACGATTCATTGTATGCCTTTGATATGTAACGTTTTATATGTACCTTGTATTGATTGTATTTCTAAACTTGTCAAATAAACAGTTTAAAAATTAATTTAAAATTAAACTTATATAAAAATGTATATTATTAGAAGTACAATGAAATGTTAAAACACTGGGGGAGCAGTGTGTGTCATAATATCACACCAGGCCAGAGTTCTTTCTTCCAAAGTGTTGTCCTGTTTTATATCCTTCCCAAGAACTGTATGTCCTGTGCCAGTTTAAAATGGGTTCAAGAACAGCACAGTAGCTGAAAGTACTATATTGCCCTGCTCAGGAAAGCAAAGCGGCTATAAAAAAATGGCTAAAGAAAGCACCCCAAGCTGCTATGACCTTTATGTAACCAGCCTAGTCCAGAAGGTTAGCGAGTTTCCTCATTGGGGGGGATGCCCAATAAATGAGCACCGCACTGTTTTAACAAAAAGTTGTGTTTTCACGCAACCTAAATAGACACGTGATGCTTGGACTGAAATTCACAAATATGCCCCCACATTTCTTCTGCTCCTTTTGCACTCTACAGCTAGCACCTTTGTACTGCATAGTCATATAATGCTGTAGCCTCCAGTTATGCTTTATGCATATGAAATCCTTGATCAAAATCTCTCCTTTTACCAACCTAGATTAGTTCCTGGTTCCCTTATCTAGAACTGCACTCACAAAGATAAGAATAACCAAAACACAGCAAAAAACAACCTTTCATAACTTTTACTGTAACTATTAAGTCAACACATGCTGAGTCTTTCTTGATCTCTACTTAATTGCAGTCGTATTTGTATCACAGTTACTAATCAGAGGGGCAATATATGCCTATTTATACTTTTAGATAAGGAGGAGCTCATTATACAGAGAGCATATCTGTATACTGTTGATTTGATTAAGAGCCACAGGAAAGGGATTTTGACATGGGAAAACAATTTTTTTTACTTAATAGTGCCCCTTCAACAGAATCCTGAATCAAAATCTGTTTTTCTAAAGAGAAAACAGATTTTTTTTTATATATTTAATTTTGAAATTGCACGTGGGGCTAGACATGTTTTTAGTTTCGTAGGTGCTCAAAGCCACGTGCTCTGATAACCTTCAGTCACCCCTTTTCTGTTTCGGAGTGATATCACCCCCCACCTTTCCCCCCAGCAGCCGATCATCAGAACAATGAGCAGATGCCTTGACACCTGTATTGCTAAAAGTGGTAGATTATTTATTAACTATTTGCAATTTGAACAGTGTAATATAATACCAAAAACTACACCATAAAAATCATGGCATAATCCCTTTAATTAAAACAATAGGCAAATGTGTGTTCAGAAGAAGCCCCTGTTGGAATAGGGTACAGATAACTGCCCCTTTAATTGCATCAATACAATAGTTAATTTGCTAATTTAAATGAGTTTAGGCCCCCCCTCTGACATTATACAGATTTTTTTTTAATCCAAAACACTTGAACAGAATCATTATATTTCATAATTCCTAAGGTACCGTTACTATGCCATTGTAAGAGAAAAAAATATTGGTTAGCAACATGCATCTTAACATACTTTAATAAATGACACTAATAACCTGTGTAGGTCGGTGCTCAGGTCTTTTTGATTTTCATTTCCAGACTGTTACAGCACTTAATTTCTGACATGGCCTTAAGAAGAACCAAAATGTCACGGCAGTGCATGGAATATATAAAACAAAATGAATTTGCTGGCTGTATCTGGGCAAACCATAGTTACAGGATATTTATTATTTTTACATTTTTTTTTATCACAAAAATGAGATTATTGTCAATCAGCCGTCTTAAGAAATGTACCTCAAGACTAGGCTGAAACTAGGCATTTTAATGCCCTAGACACCTAGCATGGTAAGCAACCCTGGCAACTGGAGCTCCCCCAGTACTTGTTTCTCAACTAGAAGAATCTTACCTTTAAACCAATTTTTCCTTACCTTCCATATTTTATTCTTCCCTAATCTATATGCCTTCTTTCTTCTCACAGCCACTTCTTTACCCTTCTCTACCTTTCTCCCTAATCCATTTTTTCTTTTGTAACATCTCTTTTAATTAACCTATTCTCCTTTCTCCATCCATTGATTTGCCCCCTATCTCCATGTGTCATTCTTTTCCTTACTGCTCAATGTGCCATTATCTTTTACTTTTTCCATTTTTTGTGTGTACCTCACACCCTACAAAAACTTCTCTCTCAAATATCCTGAAGCCATTGTATTTTCCTTAAAGATGCTCTCCTTTCCATTCTCTCTTTCATCTTCTGCTTTACGCCAGCATGCTTAGTACTGTTCTTACGTTGGGTTTCATAGTTACACACCCCAATGCACATAAATATGTACACTAATGCCAACCTATCTATACTGCCATATATAGTAACATTGTAAGTTAGGTCGAAAAAGTTCAACCTTAATGCCTATATATAACCTGCCTAGCTGCTAGTTAATCCAGAGGAAGGCAAAAAAAAACCTTATCTGAAGCCTCTCTAATTTGCCGCAGAGGAAGTAAAAACTCCTTCCTGACTCCAAAATGGCAGGGAGAGAATTCCACAACTTCACAGCTCTCACAGTATTTAGACGGAACCTACTTCTAATCAGAATAGGTGTCCTTGTGTCGGTTGGAAGGACCTACTGGTAAATAAAACATTATAAAGGTTATTATATGATTCCCTTATATATTTATACATTGTTATCATATCACCCCTTAAGCGCCTCTTTTCTGGTGTAAACAAATCCAACTTGGCCAGTCTTCACAACAAGAATTTCCATACCCTTTACCAGATTAGTTGCCCTTCTCTGTACCCTCTCTAACTGAATAATATTCCATTTGAACACTGGAGACCAAAACAGCATGGCATATTCTAGATGGGGCCTTACCAGCGCTCTGTAAAATGGAAGAATAACCCCCTCCTACCATGTATCTATGCCCCTTTTAATACAGCTCAAAACCTTGTTTGCCATTGCTTGCTACAGCAAAGTTTATTTATAAGTTGCCAGGCTGAGATAATAATCCCTTTTAAAATCTAGGAATTCCATCAGTTTTCCACCAATCCATAGGTACCATACCAGATGAAAGAGAATATCAGAAACAAAGGCCACTGTAAAACTGACCCTAGCTCACTCAGTACCTGATGGTGTATTCCATCTGGCCATAGTGCCTTGTTCACATTAATTTTGAGTAACCCTTTATGTACAATATCCTGCGTCATACCACTGACTAGATTGAGCTGAGCCAACCGTGCAGCTATTGATTGGGTGTTGGAACTTGCTCCTCTACTATATACACTGAAGAAAAGAACTGACTTAGCATATTTGCCTTTTCTGTATCTGTTATAAACTTATTGTTCACATAATTCAATGGAGCCATATTCTCAATCTCCTCTGACTTGGATTTCTTAAATGCTTTCTATTTTTCCTATTAACTTTTTTACTTCTGAATTAAGCCACACAGGGAGGTTCTTAAAGCTTCTTCTTGCAAATAATCCAAGCCACCCCTAAAGGCATTAATAAAATCTGCCATCAAAGTATCGATTGGCAGGGCATTCCAAAACCTTGCTGCCCTCACCATGAAGAACCACCTATGCTGATTCAAATGAAAGTTTTGTTCCTCTAAAAGGGTGGCCTCTGTTTATGGGAAAAAAGATCCGCTGCTATCTGTCTATAATGCCCTCTACAGTACTTTAAATAGAGTAATCATGTGCCCATGCAATCCTGACAGTGTAACCTCATACAGTAGCTTTCATGCCTTTTACCAATTTAGTGCCACGCCTCTGCACTCTTTCCAGCTCATTAATATCCTTCTTAATGACAGGAGTCCAAAATGTATTTGCTTTAGTAGCCACAGAAGGACACTGCCTGAATTTAGTCAACTTGTTATCTGCAAACATCCTCAGATCCTTCTCAACTAAGGATACCCCAACACACTACTATTTAGTTCTTGATTCAAATACTTGCCATGCCATTCAATCTGTGTTTATAGAGACCATTGGCATCTTAAAAAACTCTGTGATAAGACAGAGTTGGGCGGGAGTTCAAAGTAATTATTTCTGATACATAAGTACATGGAGCAAGCTGCTATTCAAGTAACATTTAATATTAAATTTGGAGGGCAAAGTAAGAGGGCAATGCTGGCTGCTCCAACTATGGTCAAATACCGAAGGAAGTTGACTGTTCTGCTTCAAGGGTTTATTTACTAACCTAGGTGCAAATACACACATGCATTGATTGCGGGCAACTACGGTTCCCAAGTTCATCAAGCAACATTTTTACTGGTCAGTCCTATAAAATGCCAGCCAGGTGGCAACACTACAGGCAGTCAATCAGCAAATTGTTTTTATCGTTTTAGTTTAATTAGGAAAATTGCTGATCTGGTGCAATATAGTCCTACTAATATTTAGAAATTTTGTAAAAACTCCCAGCACTCTATGAATTATTGGCATTTATAGATGGAGTATTCTTATCCATATCTGAGACTACAGTATATAATAAAAAGTGTTTCACCTACTCCCCAACTCTTTCTGCTTGTACAGTTTTATTTTGTGCCCCTCTTTTCGTGTACCATTATATTAAATGCCTCATATTTTTTGTGTGTTTTTGTTCTTAACCCTATTTCTGTCAGTCATCTGGATTCTGTGTTAATATATTTTGTCCTTGTCACAATACTATCTAAAGCAGCTAATATGATTTTTCCTCACCCCTCCCATTTCTATGCCTGTCAAAGTCAATCCATTTTTATTTGCACACCTTTCTAAAGCTAAATTGCTGCAAGGGGTTAATATGGATGAAGATGATGATAGGTAAAAACACCGTGACACCACAGATCCTCATCAAAGATATTCTTCATAGCATGACAAAACAAACAATATCATCTAATTATGGCCATAAATCAGCAAAGTTTGATTGTTGTTCCAGAAAATTGGTTTTCCAATTAATCTCCTTATTACCATATGGCCTAATCTGAAGCATTACAATATAGAAAAATTACAATGACATTCAGATAAAGTGATGCTCTGCTTAATCAAATCCAAAATATTTATTTCATGTACCCAACTATACAAACTTGTATAATTAATGTATGAATTTGCAATTAAAATTGCCTGCCACCGACAGGATGGAAAAAAAGCCAAGGATTTTAATCACAAAGAGTTTTATATTTCTCATCCATGACAAGGGAACGATTTTTAACCTCTGATTACTTCTTTATGCTAAATACATGTTTGATAACATCATAAATCTTTGAGGAACAACAAATGGGCAGCGGACTCTATACGGAAAGAGCCCGGAAAGGATAAAACGCTATTGTTACATTTTCTAGTACTGCACATATTAATTAATCAAGAATCTTATGTTTCACATTTGTTGGTAGAGGAAAGGTTGTTTATCACAGAACTGGACATGTTTGTGGTGTGGAACGGCAATGCTTGTCTACTCACTAAATCACAATGTGACTTTTGCATGGAGACACCCTCCTAGTTCACCTTCACACATTCTGTATAGTAATGTGGGAATCTGTCCCATCTTGTTTCAATTAAAAATTACAATATACACTGTTTTTTTTTTTTTTAAAGTTTTTTCTGACTCCAAATGCATTAAAATCAATAGGCATTTTTTCTCACTCTAAACACATTAAAGTCAGTGAGCGTTTTTCCCACTAATAAAAATATCAGAGGAAAAAGTAGTAACCTACTGTACTTTGCATGCTGGATAATGTCGGAGCTTGTCAGGGAAATCAGGAGAGCTGGAGTCTATTTCATATCCTGACAATTATTATATAATTAGTATCACTGAGACCTGGTGGAATTAAAAATGGTTACATCCTTTTTAGGTAAGATGTCACCGTATGCAGTGTAGTTTTGAGTTCCAGTCCTGAAGAAGAATATTAATGAGCTGGAGAGTAGTGATGAGCGAATCTGTCCCGTTTCACCTCAAAATTCGCAAATCTTTCAAAAGATTCGTGAAATGGCGAAAAATTAGCAAAATGGTGAAAATGATGCGCGTCAAAAAAAAATTGTCGCCCGTATTCTTTTGTCACGAGGCTATTCTTTTGTCGGCCGCGGATATTCTTTTGTCGTGCAGCTTTTTTTTGTCGCCCGCGACTATTAATTTGTCGTGTAGCTATTCTTTTGTCGCGCGACTATTCTTTTGACGTGCAACTATTCTTTTTTGACACGCGATGATTTTTGGACACGCAGCAAATTTTTCTGCGGCTAATTTTTTCATCCACTTCGAGAAACAATCTGCCAATGGCAAAACGCAGAAATTCACGGCGAATCCATACCTGGCGAAACTTTTCGCCCATCACTACTGTAGAGTTCAGAGATGTGCAACTAAACTGGAAGATTTAAACTATAAGGTAGACTGTCGAGGTTGGGGTTGTTCTCTCTGGAAAAAAAAGGTGCTTGCAAGGGGACATTATTACTCTGTACAAGTACACTAGAGGGGATTATAGGCAGTGTTCTTCATTCCCCATAAAAATTATCAGTACTCCAAAGGCCATCCCTTTAGATTAGAGGAATGGAACTTTCATTTGAAGCAGTGTAGGAGGCTTTTTACAGTGAGGGCAGTGAGGTTGTGGAATGCCCCTCCTAGTGATGTTGTAAGGGGAAATTCTGTTAATGCCTATAAGAGGGGCCTGGGTGAGTTCTTGAACAAGCATAATATCCAAGGCTATTGTGATACTAAAATCTACAGTTAGTATTGTTTATGTATGTGACTGTATAGATAGGTCAGAATAGGTTTGTGTGTAGTGATGGGCGAAAAGTTTCGCTAGGCATTTATTCGCGGCGAATTTCCGCGTTTCGCCATTGGCGGATTGTTTCGCCAAACGGATGAAAAATTTCGCCGCGGAAAAATTTCGCCGCGGAAAAATTCGTCGCACGTCCAAAAATTGTCGCCAGCGTCAAAAAAGAATAGTCGCGGGCGACAAAATAATAGCCGCGTGCGACGAAACAATAGCCGTTCGACAAAACAATAGTCGCGGGCGACGAAACAATAGCCGCGTGGGACGAAACAATAGCCGTGCGACAAAACAATAGCCGTGGGCAACGAAACAATAGCCGCACGACAAAACAATAGCCGCACGACAAAACAATAGCCGCGTGCGACGAAACAATAGCCGCGTGCAACGAAACAATAGCCGTGCGACGAAACAATAGCCGTGCGACGAAACAATAGTCGCGAGCGACGAAACAATAGCCTCGCGACAAAATAATAGCCGCGGGCGACGAATCAATAGCCGCGCGCAACAATTTTTTTTGTCGCACGACATTTCCGCCGTTTCGCGAATTTTTTGACGTTTCGCGGATCTTTTGAAAGATTCGCAAATTTTCCGGCGAAGCGAAACGGAACAGATTCGCTCATCACTATTTGTGTGTGCTGAGTTTACTTGGAAGGGTTGAACTTGATGGTCTTTTTCAACCCTATGTAACTATGTACAGTAAATGCAAGTCAATAGGCATTTTTCCCAAGGTTTTTTTACTCAAAATGCATTGAAGTGAACGGGCTTTTTTTAATTTTTTGCCGATGTTTCATGAAGAAATTTGCCAGTGGCAAAGCATGGAATTTTACCAAGAATCCATGCCTGACAAAAAATTTATTTATCACTTTTTCTATATAATCAGAGGCAGAAGTGCAGGTATAAAAATTAATTTAGTGAATTTATGTTGGGTATTAGAAAAATAGAATATTACGTTCTGTATTTGTGCATTGAAACCAAAATGCTTGTTTAACTGTTTTTTTTGCAAGTGAAATCTTCCACAGGCAAGGTAGACCAATACAGTTCCTGGATAGGCTCAACAGAAAGTTCTATGTCCTTCGATAGCACATGTGTAAGGAAAGGACTATTATAAAGCGCTGAGAGAAAGAATAATTACAGACTTAGTCAAAGAGTCTCATCCAATAAGCCTACATCAGGAGTATTGATTTTATGCTGAAAATTCTTTATGATACCTGATTCCAAACATGTGATCCCACTAGTTTGGCCACATGACTTGACCTGACCAAATCAGATCTGAAAAATTCACAAATGCCTAATTTGTATAAATGTTTTAATCATGAATGTCCTGCCACGGTTTCATATACTTATGTGGGAGAACTGTGAAAATATAGCTGCAGTGCAGCAGTTTGTTAATGACTAGGGAGCATTTACTAATTTTTAAAAAACTTTTGTGCTAAAGTTAAGCATAAAAACCAGGAAAACCACTATTGTAAAACATTGCCCTCTAAAAACTGTCGAGATCACGTAGAAGTCAATGGGAGCTGTCCTAGGCAAATTGTAACAATTTTTATATAAGTCGTGGTTTTAAAGATTTTAGGGGTTTTTGTTTGTAAGTTCATAAAGATTTCTGGAGAAACATAAAAACACAAACAAGTTGTGGTTTTTGTGTTCTTTTCATTTTCGTTCCACATTTTAATTAGTTTGTGGTTTTTTAATTTATATCTTTTAATAAATGACTAGACATTCGTGGTTTTAATGTAAATGAGTTTAGTTGTGGTTTAAAAAAAACGCTAAAACCACTAAAATAAGAATATTGATAAATGGGCCTCCCAATGTCTAATTGGTTACTATGCAACTGATGAAAATTTATACTATATTACTACATATAATTATTTGTCAGATCATTTGATAAATATTTATAAAATAATAAACATTAAACACATACTGTGCCTGCCTACTCCAGCAAGCAGTTAGGATTAAACATCAAACTTGTTTATTTTATAGCCTTGTGTAATAAGGTGTCCCAGTTGCTGAATGCATTACCTCGACAGCTGTTTATGCTTCAGGCCTCTATGGAAAAATTATATTCTATAATAATTCTTGAAAATTTTGTAGTGACAAACATACTGATATTCAGGCATTTACCATATGGCACTGAAATTAGACAACCATCTTCTAAATCACCCTGTTCTAAGCCTAAGATCTCTTTGCTATTAAGAATAGCAGAACTGTAAATGATTATAGACTGAAACATGGCTAATATTATTATTAAAGAACAATTAGGTGCTGTCTACTTTCATAAATTATGATTATTTTTTTTGTTTCTTATTCAGATTAAGAATAAACAGCGTCTGCCTGCTGGAAAGGCCCAAACAAATGTCATTATGTGCTTATTATTGAGTTTTCATATGACAAAACTAATTCAAAAAACAAGGACTTTATAAAATCAACATTAATGTAAAAACCTTTTCAAAATTCATTATTTTAGAGATGGAATTATAGAAATAATTGTAAAGTTGCTGAGTAGCATGGTGCTAGAAAAAAGCAGGTGGGTCAAAAGTGAGCAATTTTACCTCAATTTCTTTATTACAATAGCCATAATGGCTACATTTTTATCCATTCATCTTTATTAATTTATTCCTATCCATGTAGCTAGAAAGCCAGTCATAAAGCATGTCAGGCCAGATATTTGACATAAAGAAGGTGGAAATATATCTGGGAGATTAAAAAGAATATTTCCTTTTATAACTAAATCACTCAGCGTTTTATACACACATATATATGTGTGGATAAAATGCTGAGTGATATATATATATATGTATTGTTAGGACCTTTCTCAAGGACCGAAACGTTGGTTTTAACAATATATCTGCAATAAAAATTTTTTTGATGAAACATTGAAGGGTGTGCTGGCCACAGATGATTATTTTCTATGCATACATAATTTTGGCTAAGCACCCCGCAGAATATTGAGCCTTGGAGTGCGGACACCATTTGGATTGATATATATATACAGTGGAGGAAATAATTATTTGACCCCTCACTGATTTTGTAAGTTTGTCCAATGACAAAGAAATGAAAAGTCTCAGAACAGTATCATTTCAATGGTAGGTTTATTTTAACAGTGGCAGATAGCACATCAAAAGGAAAATCGAAAAAAATAACTTTAAATAAAAGATAGCAACTGATTTGCATTTCATTGAGTGAAATAAGTTTTTGAACCCCTACCAACCATTAAGAGTTCTGGCTCCCACAGAGTGGTTAGACACTTCTACTCAATTAGTCAACCTTATTAAGGACACCTGTCTTAACTAGTCACCTGTATAAAAGACACCTGTCCACAGAATCAATCAATCAAGCAGACTCCAAACTCTCCAACATGGGAAAGACCAAAGAGCTGTCCAAGGATGTCAGAGACAAAATTGTAGACCTGCACAAGGCTGGAATGGGCTACAAAACCATTAGCAAGAAGCTGGGAGAGAAGGTGACAACTGTTGGTGCGATTGTTCGAAAATGGAAGGAGCACAAAATGACCATCAATCGACCTCGCTCTGGGGCTCCACGCAAGATCTCACCTCGTGGGGTGTCAATGATTCTGAGAAAGGTGAAAAAGCATCCTAGAACTACACGGGAGGAGTTAGTTAATGACCTCAAATTAGCAGGGACCACAGTCACCAAGAAAACCATTGGAAACACATTACACCGCAATGGATTAAAATCCTGCAGGGCTCGCAAGGTCCCCCTGCTCAAGAAGGCACATGTGCAGGCCCGTCTGAAGTTTGCCAATGAACACCTGAATGATTCTGTGAGTGACTGGGAGAAGGTGCTGTGGTCTGATGAGACCAAAATAGAGCTCTTGGCATTAACTCAACTCGCTGTGTTTGGAGGAAGAAAAATGCTGCCTATGACCCCCAAAACACCGTCCCCACCGTCAAGCATGGGGGTGGAAACATTTTGCTTTGGGGGTGTTTTTCTGCTAAGGGCACAGGACAACTTATTCGCATTAACGGGAAAATGGACAGAGCCATGTATCGTGAAATCCTGAACGACAACCTCCTTCCCTCTGCCAGGAAACTGAAAATGGGTCGTGGATGGGTGTTCCAGCACGACAATGACCCAAAACATACAGCAAAGGCAACAAAGGAGTGGCTCAAGAAGAAGCACATTAAGGTCATGGAGTGGCCTAGTCAGTCTCCGGACCTTAATCCAATAGAAAACCTATGGAGGGAGCTCAAGCTCAGAGTTGCACAGAGACAGCCTCGAAACCTTAGGGATTTAGAGATGATCTGCAAAGAGGAGTGGACCAACATTCCTCCTAAAATGTGCGCAAACTTGCTCATCAATTACAAGAAACGTTTGACCTCTGTGCTTGCAAACAAGGGTTTTTCCACTAAGTATAAAGTCTTTTTTTGTTAGAGGGTTCAAAAACTTATTTCTCTCAATGAAATGCAAATCAGTTGCTATCTTTTATTTAAAGTTATTTTTTCGATTTTCCTTTTGATGTGCTATCTGCCACTGTTAAAATAAACCTACCATTGAAATGATACTGTTCTGAGACTTTTCATTTCTTTGTCATTGGACAAACTTACAAAATCAGTGAGGGGTCAAATAATTATTTCCTCCACTGTATATATGCTTGGGACCTGTCTGCAATGGAGTCTATGGGAGATGGCCTTTCTCTCTGATACCTAGTACCTTCCTTGTTCTTATGCAACTTGATCTTAAAAATTGGCATGAATAAGGTCAATCACGGGATGCATTGAAAGAATGAGTCCCTATGAGAAAGATGAGCTGGAGAAACAAGAAACTGCATTAGTGTTCTATATTGGGAATAAGTATCTGTGGAGCAACTACTAGAATAGTAATTGGTAGCATAGCTATTATACTAGCTTCTGTTAAAATTAAACCTTTTTTTTTTACTGATAACTGAATTAAACAATTAGGGGCACATTTATGATTGCATGAACCTTTTGGCTGGAGCAATCATACAGGAAACCCCGTGTGAGCTAAGGAACTTATGGAAAGTTTTAGGCAAAAATACCTCATTAGTTGAGGTTTTTCTCACCGAGTGGACTTGGCAGCTTTTAGAGTTCCTTAACTCATATGTGGTTTCCTTTAAAATTGCACGAGCCCATAATAGTTTCCTTCATAATAATTATTCCTGCCAACCCCCCCTTGAAGTATATAGTATTTAGTAATATAGTAATTCTATAATACAAATGCTTTTACATTAAAAACATTTCTCAACAAAGTTTTGGCGAATAGAATTTTGTTACTTCCACTGACCTTAGGGGGAAAAGTTAATTTGATGGACATTTGTATAAACATTTATGTAAATTATTATCTATACTAGGGTTTCCTAATAAAAGACATGCATCTATCAATATAAAACATTTGTTTAAATAATACTAGCCTAGTTTCTATATTAGTGATTCCCAATCAGCAGCTCATGAGCAACATGTTGCTCGCCACCCCCTTTGATGCTGCTCTTAGTGGCTTCAAGATAGGTGCCCATTTTTACATTTCTGGAATGGAGGCAAGTTTTGGAAGCACAGAGACACAGTATTACTCCAAGCAGAGCCTCCTGCAGGCTAGCAGTCCACATGGGGCTACCAAATAGCCAATCACAGCCCTTATTTTGCATCCCCAAACAAACAGCTGCGTGTGTGGCTCACTAACACTTTTTACATGTGAGTGTGGCTCATGAGTAAGAAAGGTTTTGGATCCCTGTTCTAGATAATCACTTCAAGTACATTAGAGGCTAATCTAAAAACTTCTTATCTATAGAAAGAACAGGTAACACATTTGTTTTGAAAAAATACTTTATCACATCCCGACAGAAGGACCTTACCTTGAGCACCTTGAGGTCCAAAGAAAGCTAAAACAATAAGGGGTATTGTTAAGCAGTTTAAGCAGTAGAATGAAGTGCAATAAATTCATACCAGTAATGCCAAATTAAGATTTGCTTTCCTGTTGAGGAGGCACCTGCAAGTAATGTAATAATTTTACAAATATATCAGCAGTAATACAGCAACACAGACATATCTGGGGGAAACTTTTTAATTATAGATAATTACTAAAAACCATAATGACAACCCTTTAGATGGGATATTACGCATCTTCAGCAAGGTAAAATGTTTGTCATGCTAAATGAAGTTAACCACAGAAGCTTGACATGGAAGATTCACATAATGTCTTCGACTTGAAAGGGAATACTCTAACAAGATATAGCTATGTAACTGTGCAAACAGAAAAAAAAAAAAATGAAGAGAGCATCCTATTTACATACAACTCAGTTGTCATTTAGAAAGTGAAGGGCAGGGTACAAAGTGCAAAAATCTGCAAAAAATCCACCATGTTTTTGTACTTTACCCCTGCACTATTCTGAATTGCGGCTCTGCACTCCAAAATGGCCTGCCAGTGTTTAGCATCATTGTATTTATAAGTGGGGAGGCACATAGGCACCCACTCCTGACCCCGATCCATCCCCTGTCCAGTCCTAAATATTCCATATCATGGAAGAACAAATAGGTAGATAGATATATAGATAGATAGATAGATAGATAGATAGATATACAGATAGATATATAGGTATACAGATATAGATATTAAACAATGCACCCCCTGTCATCAAAAATAGTCACTGAGAAGTTCCATGACCATATAAAAGTATGAGGCTGAAGGCCGAGTGCTTTTACATCACTTAACACCAATTATAACTTATGACATCACCAATCACTGTTTACAATGATATCTTTATAATGTGCAGTGATGTAATTTTGTCATTTGACTCACTGAAACATGTGTATCACAGGGAATTATGTAACCCCTATTGTAAAATAATAATGATTATATAATTTTGTCTTCAGCCTCGTGACTTTAAATGGTCATGGAACTCCGAAGTGACTTCTAATATCCTTATATTTTACAAAAGGGTTACATTATTTGGGGCCATCCTCTCTGTAGGTAGAGAGGATGTGGTGGATATAATGACATAGTGCCGATCTCAAGTCTTCAGTGAGGAACAGCAGAGCATAGTAATTTCTTATGGAATTCTGGCTTTAAATATTTCCTTGGGGTGAGGCTGTCAAGGACCTATTATTTGATAAAATGTAAATAAATACTGTGGCCATTTTACCCATTTCTGGCTCCTGGTGTTTCATTAAGGTATGTAATAATGGGGCTTTGAGGGATGGTTAAAAGTGAAGGGTCAATTGAGGAGTCTCCTTGTCAAAGAGACTGCAAAGTAAAGATTCAAAAGTTTTTTAAAAGTCATAAAATAAGTGCCATATACTGTAATTGCAGCCTGTTCTGCACAGTAGTACAAGATCTATAGCACCAAATTCAAACTATAAAAAAGTAATCATTTTGCCCTCATCCTATAAATACATATACGAGTGTAAGAGAAAAGTTCAAGGAATCTGTTATAATTTTTTTTTTCCTTTTTTGGTGATAGTTTGTCCCTTTCCCCACACCTCTGCATACTTAAATATTCCATTTCTATTTGAAAAGCTATTCTTGAAGTCTGTCAGGGATAATGAATTCTTGAAAAGAAGACAGAAGTGATACTGTACACAGCATGCTTGCATCAGTAAAGTACAAAAGGAAGATTACACACAGAGCTGTAATTTTGGACACCTAAGAGCATCCTGATATGAATTTCTTTACAGTCAAAATTAAAAAGTAAAACTCCTTGGAACAAGGAACATATGATTAGGTTAACTGGGAAAGCACTAATCCACATGCTGTCTGCAATCAACTGAGCTAAAGGAGAGCACCAGAGAGAAAATGGAGAGGATTTGATATTACAGTACTAACTTTCAAGGACAAAAGTGAATATTATAACAGATTACCATTACAATGCATGACAATATTGCATGCTTATTATTATGAGATCAGGGGACATGCACCAAGCTGGTAGAAAATCAACAATATGTGAAAGCTCTCCAATTTCAACATTAATCTTTAGAGCTATTATAGCAGAATGCTCAGACAATCTGATAAGGAATATGTACAACAGAATTAGAGTAGCTGAAAAGATCCTTATCCACTGCAGGGCATACACAATACATTGATGAACAGCCAAAGGTCAAGTAAGAAGGATATACTGGTGCATTAAATAGGGATTTTTTAATTTTACAGGTTATAGTTCAAATAAGGTCTTCCGTCTTAAAATAATATTACCAACAATTAGTCAGTAATATTACCAACAATTAGCTGAACATGGCAGTGTGCAGGTGGTGCCCTCTACCTTTATCCAGCCCTCTATCTAGATAGATATGCATGTATACTTCATGGTGTATGCTTACAATATTTGTTGGCACCGTATTGCCTGCTATATGCCCAGATGAGTGATAAGGAATGATGAGTTAATGAATTACAATTCTAAATTCTTTTTCTCCAATGTGTGTGCAACGTGTGTTTTATCCTGGGAAAATCAGCAGGGAGAAACTGTTCACATATACAGGTCCTTTTCAAAAAATTAGCATATTGTGATAAAGTTCATTATTTTCTGTAATGTACTGATAAACATTAGACTTTCACATATTTTAGATTCATTACACACAACTGAAGTAGTTCAAGCCTTTTCTTGTTTTAATATTGATGATTGTGGCATACAGCTCATGAAAACCCAAAATTCCTATCTCAAAAAATTAGCATATTTCATCCGCCCAATAAAAGAAAAGTGTTTTTAATACAAAAAAAGTCAACCTTCAAATAATTATGTTCAGTTATGCACTCAATACTTGGTCGGGAATCCTTTTGCAGAAATGACTGCTTCAATGTGGCGTGGCATGGAGGCAATCAGCCTGTGGCACTGCTCAGGTGTTATGGAGGCCCAGGATGCTTCAATAGCGGCCTTAAGCTCATCCAGAGTGTTGGGTCTTGTGTCTCTCAACTTCCTCTTCACAATATCCCACAGATTCTCTATGGGGTTCAGGTCAGAAGAGTTGGCAGGCCAATTGAGCACAGTAATACCATGGTCAGTAAACCATTTACCAGTGGTTTTGGCACTGTGAGCAGGTGCCAGGTCATGCTGAAAAATGAAATCTTCATCTCCATAAAGCTTTTCAGCAGATGGAAGCATGAAGTGCTCCAAAATCTCCTGATAGCTAGCTGCATTGACCCTGCCCTTGATAAAACACAGTGGACCAACACCAGCAGCTGACATGGCACCCCAGACCATCACTGACTGTGGGTACTTGACACTGGACTTCAGGCATTTTGGCATTTCCCTCTCCCCAGTCTTCCTCCAGACTCTGGCACCTTGATTTCCGAATGACATACTTTGGACCACTGAGCAACAGTCCAGTGCTGCTTCTCTGTAGCCCAGGTCAGGCGCTTCTGCCGCTGTTTCTGGTTCAAAAGTGGCTTGACCTGGGGAATGCAGCACCTGTAGCCCATTTCCTGCACACGCCTGTACACGGTGGCTCTGAATGTTTCTACTCCAGACTCAGTCCACTGCTTCCGCAGGTCCCCCAAGGTCAGGAATCGGTCCTTCTCCACAATCTTCCTCAGGGCCCAGTCACCTCTTCTCGTTGTGCAGCGTTTTCTGCCACACTTTTTCCTTCCCACAGACTTCCCACTGAGGTGCCTTGATACAGCACTCTGGGAACAGCCTATTTGTTCAGAAATTTCTTTCTGTGTCTTACCCTCTTGCTTGAGGGTGTCAATGATGGCCTTCTGGACAGCAGTCAGGTCGGCAGTCTTACCCATGATTGCGGTTTTGAGTAATGAACCAGGCTGGGAGTTTTTAAAAGCCTCAGGAATCTTTTGCAGGTTTTTAGAGTTAATTTGTTGATTCAGATGATTAGGTTAATAGCTCGTTTAGAGAACCTTTTCATGATATGCTAATTTTTTGAGATAGGAATTTTGGGTTTTCATGAGCTGTATGCCACAATCATCAATATTAAAACAAGAAAAGGCTTGAACTACTTCAGTTGTGTGTAATGAATCTAAAATATATGAAAGTCTAATGTTTATCAGTACATTACAGAAAATAATGAACTTTATCACAATATGCTAATTTTTTGAAAAGGACCTGTATAAGTGTAAGAGAACATACAAGTTAGTGATAGAGAACATACAAGTTACTAAAACCTTACTTAAAGGGTAGTCTGTCTTCAGAAGAAATTTAGTACAGGTATGGGATCCATTATCGGGAAACCCATTATCAAGAAAGCTTGAATTACAGGAAGGCTATCTCTTATAGGCTCCATTTTAACCAAATTTTTAAAGATTATTTCCTTTTTCTTAGTAGAGTTAATGTTTATAGATCCAAAGAAAGACCCCTTATCTGGAAAACCCCAGGTTCCAAACCTTCTGGATAAAAGAATACCCGTATAATGTAAACAATGGTATTACATAGTGAATAATGTACCACTATCGTAAAATATAGGCATATTATAAGTCACAAGACTGAAGGCCAAGTGCTTTTATACTGGTCATGGAACTCTAGGGTGACTTCTTATATTCATATATTTTACAAAAGGGGGTACATTATTTATCTTAATACACAAGTTTCAGTGAGTCATGTGACACAAATGACATTACTTTTTTTTGGTATTTCAATGACATTTATTATATGGGAACGTATGCATAATAGAAAACCTGAACAAAAGAAAGTAATAAAGCTGAAAAAAACTGAAACTTAATCTCTTTTTGGTTGCCATTTTTAGTATCAGATTTGGAAGCAGCAGATTAGGATGTCTAAAAATTCAAAAACCATTACTAAGTAATATGTAATGTGATAAAGGTAAGTCTGTGACCAAGACAGCTCAGTGTCCCTGTGTCTGCTCTCACTTATTCATATTTTTTACAAGAACAATCGATACATTATTTGGTCCATCTATACCATACTAAAAGTTTATATAAATGTAACCTGGCACTTTGTCCTGTTTATACACTAGGCTTTGTATGTAAATCATTTTATTCAGATTTTTTACTATTGAGTGCTGTTCTGATTTCTACTGGGAGCTGCTATCTTGCTCCCTTCCCATTGTTCTGCTGATCGGCTGCTGGGGGGAAAGGGAGTGGGTGATATCACTCCAACTTGCAGTGCAGCAGTAAAGTGTGACTGAAGTTTATCAGAGCCACAGGTCACATGGCACCCTGGGAAATGAAGAATATGGCTAGTCCCATGTGAAATTTTGAAATTAAATATAAAAAAAAATCTTTTAAAATCTTTAAAAAAATGGATTTCAATGTAGGATTCTGCTGGAGAAGCTTTATAACCAGTAATTGATGCATTTTGGGAAAAACTTGTTTTCCTATGACAGTATTCTTTTAATGTTATGCATTAAAGTTATGCATAAGGGAAACACAAATATTCATGTAACTTATACTTTCAATTAGGCAATACATAAAGGCTTAATGGAAAATAAGAGTTTGTAGAATGAATTATATCGACTATAGGCATATAGATTATTGCATAAAAACTCTAGACTTAAATGGTAGAAAATGTTATCTACCACTCAAAGCAACAGATATTTGCCCATTGAAATACCATGTGTACCAGATGCATAAATAATGGTGGCTCCATTGTTCATTAGAGGGAATCCAATTAAAGAGGGAAATACATCAAGTATAAGAAATATACAGAAGCCCACTACCCTTTCTAATATGCCTTACACAACATATCATTTGTCTCAACAGGAAAAAGGCTGTGGTAGTGCATTTGAGAGAGCCAAATGACATTCTTTATAATCCGATGAAAGGTAATTTGAACTGAATCTTCAAAAAACATAATTTGTGAGCTGCTATTCAGATTTTTTTTTTAGTTTTGTACATTCATTTTATAGCTTCAATGCCATTTCTGCAGGATACCCCCTTTCATAATACTTTTTATTATTGGACCTGCTTATTAAGCTACAACAAGCTTGTACAAATAAATAAGGATTGTTACCATCACAATAAAAGGTGCTGATTACCATTATGCTTCCAGCCACCTACCACCCATCCTGGAATATGTGAATGCTGCACAAGGTTTGATATCTGGTAATTGCACAAGGAGCACAGTATGAGTGCACACAATATGTCTGTGATTTAAGGCATCCCTGACTTGTTATTATAACTGAATGCAGACACCTTTGCTGTGCCTGCTTAATTTTCATTGAGCTATGATTCAATTTTAATTAGAAAACAATTGCAGGTAAAGGAGTTGTAAATGTGCCATTCCAGTAGTGGAACATTGTTCCTGTAGTAGAACAATGTCTCTAATAGTCAATAATAATTCAATAATCACAAAAGAAATTTTTAAATAAAAGTAAACATGTATGGCAGAGGAGATTAAATGTTGATAAATGTATTTTTACATTAGGGATTTTAAAATACGCAAGCAGCTTATACCATTAATAGGACTAAGTTAGGCAAATCCTTGATGGAGAATAACATGGAGGTGCTTGTGTATAATAAACTTAGCTATAGCATGTCAGTCAGCAGCAAGGAGGGACAGGTATTGTTCTCAATTAAATAGAGTACAGATTTATGAAAGGAGAGGCCTGTTCTTGCCCTTTACAATGTACTAGTGCAGGGGTCCCCAACCTTTTTTTACCTGTGAGCTACACTCAAATGTAAAAAGAGTTGCAGAGCAACAGAAATGTAAAAAAGTTCCCGGGGTGCCAAATAAGGGCCATTATTAGTTATTTGGTAGCCCCTATATGGACTGGCAGCCTACAGAATGCTCTGTTTGGCACTACGCCTGATTTTTATGCAAACAAAACTTGCCTCCAAGCCAGAAATTAAAAAATAAACACCTGCTTTGAGGCCACTGGGAGCAACATCCAAGGGGTTGGAGAGCAACATGTAGCTCCTGAGCCACTGGTTGGGGATCACTGTACTAGGTTAATGCACCATCTAAACTGTACAGTGCAGTTTTGGTTCCCAGTGCTTAATAAGCATATTAATGAAACGAAAAAGTCTAAAAAAGAGTAGTTTTGCTGAAACAGAGAATGGAAGCTTTACGTTATGGGGAAAGGTGGGTCTAGTAAGAGAAGAAAACATAAATGTAATCAGCGAACAGCCTTTTTTTAAAAAAAATATTTAAATACCTGTTAAAAGGTTAATGGTAAGGCTGCAACATCCTCTTAATCACTTAGGATTTCTTCTCCTTCTCTAACCCACCCACCCCTTCCCTTAGGAATGGACTTTGGATGTTACATAGTTACATAGGATTAAAAAGAGTCCATCAAATTCAACCCTTCCAAGTAAACCCAGTACACACAAACCTATACTTACCAATCTATACACTCACATACATAAACTATATATATAAAAACATTAATACTAACTGTAAATTTTAGTATCTCGATATCCTTGGATACTATGCTTGTTCAAGAACTTATCCAGGCCCCTCTTAAAGGCATTAACAGAATCTGCCATTACCACATCTCTAGGATGGGCATTCCACAACCTCACTGCCCTCACCGTGAAAAACCACCTACGCTGCTTCAAATGGAAGCTCTGTTCCTCTAATCCAAAGGGGTGACCTCTGGTGCGCTGATCGTTTTTATGGGAAAAACAAACACCCCCTATCTGCCTATAACCCCCTCTAATGTACTTGTACAGAGTAATCATGTCCCCTCGCAAGCGCCTCTTTTCCAGAGAAAACAACCCCAACCTCGACAGTCTCACCTCATAGTTTAAATCTTCCATCCCCTTTACCAGTTTAGTTGCACGTCTCTGCACTCTCTCCAGCTCATTAATATCCTTCTTAAGGACTGGAGCCCAAAACTGCACTGCATACTCAAGGTGAGGCCTTACCAGGGACCTATAAAGGGGCAAAATGATGTTTTCATCCCTTGAGTCAATGCCCTTTTTTATACAAGACAGCACTTTATTTGCTTTAGTAGCCACAGAATGACACTGCCTGGAATTAGACAACTTCTTATCTACAAAAACCCCTAGATCCTTCTCCATTAAGGACCTCCCAACACACTACCATTTAGTACCATTTGAACTGTTGTATCCTACCTACCTACTTACCTACCTACAAATGAATCATTTAAAATAATTAGTAGATTAGCAAGACAAAGAAATTCATTTATTGGTACCCAGGAGAGAAAAATGGGCTTTCTTGAAAATTAAACATCAGCCCGGTTTAATCAATTTGCTGGAACAGCAAATCCCTATACAGGTATCAGACCCCTTATGCAGAAACCCGTTATCCAAAAGTTACAGAAAGACATCTTCCATTTTAATTAAATAATTCACATTTTTAAAAATGATTTCCTTTTTCTCTGTAATAATAAAACAGTACCTTGTACTTGATCCCAACTAAGATATAATTAATCCCTATTGGAGGCAAAACAGTCCTAATGGGTTTAATACTGTTTAAATAATGTTTTTAGCAGACTTTAAGTAGGAGATCCGAATTATTGAAAGACCCCTTATCCGGAAAACCCCAGGTCCCGAGCATTCTGGATAATGGGTCCCATACCTGTACCATATGGTAAATATATATATATATATATATATATATATATATATATGGTATATGAAATGCATTTTATTATATTATTTTTTCTTAGAAAAAGGATTTTTGTCCACCAGCACTCATACCTGATGAGTTATCCTTTATGGTTACAATAACTTCCACCTTATTAGCCAATTTCAAACTATTTTAATCATTCATTTGCATCTAATTTGTCATCAGCTGCCTCTAAAATACATTCCTAGAATACCCTTTACATCCTACCAATACTAAACTGGTCACCTTGATACACTAAACACAGTCTAACCCCCAAGTAGTGGTAACCCATAACAATCAATGAGGTGCTTGCTTTTAAACAGGTGATCAGTAAATGCTACCTGTTGATTCTCTGCTATAGGTAATAAGAAGTGTAGCAAACTTTGCTCCATTTATTACATAACCCCATAAAACTTGGACATGCTCACTTGTTATCAAACAAATGTACATCTATCTGTTATTGTCACACATTCAAACACTGATTTTGTAGAAATTCCCAATCTAGATCATTACTGAACAATTCATATGTCAAAAAGTCAGAGTTTATTTTCTGGACTACGAGCAATGTTACATTTCCTGTACAGCAACGTGTTTTTATAGCATAAGGACAAATAAAAGTCTAAATCCCATTTCTTTCACCAGAATCAGTTTAATAAGTAGTTCTGTAGAAGGAATGAAACCGCATTATTATATATAACGAAATGTCATATTTTTGAGAACTAGTTTTGAAAGAGATTGTGCTTGTGCATTTGGTCTAGTTAGTAAGGAAGCCTGGCCAGTGTTGCTCTTGGCATTCTTGACACTTTGATGTATGTCACCAACAGGACATCTCAATCTTCCTGAACAAGAAGTCCTAGGCTAAGAGAACATTTTCCTGAAAGGAAATGTCATACAGTGGGCTGAGATAATGTTGTTTTCAAACTTTTTATCATATCATTTGCTCAATTTAATACTGTATTTTTTTTTTAGGAAAACGTGTATATCAGAAAAAGAATATGAAATTGAAAAAATATCATAACAGCTGTGAGAGGTGCAATTGAAAAGATCATTAATTGGTGTGTTTTCTACCAGTGTTAAAGGTGGAATACAAGTAGCAACAGGTAAAATGCCTGGTTTTGCAGCAGGCGATGCTGTGTTTTATGTTACTGGCTTAGGAAAAGCCAAATTAATGGGTCCCTGGAATGAATGGAGGGAGAGCAGGAAAGACCTTCCATTCCATACTCCACTTAGTATTTTCAGTTGCCCAGCTGTAGGGAGCTGCCTGATTGGTTGGTTCTTGACTCAGAAGTAGTGATGTAGCGAACATCGCCGAAAATGTTTGCGAACCCGTTCGCGGACTTTCGCCAAAACTCGCGAATATTCGCGAACTTTGCGAACCCCATAGACTTCAATGGGAAGGCGAACTTTAAAACCTAGAAAAGCCATTTCTGGCCAGAAAACTGATTTTAAAGTTGTTTAAAGGGTGCCACGACCTGGACAGTGGCATGCAGGAGGGGGATCAAGGGCAAAAACTTTTCTGAAAAATACTTGTAAAAAAAACGCCAAAAATAACGCAAAAAAAAAAATGCAAGCTATTCCTATGTATATGCATAGGTGATAAAACGAAGCGAAAAAACGCGACGGAAAAACCAAGGCGAAAAAACGCAGCGCCAAAAAAAACCGCGGCGAACCCAAAGTGGCGAACATCTGCAAAAGTCCGCGAATTTGCGCGAACGCGAACACCCGATGTTCGCGCGAATTAGTTCGCCGGCGAACAGTTCGCTACATCTCTACTCAGAAGGTCACTCTCAGAGCAGAGAAGGAAGGAAGGCTGCCTGCCTGTGTCAGGAACTCCCAGAAGAGCTGGGGGTGCCTCCTGCCACTGCAAGGAGCAGATGGAGGAGTCGTGACCAGGCGGATGAGAGCTGAAAAGAGCCAGCAAGGCTTAAGGTGAAGCCTGAGTGTTTCAGAGTGTGGAAGTAATCCTGGAAGGTGAGAGCCCTGAAGAAGGGACAAATCATTTCCATGAACTGTTTATGAACTGTCTTATGTTGATGTTGGGAAGAATTGGCCCTAAATAAACCTTGCCTGCCTGCAGAAGTTGTATCCCTGTCTCTTATGCTCCAGATCCTCTGCATGTCTGCCTACCATTGCTAATTCCCCCAAAACTGTGTGAACAGGCAGTCAGCATGTCACACAGCTTACTGATTAAAGGTTCTAGACAAAGTTTTAGAGTACAGTTTCAAATATAACAGTCCATTCTGTAAATCACAGATTCAGTTCCATGAGAAAATGTTATTTTTGTTTATGAAGGGCATTAAAGTTAGAGTAACAAAATCATATCTAGCATGTTTATTATATGCTATTATGTTATTGTAGTCCATTGAACTAGCCTGTGCTCTTTCAATCAGCTTAGTGCCCCGTTGTATTGTTCTGTTGCATTAGATGGGCATGGCACATTACTTTTCTTATATAAAGTTTACTGTTGCTGCTATTCTTTCCATGGTGCTATTATGCAATAAGTACCAGGTTTCCCAGTCTGTCCCACCTATACCGAGGAAGGTTCCCAGGTTTGCCTGATCACCAACAGGTAGAATTGCTTTGTATTCTGGAGTTTGATCCTGCCATAGAATATATCATTAGGAAAATATAACAATAATATAGGTACACAGCAAGCTGCCTGCTTCTGAGTCTTTTGGGCCCAGTAACACAATAAAAATGACAGGGGCAAGGCCAAACATTAGAGATAGGAAGAAGATATGGTAAGGATAAAACTCAATTACTTCATTTCTTTAAAATGACAAAAAAACAAAAAAGGGACTGTGGTATAGCAGTCATAAACATTTGCTTATTTCCTGATATGTTATAAAGGAAGAATAGAAACAATGATTTACTGTATTTTCCACAAAGAGAGACATTTAAAATTGATTAAGATTAAGTAGATTAAGTAACATCATACCTCGGCTTCCAGAACAAATGAGAAAAAGGGAGTTTGGATGACAAAAATATATTTCATAATGCCTACTTTCTCATATCCTGGAAAATGGCAAATAGAATATCATTTTTCATTCGTTCCTTTTGACTAATAACCATGAGCACTGGTGATATAACAACAAATAATACAAAGATCAGTGAACCACTTTAAATGTAAAATATTTAGTGTTTTTTAGAGATTTCTAAACTGACTACTGTTACTATTTTTCCTCGAATAAAAGGTTTAACCTCTATAATTTTCACTAGAGTGAACATATATAATTCTTTACTACTGTAAGTATATTATATCACCACCACTAATGCCCAGACATAATGCAATCATAACGCACATAGGATGAAGGTGGCAGGTCCACACCAGCAATCCCACTTTGTTATCTAACCTGGTATTGAAAACACCCACACATCACTATGCAGAAGGGAAGACCTATTTACGTAAAGGTGTTATTCACCTTTGAGTTAACTTTTAGTATGACATAGGGGCACATTCAAGAAATCACGAATTCGAATCCCGAATGAGAAAAATTCGGATTGGCTATGGTAATTTCTGAAGATCGCAAATATCACGAAAATGCCTACGAAAAAAACGTATTAGTCACAATAATATTGTATTTGTGATCCAAAATTTTCATACTGAACGATTGTAAACAGCGGGGAAACCTTTCCGACTTTGATCCTTCTGTGCATGATTTTGGAAGCCTCCCATAGGACTCAATGGCACTCTGCAGCTCCAACCTGGCCCAAGGAAAGTCACGATAACGAAGCTTGAATGAATCAGTAACCTTCATACTCTGCGCGACAATACGATTTTGTTACACAAATTTTGTTGCAAGTATGAAAAGGTCGCGCAAAGTACGAAAAAGTCACGCAAGGTATGAAGAAGTCGACAAAAATACGCACAGAGCGTTCCTACGAACGCTCATAGCATTCGTGGATTAGTAAATGTAGCCCAAAGAGAGTAAAATATTCTGAGACAATTTTCAGTTGGTCTTCATTTTGTGTTATTTGTAGTTTTTTATTTAGTTCAATAATAAACTCTCCAGTTTGGAGTTATAACAGTTATCTGGTTGCTAGGGTCCAAATTACCTTAGCAACTAGGGAGTGGTTTGAATGAGAGACTGATATATGAATAGGAGAGAAACTCAATAGACAAAAAAGTTATAAAAAAAAATAACAATAACAATAAAACTGTAGCCTTATAGAACAATATGGCTACTGAAAACTACAAAGAGTTTGAAGAATAAGGCAAATAATTCAAAAACTATAATTATAAAAATAAAATAATGAAGACCAATTGAAAAGTTGCTTAGAATTGTTAATTCTATAACATACTAAAAGGACATCTGTTGCAAAATTAATCTCTAAATGCCACATTTTTTTAAAAATATGTAATGCAGTGGAAAGGCATGTAAATAGAGGCCCAAGTCAAGCCTACTTGCCACCCCTTTTTTCACGAGAGGAAGTTTTGCCCAAAGGTGTGATATTTCCTAACCAGTGAACTTTTTGGAGCTGCAAAATCTAAACTCAGATAAACAAGCATTCAACTGCTTGTCAGGTTTACTTCATTTTCTAGGCCAGTCCCTGAATCTCCACTGGGATGTAAGATATACTTATTTGGGAAGAAACAACAAATCTTTCCAGACCCATGGAAATAACAGGTAATCATTTTTTTCTGAATGAATATTTTGTTTATTTAAATGGAAATTTCTAATATGCAACTCACATTATCCTATAATTACTAGATTTTCTGAGTTAAGAAGTAGCAGCTGCACCATTTTTATTTATGATAATAGTAGGAACTATTTCCTATAGGGAAAAGATCATTCAACATTAAATATTTTCTATAAAGCCCTACAGTTTTGGCCTGTTCTAATATACAGCAGAAAATGCACCCTCCCTGTATATCCTGAAAACAGCTCTACACTGAATGTCTGGCTGCCAATTTAACAAAAAAAAAAAAGAAAGAAAGAAATTCGCTTGGGGATAGCATTCTGCCATATGCCAAATTAAAGAACATCAGTGAAGAACATGCTTAAAAATAAGGATTAAGGCAGATTTATTAAAATGTGAGAACTCACTCCAGACACTAAAAGCTTTTCGATGCCTATTTTATTATATGAAATAGTGTTCCAATGGTATTATTTATCAAGGCAAATGAAGTAATTCTGGAGCAGCACTTGATGCATCAAAGAGAGAAAATACATTTCAGGGTTGTATACATATATATATATATATATATATATCGTATATACTCGAGTATAAGCCAATCCGAATATAAGCCGAGGTACCTAATTTTACCTAAGAAAACTTATTGACTCGAGTATAAGCCTAGGGTGGGAAATTATATTGATTGAGGCTGATTGAGTACTGTATATTATTTACTGCACTGTATGTGTTCAGCTTTAAATTAATTAATAATTAGTGATGAGCGAATCTGTCCCGTTTCGCTTCGCAATAAAATTCGCAAAACGGCAAGAAAATTCGTGAAACAACGAAAAATTCACGAAATGCATTTGTCGCGCGTTTTTTTTGTCACCCACATCTATTTTTTTGTAGCCCGCATCTATTTTTTTTGTCACCTGCGGCTATTTTTTTTTTTTTTGTCGCTCGCAGCTATTTTTTTGTCGCCTGTGCTTTTTCTGGCACGCCGTTTTTTTTACACGACTGCACCCTTTTTTGACGTGACCACGCCCAATTTACAGTGGCCGATTCGACACAACTGTGCCCCTTTTTTTACACGACCGCGCCCAATTTGACACGCAACAAAAAAAAAATTCCACAAATTTTCACTGAAGTTCCACAAAACAATTCCCCACTGGCGAAATGCGGAAATTTGCTGCAAATCCATGGCTGGCAAAAAAATTCACTAATCACTATTAATATAACAGTATTCACCTGTATTAGCAACGCTGATCACACGAAATGGATATACCTGATCAGCATTGCTAATACTGGTAAATACTGTACTTAGGTACTAATTATAGGTAATTATTGATGGACTGAAGTTAAACACACATGATATGTGTTCACTTCAATTAATTATGATTATCGGTAACTATAATAAGGGCCTTCCGTAGCTCTGTGTTGGAGGCCAGGTTTGACATTCAGGGGAGTGTGATGTCACTTCTGGGGCGGAGCACGGCATGAGAAAGGAGCTACTGCGGCACACAGTAGAGTGCACTAAGAGTCGTAGGTACCTGAGTGGTCCAGGGCTGGCAGGGGCAGCGGGAGCGAGAATCGAGTAGCAGAGGGTGTTAGAGAGTGCTCTGGAGGGTGACTTTTTCAGCACATTTTGGGTGCTGAAAAACTTGGCTTATACTCAAGTATATTCGGTATATATTAATGAAATAAATTACTCCTAGGGTAAGTCTTATACATATATACAGATACTGAAACCATTATCTGTAAACTAGAATTACAGAAAGGCCATCTCCCACTGAGTCCATTTTAATCAAATAATTTAATTAAAAAAAAAATTTACTTTGTAATTATAAAACAGTAGCTTGTACTTGATCCCAACAAAGATATAATAATCCTTATTGAAATCAAAGCAATCATATTGGGTTTAACTAATCTTTAAATTATTTCTATGTAGACTTAGGGGCGTGATACATGGGGAGATTAGTCGCACCGCAACAAGTGGGATGGCATACGCAGCGCCGTGATTTGCTGAAGTTGCCTTGAGAGGAAACTTCTGTGACTTTGGCAAATCGCGGCGCCGCGTATGCCATCCCACCGGCGATTTACATTCTTGCAGGTGGGATGGCATTGTGGGGAGATCAGTCGCCCGCAACAATGGAGATTTGTAATGGGGCGACTAATCTCCCTGTGTGTCACGGCCCTTAGGGTATGGAAATCCAAATTACGGAAAGAATACACCAGGTCCCAAGCATTCTGGGTAACAGGTCTTTTAACTACATAAAGTAACATGACATAAAACAATAGCATAGTTGGAAAATTAAAATGAATGTGTTTCTAATTTCAACTATGTGCAAGAAATTGTACGTTCGCACACAGCTTACACACTAGAAAACAGTAGAACATCTAAGGTCAAGGGTATATGGGGTTAACAGGACTATATTATCGCCTGAATGATTTTCCATTCATTTCTATGGCAGTTGCCTGCGCTAGCAGGAAATTATCATTTGAAAATTATATATATAAATCATTTGAAAATTATCAAGTAATAATTGCCTGATCCACAAGTGCACCTATGGGAGCTTGTTCCAATGATTATGTCATCTAACAAGCTGAGGATTAAAATGGCTATGAAATGCCCAGTGTGCAGATGGCCTAAAATGCCATTAAGTTTATAAAGATGCAAACATAATAATTCAGCCATTCACTATCATTCAAGCCAAACTTTCCCCTAGATTCTAAGCTTCCTTAAATTCTAACAAGCCAGAGCAACCAATTGGAAGCCAGGTCACAATCACAATTATACTGATTGTGTGCAAACATCTAGTTTGAATAATTATTAAACCTGGGGTAAATGATGCACCTAGCTAGATAATAAGTGCATCTAGCTTCATATCCCTTTATCAGAATAATATATTAATATCAGGATGAAAAACTCTTATGGCATATTCAAAATATTAATCACAAAAGTAACTGAAGGTAACACCATGTAAACATCTCTAAACACTTTAAAATGAAATGACAACAGCATGGGCTTATTCAATTGCACACTGCAGATTTCCAACTCAAGGTCCTTTTTCAAGTATAACACTAGAGTTGTTTACAGGTTGTTCTGCTGCTGCTCCTCTCATATATCTCATTCTAAAGTGTTCATTTATTGGTCTCAGACTCTTGGTGGTGGTGCCATTGAGAGCTCAAGTTTTCACAGCACCACTGGTGTTGCGTCAACATTCCTCCCATGTAAAAATTTAGTTTAAGAGCACAGTCTTTTGACTAGCACAGGCCCATTTAGCATTGTGTACAGATCTGTTAGGGATCTGTTATAATAGAGTTCAAATACCATTTGCCTAGGGTATTGTGGGATTTGTAGCATTTGTAGATATTACATTTTTATATCTCAGCTTAAAAGCAAAGTGCCAGGCATGATTAATGCATCACAGCAGAATACTTATCATTTTCTTAAATCCTAACCCATTTGCAAGTACTCATATCCAGTTCATCACCGTGTTTGATAGCATTGGAAATGATGAGCTATTATGAGACTTTGTTTTCCTGTCGAGCAGTGTCTTTTACACTTTGTACTTCCCTCTCTGAACATTATCCTGAATCTGGTCGCAGAACGCACAGATCCAGGGAGAGGAATGCCAGGTCAGTATGTCATGGCAAGGAGCCATTGATTGGAGTCATCAGCACTCGGGTGTGTCAGTATTTCACATTTTGTACTGCAAACCTAAATTATATCAATCAGTGTAACACTGCGATGGTTCTAGAACCAAGGTAGTAAGTGTGACCTTTGAAGTTTACCTAGGCTGAAAACTGTTTTTTTTTCTGTTGTATAGGCTTGCTTCCAGTTTCACCATGTTGTTATTTTAAATATGCTTCAGCCATTTCTGATATATAGATAAATTACTGAAATAGCTTACCTACACCAGAATCTAGAAGTCATTTATGACCTCAAGGGCAGTGAGCAAAGTTCTCATAATGCAACTTTTTTCTGAGAATTCCCAGCACAGCCCAGTTGCCTCTAAAGAATCAGATGCACATGTTTGTCCTCATCCCATGGCTAATGGGCTGTGCATAATTTCCAATGCAATTGGCTTCATACTAGTTCTTTATAAAATAAGTGTTTTGGTAGTTTATAAGCATAACTTTTAGCAGACTTTGTAAGAACAAGATGTTAGGGGTTTGTTCTCATTCCATAAGAATTCAATTAGTATTTAAGAATTTTTTTTTTATCATATGATTGGTTAGATTTCTATTATATATAACGGCTTCAAATAGAGTTACCCAGCTGGTAGATGAGTATATTACAAAAATTTACACAAATGGCATATATTACATGTGGTTCAGGAGCAAGACAACCCTTATATTAACTTGCAGTTTACATGCGGATGCAATTTTTGCGCGGGGTATTAATTCACAGTTTGTACCTGGCTATGGACACAAAATAATGTAGGTAAAACATGGTGAAATGAACTGATTTTTACACTTAGCACCTTGCCCTCAGTCTGGCAGTTTGCAATTGCTGAATAATTGCTATGCAGTCCCTAGCAGATTGTTTCCCAGCTGCCAAACAAAATCTCAGATGCATTTATATCTTAAGTTTAATCTGAGACAACGATTATTCATTTTTTTCCATTATACTCATGAATGTTGAACATTCTGTAATATAGAATAAGTAGAATCTGTATACAGTTTTTTCTTATATTGAAATCAACATAATGAAATATTTTTAGAAATGGTATAAAATGAATTAGTCATGCAATTATCTGGATTGATCCCATAATTTTCCCATCATTTCGAGACATTAATGACAAATGTCAATGCAGAAAAGGCACATACCTCTTGAAATAAGGTGCCATGCAGAGTGATATAATCACACACTGAGCAATATCACATCCTTTATCGGTGGCTAATAAAATGCAGAAAGAAAAGTGCATAGAGAAATGATGGTATGCAGTGCTTCATAGCATACAGATCAATACAATAACTTAAAAAATGAGAATTTGCAGAAATAAGTTCCTTTGAGTATTACACTCTATAATGACATATGTTATTTATAAGTGTTGATTCCTGATTTTGGATTTATATTGTTTTTTTCAGTCAGTTGATCTAACATGCACTTATCCCAACTGGAACACATTAATTAACACTATAAACTATAAATACAGTTAAAAGCATTTTTGTTAATGTAACACAGTTCTCATGTACACATAAGGGGTAATTTGCAATGTAGAAAGCAGTGTAAAACGTGCAAAAAAAGGCATCTCTATGCATTGGAGACATTACACTATGTGGTTCATTCCGTGAATGGCCTGTTCTGCACTTGTTATTTGACATTCTTTTAGTTTCTGCTATGTTTCTTCTATAAGTTTTCTAGTTCGGACTGTGGGGGATGTTCTGTGGGTTTATTCAAGGGTTGTAAGTTCAGAATCAAGATGGGATTGTATATGTAACTTCTTGTTCTTTTTTTCTAGATGCATACTGGATCAAACAGCCTCTGATTTATGCTTTGTGCGCGATTCATTCCAAAGCTGGGGATGTTTTAGGATTAGAGTATTCTTGGAAGCGGCATTTTCATTCCTGTGAAATGTAACTAATGCAATCTTGATCAGCTAATAATATCTCATTTAATCTCCTTTGGGGCGAATGGGCGAAGGGATATGTAGATACAATATTGTCATTATCAAATTATGATCAGACCATGCCTATTGTATATATTTTGCTTCTAATAATACAGAAACATCTAATGAATTACAGGATGTAATCTATCTTGGAATAGCTATTATGGGTATGTGATAGTAGTGGTTTAAAAGAATATGATTGATAGGAATATGAAGGAGAAGGCAAATAATTAAAAAACTAACAAATAAAAAATGAAGACCAACTGAAAAGTGGCCAAGAAGTGGTCATTATACAACATACTGTATATACTCGAGTATAAGCCTAGTTTTTCAGCACCCAAAATGTGCTGAAAAAGTCACCCTCGGCTTATACTCGAGTCGGGTGCCATGGGTCCCTCTAGACTAGCACCCTCTCTCCTTTGTGTGCAAATTAGGCCCCCCGCAACCAGACCCTCCAGTGCCCTGGCCTAGGCTCCCACTAGCAATACTTATTTCCCCTTACATCCCTCCGGGACTGGGTCTGCTGCCAATTTGCCAATGTGCAATGAGCATGGGGTAGTACTCATATTGTTTTTGTTGACCCTCTTCTCCGCTTACAGAGCTAGTTTTTCTTTGAAATAAATATTGAAAAACATATACCCCACTGATGCCTCAATGAATGAAATTTTATTGGTATTTATTTTGATTGTAAAAACTTAGCAGTAGCTGCTGCATTTCCCACCCTAGGCTTATACTCGTCAATAAGTTTTTCCAGTTTTCTTAGGTAAAATTAGGTACCTCGGCTTATATTCGGATCGGCTTATACTCGAGTATATACGGTAATATAAATTAACCTGAAAGTGAACCACTCCTTTAAAGCACTAAAATGGTTCTCTTTGACTCTATACTCTCATTTTCCCTTGGTTAGTGCAATATACTGTAACTCACAATTGCAACTAATGTCACACTCCAGTTCCTTACCTTGGTTTTGGATTTAAACATTGTCTCCAGTATAATTACATGTTAAACATCTCCTTGATTTGCATTTAATACAGACTTTCTTGTCTGCACCTGTGTTTCTATCATTTTCAATTTACTTGGGGCCTAAATATTTTTTACCTTACTTTTCTACATGTCACAGTCAGTATGTTCTGAATCACTAGTATTCTGGCAAATCCCCTGCTTCAAAGTATCCATAGTAATGTGCATTATGCATAAAGACACAGACACATTAATATATTGTATTGGGAGAACAAATGGTTCTAGCTTTGCCTGAACCCAGAAAGTCATAATATATGCTACAACCTTCCTTGATTCCACCTTACCACCTTACAGGAGTCCCAATACTCATTCACACTCATATTTCTCTTAAATCCTTTCTCCCTGTAGATCAGAGTCTGATGTCAGAGAAAAGAATTATAGAAAATTTCTACTTTACATATACATATACTGTATATTACAGGTATGGGACCTGTTACCCAGAATGCTTGGGACCTGGGGTTTTTACGGATAAGGGACCTTTTCACAGTTTGGATCTCCATACCTTAAGTCTGCTAAGACTTAAGAATTCTTAAAATATTTTTGATGAATGAAATTTATAATTGAAAGCACCATATTTAAGACAACTAAAATTTCTGAACGTGAAACAGGGCAAAGTTTTTTTTTTAAAGAATGCAGATAAATATAAATATCAGATAAAGATAAGAAGGGCTATAATGCTTTCAAAATTGCTAAAAACTATTTTCATAGCACCAATTCTACATAACGGAGCTGAAATGAACTTATTGTAGCTTCTTAAGCATCAGATGTTCATTTTCGAATCCCTTATCTAAATATAAAAATGACTTGATCGACAGAATCTGTGACCGTAATATCATGAGCCACAAAACCAAAGATTATTTAAAAGTCCAAATCAATTTTGAAAAATTTACCTAAAATGCATAAAGAGCAAATACATTCAACTTTTGGTTACATAAATGATAGTGGACATATTATCTATACCAGTGCTGTCCAACTTCTACGGTGCCGAGGGCCGGAATTTCTCTAGAATACATGGTGGAGGGCCGCTTATGGAAGCCAGTTTTGACCACTCCCCTTTTTGAAACCACACCCACTTCAAACCACACCTATTTTATCACAATGGTGGTAGCACAGCAAAATCCCAAATGCTTGGTCCTTACTGTGGGGATATCAGCCATCATTCATATGTGAAAGAATTATGTCATATTAAGATATACCCTTAAATTCCATATGCCTCCTCCTCCCCTGTGGATAGCAGAGCAACCCCCAGTACATAATTACACTTAGGGACCATTTAATGGCTATTTCCAACTGCTAACAAACTCCCACAACAAACCCCTGCCAGGTTCACCTCCCACAAGCAGCATAGGGCAAGCAGAGTATGGCACACACAGGCAGCCCTCAGCCTGTCCTATGCTGTCTGTGTGTGCTATACTCTGCCTGTCCTACCCTGCCTGTGTGTGCCATACTCTGCCTTCCCTATGCTGCCTCTGTGTGCCATACTCTGCCTGCCTGTGTGTGCCATACTCTGCCTGCCCTACCCTTCCTGTGTGTGCCATACCCTCCCTGACCTATGCTGCCTGTGTGTGCCATACCCTCCCTGACCTATGCTGCCTGTGTGTGCCATACTCTACCTGCCCTATGCTGGCTGTATGTGCCATACTCTACCTGCCCTTTGCTGGCTGTATGTGCCATACTTTGCCTACAGTACCTATGTCTGAGGTGTGAAGAAGTGAACAATGGGAGTGATTACAGTCTGAGCCTGAGGAGTGAACACTGCAGGGGGTGAACAATGCAGGTATTAAAAGGTGTGAAAAACACAGGGGATTACATTTTTAAACAATACAGAGGGATTACAGCCTGAATCTGAGGTGAGAACCATGCAGGGGGCCAGTTAATCTCAGTACTGATACCATTTAATGCTTACTCAAAGGTAAGCCATCAAAGCAGCCAGACAGGTGGGGGGCCACACAGAGGGGGGGGGCCCGCGGGCCGCCAGTTGGACAGCACTGATCTATACCATGAACAAAAAGCCCTGAATTAAATCTAGCGCTGAGGTTGCAATAGACATAGCTGCCTTTAATTCATATATAGCGATGAGTGAATTTTTTCAACAGGCATGGATTCGCAGCGAATTTCCACGAATTTCCGAATTGTTTCGCAAAATTTGTGAAAATTTGCAGCGGAAAAATTTGTCGAGCAAAAATTTTTTTTTGTCGCACGTCAAATCTGGCATGGTCGCGTAAAAAAAGGTGCGGTTGCATCAAAATTGGGCGTGGTAGAGGCAAAAAAGGTGTGATCACATCAAAGAAAGCGAGGGCAACAAAAAAAACAGACGCGGGCGACAAAAAAATAGACGTGGGGGACAAAAGAAATCGGGCAACAAATGCGTTTTTTGAATTTTTCGCCGTTTCGCGCATTTTCTTGCCATTTCGCGATTGTTCTGCCTAAGCGAAACGGGACAGATTCGCTTATCACTATTCATATATATTTTATACCAACTTAGCTTTCAGCCATCCAGTTGTATGCCATTATAGTACCTGCAACATACAATATGGGACTCACAAGGGGTGAGTTAATAGATGCAGAACAGGGTGTAAAGTGCAAGAAATTGGAGCAGTTAACTTTTTTCTGTACGGTTTCTTCTGTACAGTGCTGCATGCAAGTAGCGCTATATAAATAAAAATATACAAATTACATGCATGCATACTTTGCACCCTGCCCTGCACTTAGAAGAATTTCTGTCTCTGCTTTTCAAACTGGAGTGCAAAGACCCACACTCACCCTACTGCCTGCATTTGTCAGCACTGTATTCAATAAGGAAGGAGGGGGAAGGCACATAGCTGTTTACCACTTCCAGCCCCTACATGTCCCCCAACATTCCCATCAGTCAGACATTGATTTGTCTGCATCACGTGATTTGAGAAGCACCAGTTTGACTAGAAGTAAATTACATTACATTACTTACAGGAATACAGTACTTTAAAGGGAGACAATATTACTTCACCTGTATATCACTTCACTTTTGAAAACCTGTATATGGATGAAAAAAATGTCTACATTGACAACCTTCTTTACTATAAAAGAAACGCAGCTGACCACTCGTTTATATGGTAAGATATTGAATTACCAAAGTTCCAATGACAATACCATGACAACTTTCTATTATTACTTTTTTTGACATGACACTAAGGGGCTGATTTACTAACCCACGAATCCGACCCGAATTGGAAAAGTTCCGACTTGAAAACGAACATTTTGCAACTTTTTCGTATGTTTTGCGATTTTTTCGGATTCTTTACGAATTTTTCGTTACCAATACGATTTTTGCGTAAAAACGCGAGTTTTTCGTATCCATTACGAAAGTTGCGTAAAAAGTTGCGCATTTTTCGTAGCGTTAAAACTTACGCGAAAAATGCGCAACTTTTCGCGTAAGTTTTAACGCTACGAAAAATGCGCAACTTTTTACGCAACTTTCGTAATGGATACGAAAACTCGCGTTTTTACGCAAAAATCGTATTGGTAACGAAAAATTCGTAAAGAATCCGAAAAAATCGCAAAACATACGAAAAAATCGCAAAATACCGATCATTACGAAAAAACGCAATCGGACACCATTCGACCCGTTCGTGGGTAAGTAAATCAGCCCCTAAGTGCCAGCATCAACATTAGAAACTATTCTGTGATTCTTCTAATCATCTAGAACATATCATACATAAAATGCATCCATCAAACCTAAATGTATGACTGGCTGCTATAATATTGATAATCACTTACAAAATATTTTCTCAGTCCTTGAAGCCTATGGGGAATATTTCGCACTAGTTTACTTGGTATCACGACAAACATCACTATCATTGATTTTATAATGTGATTTTTATGGTGCTCCTATATGATATATTTTATTAATGTAAAAATGACAATAAGGTAAATGTTTGCTTTTTTTTTCTAATGAATACTAAGAACAACAAAGTATAAGCCCCCAGGATTCCAGTTACCTTTGTAACTTCTTGGTGATATGTCCTAACCATTTTTATTTGTGATAATATTTTTTGCCATTTTTGTCAATTGCTATTCAAATAACACACGGGGAACCAAGAGCTGATGTACTATAATCCATAAGGAGGAGAACAGTGTGAAGGCGTGACAAGCTGCATACTTATAAATCTTACCGATGGAAGAAAGACATAACTAGAACATAGTATATAACTCGCCTTTCAACAGAATGGTTTGAAAGCAAGTCTGCTTAACAATAAGGTTCTTAACCTTATATTATTTCTATATGAATCGTGTTTCATAATCTAAATGGAGATAACCATCATTAAGTAATGTGAATTTATTAGAAGCAACAACAGAAAGACCTCTGAGTGGAAAAAGAAGAAAAAATCTTCAGAAATGTCCTTGGAACTTCAATTCACAAACAATAGTTAGTCAATAAATATCTTTCAGAGGCTCTCACTGCATCTTCCCAGACAGATCAAAGTCTTTGGTGTTGCTTAGTGTCTCTCTTTGCACTGTCTTTTCATCATGACGAGAAAGCTCAGCATGGCTGCACTTAAACTTCTCATTGCTACGTACTTCATTCATACCTCCTGTGAGAACATGAAAAACAACATTCCCCAGGGATCAGAGTCCAGCAACGTACATAAAAATGATGTGCCTGGTTTAATGGTTTCTGTATTTTAATAAAAAGCATGTATTGAACAGAGCAGAACATATGTAAGTACTTACAGGGATGCAACCGGCCCAAGGCATACAGATCCACAATGAAATTTGGAAAGGTTATAGCTAAGAAGAAAGCAAAAAGTGATAATGTTTATAAACCAGAGTGACATACATGTGGCATCATAGAAACTGTATGTGAGTCAGACTGACCCTCATCCTTCTGTTTCTTGTAAACCATCCCTCCGTCTAAAGAATTCAGCCTCAAGATTTTGAGGGTATGTTTACTGCTTCATTTCAAATTTGTTATGATTTAATGATAAAACAGTATTATGCATTAGTAGTCATTTACATGTAAGTCATTATTGGGAATATAGGAAAAAGGCTGCACTCATTTCTTTAAAAAAATCCTTTATTCAAGTAAATATAAAAACACGAGTGGATATGGAGAGCGCTGAAATAATTAATGAAAGCGCAGAGGGACTGTGGAGCTAGCTGGGGCTCAATTTCCTTCCGGAACACGAAGGGTTAAGTTGGTAGCCTTGGACAGGAAAGTTTAGACCCCACACTCACGCCTCCCCCTGTTGCCTGTCACATCCCAGCGCAGCGTTGCATCCTCACCTCTCTGCTACACACGGAGCGGCATCTCCCTCCCCCCCCTCCCTGTTTAAGTGCATTTAGCTTGTGACCGGTAGGTCAGTAATTTCGATTAACCTAAATTATTATGTCTTCTTTTCAGGCTCGGTTCATGTTTAGAAAAAAAAAAAATAATAAATTTCTCGGAAAGCTACATATACTTGTATATGTTTTGATTTGTCACAGCATATGGCGGGTGATAGTCCTTGGCCATTTAATCTCTGGTTGTTTGATGGTTTCCACATGCCCACTGTGTTCGTAGTGGCTGGCATTCGTTATAAAACAGTCTTTAAGATGTTTGGTAAAAGTTGGAAATACATGGCAAGGACTATTCTGATGTTGGATTCTTTAATAAAGCTGTGGCCAAACTCCACCCACCAAAATGGCGTCATTGTGTTTTTCTTATGTCAGTTGGGCTCATTGGGGGGGATTAGGTGGAAGGAAATAAGTCTCCGTAGTCCTGTGAAGCAAACAAGAAGAACCCTTAATCATAGGCTGTTGTCATTATTGTCTGTATCTTTTGCACAATTTTCTGTTTATACTTAATGGGGAATAGGAAATGCCACTCTCATAATGGTTAATGTCAGGGCCAACAATTCAGCCCTCTCCTGCCTTTAAAAGTATTTAAGGATACTTGGGGGTCATTTTCATTTATCAACATTGGGTAAATTTGCCCATGGGAAATAACCTATGGCCACAAATCAAATTGTTGCATTTATTGTCCTATCTGACTGAGAAAACAGATTGGTTGCTATGGGTTACAGCCCACGGGCAAATTTGCTGTGTGTTGATAAATGAGCCCTACTGAGTCTCCAACATGGCCTGAATAAAAGCATTTTTACTTTCATTAAATATTCCTACATATCACTAAATTTTCCTTTGGCATGTAAACAAAGTTATATATATGTCTTGAATTAGTATTCACCCCCACTTTTCATCATCTTGTTGTGTTACAATCTGAAATTAAAATGGATTTAACTGGGATTTTATACTACATAAAAATAGTCCATAATGCTTTAGCTGAAAAAAGTCCATAGATTTAAATATTGTTTAGGCTACTGCCACACAGGGCATTTTCCCAGCCTGTGTTTAAGTGCAGGCTGAGTAACCACCCTACCCTTTCACCTACTTTATGGTGTTTCTGCATGCAGAGACACTGCGTCGTTGGTCTGGGTGCAGGCACATGAAGAGGGTTTCAACTTGAAAATGCATACTCACTAGTGATGGGCGAAAAAAAATGCCTGGCATGGATTTGCGACGAATTTACGTGCTTCGTCATTGGCAAATTTTTTCGTGAAACAGGTGACAAAATTTGCAGCAGAAAAAGTTGGTGCGCCTCCAAAAATTGTCACAAGCTACAAAAGAATTGTTGTGCGTCAAACCATAAAGTAGATCCGAGCAGAAGGGAGGTTTCTCAGTCAACACTTATATGGAAGCAGAGAAAACACCCTGTGTAGAAGTAGCCTTCTAAAAAAAAAAATTAAAAGTCTTTCATAAGTACTCTCCATTGCTGAAACCCCTAAATAAGCTTTGGTGTTACCATTATCATTCAGAAAATCGCAAATTAGTTAAATGAAATCTTTGTGAATTGTGAAGTAAATGAGTTTGCCCCGGAGAACATATCTAAGCAAACAGCATCATGTATAAAAAGAAACTATCAACTCAATATTGGGAGAAAGCTCTGGAGGAGCAACAATCAAGGCTGGGTTATAAATTAAAAATCCCACATTTTAAACATCCCTCAGAGCACTGTTAATTACATTTTTAAAATAAACGGAACAATTCTGCTGAATGCACAAATCCAAAAATTGAAAAATTCAATGTTCAGTTTTTTTCTCAATTTTAAAGGGGGTGTGCCAGAGTGGTAGGGCTTTGCAAAAGAAGAAATCTACCCATTATGATTAGTTTTAAAAAATGCCTCCTTTATTAAATAAAACAAGTTGCTTTCCAATTCAGGTTCAGAGCCTAGCAGTAGTTGCCAAGAGTTAAAAGCTTTTGGGAATGTGCAATGTCTCTTTCTTCCTGCATGTGCAGAAGCGCTTAACTCTATACCATCCTTGCTCTTTGCTGCTGATCTGTGTGTACAGGAAGTGAATAAAGTGGTCAGCGACCCCCTCCTCCAATGGGATGGTGCGTCCTCAAGGAAATGTGAACCACTTCAATAATATAAAGGAGGCATTTTTTTAATTGTAATGGGTAAAATCCTTCTTTTCAAAGTACTGCCACTCTTGTAGGACTTTGCAATACGTGAACATGCCCTTTAACGCTAACGTCTTTAGAGCAGAAAGCCAACAAGAAGACATAAATAAATGAACATTTGTGTTGCCATGTGGCAAACACAGAAAATGTATAGGTTTTTGGAGCCTGCTGGTCATTGTAGATCAGTATCAATTGAAGTTACATCATCTGAGCCTTGATATATAAACCTCAAAAAGTATGGGAGACCCGGTCACATACAATTTACATGAATAGACACAAACAGAGTAAAAAGAATGAGAAAGATTGACAGTGCCTAATTTACCCTCAAAAATAATTTTTGCCCCTCATTGTAGTCCTACACTGCCTATTAGCATTCAAATATGAGCAAATAAAGCAAACCTTGATAAATTGTAAATTTAATTTAGATTGGTCACAATGTCTCGCCTTGTCACTTAAAAAAAACTCATTAGGGCCACTTTATTGGAATGGATGCTATAAAGTATATACCCCTGTAACACGAGTTCAATGGTTTAATGAACAAGACTTGTGCTGAACATAATCTTTGTCTAACATTGCAATATCTATGTTTTTTTTTTTATTATATTACTACTTATACTAGCTACTCAATGTTGGGGCCTTGTCAGGTTGATAATTAGATTCCCAGTGAAGGGAGATAAGAAGGGGTTCATTACACATAGAGATTATCTGCTAGGTAGATAATTTAATTACCTACCTAGCAAGGACCAACATGGAGTAGATTTAGTTGCCCTGTTTAACTCAAGAAATAGCAAAAAAACATTTGTCTTGATTAAAACAATAGGCAAAAAGTATATTCAGCACAAGTGCTTATTACTTAACTCATGTTGAAAAAGGGGGTTTTCTGCCCTAGTAACAGACACACAACAATGTACACATGGCAGTCTGGAGTTTGAGTGCCAGCAGCATAGATTCTATCATTTAAGACCAGCAAAGGGTTAAATGAATTCACTATGAATGATTGTTTTGATATTACCTTAAGTGAGCGCATTAGAGAATCCATTTGGTATAATAAAATAAAATGCAGTATAAGCAATTGTGTGATATCACACATGCAATCTTTTCACATATCATTAGTTTAGTCGCCTCTTCATTTCTCTGTTTCCTGACATACATGAAATTTGCTTGCTCCATGACTGATTAGCAATCTGTTAAGGAGATGAGGTGGAACTAAAGCAGTCCTTTGCTCTCAGTCCCAAAGAGGCAAAACGAGTAATATTCCATTATTATGATCAACCCAGTATTTAACCACACTTTGGCTTTATTGATTAAAAAAATGATATATTGCATTTTAGACATGTATTCTTGGTTCCATTTCATGTTCAAATAAAAATCAAATGGCCATGTATAATTCAACAGGTGGCATAGTGGGGATTACAGAACAGGTCTCAATCCTCTGCGGGTCTGATCACCTGGGAGATCTTGCTATCAATGTAACAAGGTAATACTGGGGTAAAATATTGCTAAATACTTATTTTTTGGCAGACTTTTTGGTTAAACATCATTTTTTTTGTAAGGCAAGGTATTTATGTATTTAAGTTGATGTGAAATTTGAATGCTTATATATTATTGCATTTGGTAGTCTTGGCTGTATTTATATTGAATGTGGTGTATAAAAATGGGTGACTGTCAAACAGTATGCAAGGTCAGACAACTTTGCTGTTTGGAAATAGTTGGAATGCGCAGAGCAATCTGCTTGTAAAGGTTTCTCCAAGTGATGTAATTGCAAAGTGCCAAGGACTTAGACACAGTGGTGGAGCTACAAATGTTAGACACTGGACAATTGGGATGTTTTTTATAGTTTCTAAAGCAATGGAGCACTACATTGTTAAAGTATGTCTAAAGGTTTAAGGGTTGCACACTTCAATACATACATATATACAGTATGTATATACAATACACACTGCACTGGAAATGGAAGTATTGTGTATGGACTGAATGGTTGGGGTAAAATAAGAAATAGACAAGGAGTGTCCCTTTTGCCTTGACTTGATATATTCAGCAGAACAATTGATCACTCTTTACTTCAAATTAGTCCACATAAAAGTATTAATTAGATATTCATTTCAAAGTAAAATGTACCATTTTTGCTAGGGGCATTACACTAGGATCACAGCCTTTGCCAGAAATCATTAACAGAAGATTACTGTATATTACAAGACAGTAGCCACTGTTTGATCTTTATATGAGATCAGGTCAAGCTTTCAGCTAAAGTTTCAAAAATTAACTTCCAAGTTATAGTGGAGCACTATCTGCAAAAGCCATCTCTGTTTCCCCACATACATGTATGCTTAAGGTGAAAACTGACAGAACAAGATAAAGATGAAAAATTGAGCCGAAAGCGTTTTTAACAATACGTTTTAAAGCATCTGAGTTAAGCAGATAGGAATAATGTCTTTTTAACTTACATTAAACATATTTGACTGTCCCTGTGTAGCTTTCAATGAGCAGGAGTCAAGAGCTAGACATTACAATAAAAAGAAAGCTTATGGCACCAGGATAAAGGCAATTAAAGCTATTCAGAAATGAAAAAGAAGAAAAGAGTAGTGAAAGGGGGAACCAAAAATCATTTTCTAAAGTGACAGCATGACCTTGTCAGGAGCCATTTTATCTGGGGTCTGACCATTGATTTGACAGTGTTCTATTGTAATTACCTAACACTTCAATGAAACGGTAATTATCATAAGGTAAATCAGTAGCTGCCAAGGCCTGCTGTGATTTTTTTTCCCTTTACGATATAGCTGCGGGACTTCAGTTAATCTTTCAGAGCTCCATTTTCTATGTTAAAGGAAAACTCTAGCTAAAGTTCACTTTGTTGCCATGCGAACATATGTTTTTTTTTTAAAAAAATATCCGGCAATTGTTGTTTCAAAGTTTACTTGGTTTTGTACAAAATAATTATTAAATTCCAAGATTTTTCACATTTTCTTGTAGGAAAATTCAAATGAAAAACATAAAACTTGCCAAGATGCTATAGAGAGGTGGGACATGTTTCCATGGAACTCGGAGCTTGATGGGTTTTTATGACAGCCAAGTCAACATTTTACCGCCTCGATTAAATTAAATGTGATTGTTGTTTGAAATTTTTTTTTATGATTTAACTGAAATGTCTCTAACCCATTTGAATTTTTTCATAAATAAGACAGCAAATAAAAAAAATACAACTGTGGAAAAAAATGAATATGTCTTTCGCTATCACATTTCTTTTCAAAAAATTGTAATAATGTATAACTCTCCCCCATTTATCTGAATGCCATATTCTACTTTAAATAGTTGACTAAGACTAAGGGGCTGATTTACTAAGACACGAATTCCGACCGAATTGGAAAAATTCAGATTCGAAAACGAACATTTTGCGACTTTTTCGTATTTTTTGCGATTTTTTCGGCGCCTTTACGACTTTTCGGAAATTATCACGACTTTTTCGTTACCAATACGAGTTTTTCGTAGCCATTCCGAAAGTTGCGCTTTTTTCGTAGCGTTAAAACTTAAAAGGCGCGACGTTTTGCGCAAGTTTTAACACTACGAAAAAATCGCAACTTTTTGCGCAAGTTTTAACGCTACGAAAAAATCGCAACTTTCGGAATGGCTACGAAAAACTCGCGTTTTTCCGCAAAAATCGTATTGGTAACGAAAAAGTCGCGATAATTTTCCGAAAAAATCGCAAAATACCGATCATTACGAAAAGAACGCAATCGGACGCATTCGGCCCGTTCGTGAGTAAGTAAATGGGCCCCTAATACTTATAGACCAAAGGGGGAATGTAATAAAGTTTGTAAATGGAAAAAAATTGCACTAAGATAAAAAGAAAAAATCATATTTTACAATGTAATATTTTTCCTTTGACTTGCAATTTTAATTGCGCATTACAAATTTTTAAGACGTGCTTGAAGATGGAGTAAATTTTAGTTAGAAAATAAAACCTTTTTCATTAAGAAGTTCTTTTACATAGACTGCACACTTGTGCAAGCTAAAAAAATCACAATCGCTATCCTACTGTTGCAATAAAGAAATGCGAAGAATTCTCAAACCGTATTTTATAGTCGCACATACGCAAAATTGTTTGCAAGGTGACTAGTGATGAGCAAAATTATTTGCCAGGCATGGATTCACAGTGAATTTCTGTGTTTCGCCGTTGGCAGATTGTTACGCAAAACAGGCGGAAAAATATTCTATGGAAAAATTTGCCGTGTGGCAACAAAATGATGTGAGCAATAATTTTGTTTTTGACGCGCAACATCTTTGGCCTTTCACAGATTTTCCCGTGAACTGAAACAGGACAGATTCATCACTAAAGGTGACATTTTTGTCCAATTGTGACTGTTTTTCCATTAGTGACCTATATTACTTTCACCCACAAAAGTAGGTATTATTTTTGCTGAAAACTGAGTTATAGATCATAAGGAGGGCATTTCCTAATGCTTGATTTTTTTGGTTCAGGTCTTTTGATGCCAAAATATGATTTTGTCATGGAAAAAAAAGTTATTTTTTTTCACAATTTATTATGAAAGTAAACCATGACAAAGCCAAAAGCAAACATATGTCATATAAAACCTGTAGAGATCATGTCAATCAAGTCAATAACAGGTGTCCCCTTTACTACTGAAAGATCTTTTTTCCTTTGTGTTTTTAGAGGTTTCCAAGTATTTTTACGCTGGCTTTGTTATGTCAATACAAAAAAGTTGTCATGTGAAAATATGAAAAAGTTGCAGTTTTTTGCACATTGCATTTTAGTGCAACCAATGCCCAATGCCAAAGTTTAAGTCCAGGCACTATAACCTCCACTGAAACACAATAGATACAAGGGTTGAAGAATGCACATCAATGTATGCATCTGTTCTTTAATAAATGGATTTACCATTTTAGTGCTCATTGTCAGGACATATTAATAATGTATTGGTGGTGTGTTCTGCATACAACTTTTATACACTAATTCTGCCTATATATATCCACAATGTCCAGACAGGATACATAAACATTAACAATAGAAGGAAAATTCCAATCAGACAGAACAGTTTTTTATATATTAAGAAATCTGCAAAAAATGGCTCTGAATTGACAACTTAATGTTATTTGTAATGTTTATTTATTACAAAATTAAATACTGGTTTTGTTCTACCAATTGCATCACTGTATGCCTTGGCGTTGGGAGAAATGTTACAGTTGTCAGGGGGGGTAGGAGAGAAAGAACTATTTATGGACACAGTCCAAACTGATTTGCTACAATTAACAAATTTAAAGTGTTGCTATCACACATTATGCATAATTAAACGTCACCAGTACTAGCTAGGAGGTAAAACTTAATGAGGCATTCCCATGATTAGCTGTGGTGAATATTGTCTTTGCAATATTCACTGCACCCGCTGCTTGTAATTTCAGACAGAGAGGCTGTTAAAGGCTGTAAACATTAATGAGCTCTCTTTGTGACTGCACCTTATTACCATTATACAATGCTGTCCCGACTCAGTGTTGTAGACAGTAAAAAACTGAACCCACAAAGTGTCACTGCAACCGGGAACATATGCGATTCCAAAAAGTAATAGCCACGTTTAGAGAAATAACATTTTGTTTTAATAACCACGAATCCCAAAAGCATAGTGTACTTACACAGAATTACTTAAATACGAGAACAAAAGCACCCTGCAATGTTAATATGTTATTTATAACCTCTATTGATTGTGTAAGGGTGCATGAGAAGATGTGTAGTTTAATAGGAGAAACATTGGCGATCATTTATCCAAGTACACAGCAGCCCCATGGGCAATGCAACTGTTAACACATCATAGATAGTGCCTAGTCCGGAGTCCCTAGTATATAATGGAAGTAGCTACATTATAGGCATACAATACAGATAATAAATACTGTAGGTGTTTCAAGCTCTTAGGGGAGGAAGACTAAATATAATGACAATAAAAAGACAATTTGTGGGTACAAACCCTTAACCTAAGAGCTTACAGTCAAAATGGTGTTTAACAATCGGCAAAAAATAAACAGTACAGTCACTTACAACAAATAAGATATATTTCTAACCAAACTGTTGCCTTCATGCACTAGAGCAATGTTTCCAAATTTAAAGAGCAAAGTCCCTTACAAGTGTGGCTATTTATAGGCCTTATAAAGGGTTTTTCTCACTGTGGAAGTTAAACCCAAATACATGACGGACATTTTCACAACAATGGTTACACACACTTTTAACTGGGGTATCATGCCATTTTGCTCACTTGACCTACCCCCATCAACTACACTATCTGTAGTTCAGTAGAGGATTAATAAAAGGTCAGGTGAACCAGAAAGCTTTTAAACAGGGGAGTGAGGGATCAGATGGACTTGTGGGAAATCCAAGCATTACAAGTATCCTGTCAGGCAGGCACTCTGATTCGGATAAGGTGACATATAAATAAACAGGTTAAGCTTGCACTTCAAAAGCTAAGATGCATTGTGTTAAAAAAAAAACCTTCTTTACTAATAATTTCAGAGGTTTCCACTGCATTAAATATACAGAATTATACAGAATTGTCATTGTAGTGACTGTAATCAATTAACTGCTGTAGATTTAAAAACCCAGTAGACACAAGTAAATAGAGGGCAGACCATATGTGATTAAAATACTTTTCTGTTTGAATCTTTACCCCAATGTGTTTATACATGCAAAGATAAAAAAAAATGACTTATTGCCTGACCATAGTGCATATATGGCCATTTTATATCCCCTGAATAAACAAATTACTAAATAGTAGGACAACTATGAAAAACTTCCCTTGGCTTATGGTGTCTTCTACAATAATTTTAGAGTCAGTTATCATCATAGATCAGTGTGCTCAAATGAAAAGCTCAGCTCACTTACTATAATAACCTGTGAAAGTGGTATTATAAACAGACCTCTTCTATTTTATTTTGTATAAAGATTGTATCACTAGGCTTTGATAAAGGGCCAAGTAGAGTCCTTAACATTGACCTCTTTGTGTATGTTCATGGACTAAGTTAACCCCACTTTTTGCATGAATCAATTTTCAAAATGCTACTGGATTGCTTTGTAGATGACTCAATAAACACAGGTATGGATGTCCACCACATTGAATTGCCATGATGAGCCGGTTACCCATTGGGAAAGTCTTCATCTTCCTGAATTATTCATGCACCTTTACTTCCAGACTGTGGTGTAAATATAGGTTTGGAGAGAGCTAGAATATGAAGTTAACAATTTAACAGTTATACTATTTTCATTCCAACTGCAAACCCTTATACTAAACTTGTCTCCTGTCTACTATACAGTAAATATAATTTCCATGGTTATTTTATTTCTAATGAGTACTGAATTTGATTGAGCTAAACAATATTCCATGAGTAATATATCTAATACTATAGCAGTGATAGATTTACAAGCAGATTTTCTTTTGCAGTTGTTTTTTCATAATAACATTATTTAGTTTGTTTCATTAAATCACTTATACACATGAACTAGCAAATGCAATAAAATAAATGATATGAAATGTATTAAAAATTAAACCCAACTCTTTTAATTTCCCTTTACTTTTTTTCTTAAGAATGTAAAAACTAGCTCTTTAGTCTGGTTCAGTGGACATTCATTATGAGTCAAAGGGTAAATTATATGGACTAAGCCAATATATAATTTTTTAATGTCTCTTAGGTGAACATGAATGTGCAATACAGGTAATGCCTTTAGCAGTAACTTATGCTAAAAATGTTTTATTGTTTTAATTAACAGTCTGATAATGAAATACAATGTGCAATGGAGAGCCATTGGGATAAGAAAAACACATAAAATCTATTTTTTAACATAAAGAAAAATATTTATGTCATTTTTATTTTCTACCAAGGTTATGAATCCATTATAACACAATTATCCAGGTGTGAATTTACCATCATAGGTGTTAAAGTTTTCCATCATTTTACTATTTTTTTGTGGTCCCACCAATATATAATGCGTAATGCATTTCCCTGATTATACACCATTTTTCTGGTCACCTGAAAAACATAAAATGGGGGTTCTACTGTATTTCACCTTTCCCAAAATTCAAAAATAATAATAGACCATAGTTTGGGATGGTTTATATACAGTACCTTTGTCTATGGTATTGAAGTCACTTTATAGGTTTATGGTGTTCTGAATTGGGAGCTGCATTTTTAGCTTATATATATATCTATTCATAACCTGGAACTACTGGTAAATCAAATTATTTGATATAATCTCCACTGGCTTACACCAAGTTATTTGAAAGCTAATAGCAATCATGCCCAATTCCAGAAATGATGCCATTCAAACACAAATGTAGGGAGAAACTTGTGCAACAAATTTACCAAAATGGAGACTAATTTGCCACCCCCCACCCCGCGTAGGAACCCATTTCCTGCAATTTAAATGCATAGTGGATAGACATGAAGATATACAAAAATATAAATTGAGCCTTTAAAAACTAGGTGTATCAGTTTGTTTATCACTAACACAATAAAGTCTGTATTTATTGCTTCTTACTGGGGTGCCATCACTATTGCCCTGAGGCCCGATGCCAACCCCCCCCCCCCGTGCTTAACTTTTTAGCTTCAGCATTGAGGGGGTCACATCTATAGTTTAGACAGTATAATTGCCCTCTCTGCACTAGAAGAACGAATAATCAGATTTACAAATGAAAATTTGGGGTTTTATAGTTACCGGCAACTGCTTTTTACCGCTCCAGGTATCCTGCAGGGTGCTGCCATGTGGGGTACGTTTCTAAACTTTTTTCAAGGCAGTAGTACCCCTCCCTTCTTCTTCTAGATAGATTGAATACAGTCAAAACAATGGTCAGGAGGAGATTATTTCTGAGTTTGCAAAGTTCTGAGTTTTAGGTAAAGAAGCATTGTGGAATTACATGCATAAATACACAAATGAAATGCTAGAAATGACATTAAGTACAGTGACGAAAAATTGGCTCAAATCAGGTTTAACTTTACGTTACCTTTTAAATATGCCCTAAAGTGCCTGGCAACTGCAGAACTAGCAAAGCAAAGCTCATCTTTGTGACACAGAAATAGTTTGTAAGGTATAAACCAACAGTCATTACTGCCAATCCCTGCTCTGCTCTTGGCACCTCCCACCTGCCTTTGGCTTTCCTCATTGTTCATGATTCCACTGCCCATTGAATACTTTTTCATGCTTTGGCAATGCATTTGCAGGGAACTGGCAACATGTAGTTGTTTTCATTGTGCCAGATAATGCCAACCGTGCTGGCCCCTTTGTTGCTATTTTCTTGAAAATAAAGCTAATGGAGTTGGGATCAAATTTTTAGTATCAGATGGCAGAGCTGGCTGTGTTGCCAGGCTTTATGCCAATGCCATATGCACACTAACTTTTGGCATGATTAACAAAAGTCATTGCTAGTAGCTCTGTGTTCATTGTACATCACTGAAGAAACACTGGAAACACTGAAACATTGGATTTAATAGCAGATAAAAACCTGTTGGCCCATTCTAATATTGACTTGAAAACCTTTTATATATTTTTATCAGCAGTTCATGCAATGTTAATTCTCAGTATTCAATAAATAAATTATTACTTAATTATTATACCTCCCTACCTAATTTCTTTATAATACTTTATTTAAAGTAGTGCTCTTGAAAATGATAAAACACAAGACATCAGTGGAAACATTTTCCAGCATATTTCAAGGGGCAGGACATCCAGCATCCCTTTGAGCACATTTATCAACCATTCTGATATGAATTAAGATAATCAACTCACCCAGCAATGTAAGTTTCTCTGAAGTGCAATTAATAGTCCCCAACAACAATGCACTGCACTGTACTGCGCCTATTGATGCAGGGGAACCCTTGAGCTTCCACCACCTCCAAAGTCTGTAGCCCCAGGGCCTGTATCAGTTGCAGCAGCGCACTTGCATCTAAAGACATGATTTTGGTGTCATGCTCTTGAAGTGATGAAATTTGAACAAAATCTTGTATACGTATTTGAGGAGGTAATGAGTGGGGTGTTAAAGATAAAGTGTAACAAATGATTTCATGAGTCCTTGTATTTAGTGTCACAGATACAGAGAATTCCTGAATCACTTTCAATGTTAGGGTTATTTAAAAAAAACTTGTGAAACCCAGGTACCGCGCAACTTTTTTTACGCAGCCAGGTCTCCTTTTACATGACCGCAAAATTGCCACTGTGAAATATTGCGGAAGTTTTGCAAAACAATTCGCCAATGCTGAAATGTGGAATTTTGATGAGAATCCATGTCTGGCGAAAAAAAATTGCTCATCACTAGACTTCACCCATTCTAGCTTTAGTGGTAGATCAGTGCTTGGGAATAAGCACTCTTACGGCTTGTAACTTGTGTACTATCAGTTTATCTCCGATTACCCTTGTTGTTTTTTATTTAAGCTACACATGACTGATTCAATACTATTGTTGGAGAATCTTGTTTAAAGGTTTCTATAGTGGTAAATACAGTACCTCTTTCCAATAAGGTACTATTTTTTAACATGTACCACATATGACTAAAAGACCCTTCTAAACTGTTACGCCTCCAACAAATATTTTGGACTCCCTTATAAATTAATATAAAAATTGTGGTGTGCAATACTATCTTGTAATTTAAAGTTTGCTTCTTGGATTCTAGTTGATCTTCAACCTTTATTTGCCTGCATCATTATTTTTCACCATGCTGTTTTCTCCATACTGTTTGTATGAAAATATTAAGTTCTTTTTCCCATTGTAGCATAAAATATATATTTTTCTGTTTCTGTTTACTTAAGCTGAGTTTTTTGTAAAATTCTGCAATGGGGTGTACTATTTTAGGTTGATTTTAATGGTCTTCCAATGAAATAGAGGGTCTGGTTACTCTCTCTATCACCACAGAATAGTAAATAGTTTGGGATCTATAACTAGTTTTAATGGTTCCTGGGATGCATACCTCACAGTTCTTGTCTCTAAGGGATTATTTTCTTCTCATATAAGACATGTTATTGCTAGAAGGTTTGTCCTTTGGGGTTGCCCCATTATATCTAGAAGTGCTTTCTCACACCCTGGATTATTAAGAGTTCTAAGTTTGAAGAATGTTATGGCAATATCGGTTAGGTCTGTTGTAACTATTTCCACACTGCCAAGAGGCTCCTATTGTGGGGTTGCTCCTGATCTCTTGAGGGATATCTAAAACATGTATGTTTATCATGTTCCTTTTTGAATATGTCAATATATCTCATATAGTCCTTCAGCCTTCCACAATTTTAAATTTCTGTTGTGTTTTTGTAGGTAGATCCTGTGGAGGTGTATGACTTACTGTAATAATATTTTTCCTGGCAGGGTAATGTTAATCCACCTTCTGATTTTTGTTTAATCAATAACTTAGATTTGAGTCTCGCATTTTTTTGTTAACAAAAAAAATCATATAACTTTTGTAACAGAAATAAATAGAGTAATTTAATCATTCCCATATTTTTTTTAGTGTGAAATTAAAAACTCAGAAAACAGATAAAAGTTTTAATTTCACACTTTGCCCCTAAGTCTTCCAAACTATGATTTGGATTGCTATTTATTCAAATAGTTTGCAGATCTTCCAACAAAGGCAAGCAATAAGTCATCTGGGAAAGCAGCAGCTTTGTGAAATTGGGTTCCTAGGTTAAGTCCTGCAATATCTATGTCTTGATGTAGGATTGTATTAAGCACCTCCATTACTTATATAAAAAAAGATTGGGAAAGAGGGTACATCTGCCTAGTTTCTACTTAGCTATCCTCCATCTTCCATCTAACTGAGAACAGTCACATGAAGTCCTTATCGTGGCTTCTTTTAAGTATAACTTATAAGGTTCACCCCCCTTAAACAGTCCTTTATTCCTTTTTTCATATGTCTCCATATATTCCTGGCTGACTCCTCTGTTCCTACCAGAGCTGCTTTTTCCACCTTTTCTGAGCACAAAGGCCTGTGGCATGCTCCATGAATCTTACTCTGCCTTCGTTAGTCAGTACTTGATCTAAGAGGGGTGGGTGAGAGAGGTGAGAGAGGCATGAAGGCAGTCCTTAGTGCACCTCCCGGCACTCCTCTTCTTGACAAGCCCCAGATTTTGGTGCTTAGTGCAGAGGGCAGCAGACCCGGGGGTGCAAGTGCTACCTAGATGAGCACTAAGCACTCTTGTGCCTTTTAGTGGTTTTGCCTTTGTGCTCCCAGGTTAAGTAAATTAACCAAATATATACATATATTAAGGTAACTGATTTTCTATTCAGGAAATGAAGTATTGTATGTGTGACAAATAAACAAATCGGTAATGGAAAAGCTCTTTATTTGGAAGTTTAGGAACACTTTCACTTTCCATTCATTGAGGAATAATGGTAAAATATAGCATCAGTTCAAGGAAACACAAGTCTGCTGCTTTCATTTTATTTCCATTAGATCTTGTGAATGTGTAGTAAATAAAAATGTATAGATATAGTAGTTTTTAATGGTTGTATATTGCAAGAACACAGATCATAAAAATGCATTGCGCACTACACACTGAACATAGCACTAGAGGCATGTAGTGACAGCTCTGATGTGAATATGAACAATGCATATTGTTATATGGTTAATGCATGCTACATATGTAAAATGGGTCAAATGAGAAAAGAGATTTGTACACTATTAACCAAATACCTGTCTACAAGCGTAAGTAGCATTATAGAGCTTTTACCTTTGAAAAATTCCCCTTTTTACAACTACTTAAATTAATATTTTATATAGGTTTATGTAGCTATATGTGACATTTTGTTTTGATACATAATTTATCTAGCTCTTAGGGATAATGCATTTTAAAAGAGTTATGCTTTACTTTTTCCCAAAATTGTTTCAGAGTATTTCAAAATATCAGCTTTGCCATTGCTTCACATTGTACATTGCTATTTTGCAAGTAATATCCAGCAAAATATGTCTTTACAGTTCCCTTTTAGACCAAGCTGAAAATGCAATCATTTGGGATTTACAGTGCTCCACCTGTGGACATCTGTAGGAATAAATTTAAAGCAGATATTTTCCCTCCTGAATGCCTTTAGTTCTGACAGAGAAATAAACTTGAGCATACAAAGTGATCTTTATAACCCTTCTAAACACACATATAGGGGCTGATTTACTAAGACACAAATTCGAATCCGAATTGGAAAAATTCCGATTGGAAAACGAACATTTTGCGTCTTTTTCGTATTTTTTGCGATTTTTTCGGCGCCTTTGCGACTTTTCGGAAATTGTCGCGACTTTTTCATTACCAATACGATTTTCGCGAAAAAACGCGAGTTTTTCGTAGCCATTACGATTCGCTCGTATCTTGTCGCGACTTTTTCGTATTGAGCGCTCGTAAGCTGCGGGCGAAACTTTCAGACTTAGCAAGTTTTTGGAAGCCTCCCATAGGACTCAATGGCACCCTGCAGCTCCAACCTGGCCCAAGAAAAGTCACCATACTGAAGCTTGAATGAATCCGAACGATACGAAAAAATCGCAACATTTTGCGCAACTTTCGGAATGGCTACGAAAAAGGCGCGACTTTTCGCACAAGTTTTAACGCTACGAAAAAATCGCCATATTTTACGCAACATTCGGATGGCAACGAAAAAGTCGCGATAATTTTCCGAAAAAATCACCAAATACCGATCATTACGAAAAAAACGCAATCGGACGCATTCGGCCAGTTCGTGAGTAAGTAAATGGGCCCCATAGTGACCGTACCCAGCCATAGAGTTAGTGTCCATGACTTAGCCATCACCTTCCTTTCTCTCATATTCTATAGTGTCAAATGGGGCAGAGGGCAAATATTATCTGTTGAAATACTGTATGTACCCATGTAAAGATTTCCTGAATAGATGCATTTTTCATTAATATAGTTAGAGCATAGCCAGTTAATACTGCAGCTCTCATCTCTTTCTCTACAAAAGTGTAAGTAACTTCTCAACTGCACTTTGCCTTTCTAGAAACCCACACATATCACACATATAACTATAGCATGCTCCACTACTGCTGGAAAGGCTGTACTGATTGCCCATGACTGTGAAGGACAGTATGGGGCAAATTTATGATTGCTTCAGCTTTATGGCTCAAGCATTCATAAAGGGAACCCTGCATGAGTTAAGGAACTCATGCAGGTTTTTGAAGAAAAATACCTTGTTAGCTGAGGTTTTTTCCCCAAGTGGGCTTTTTTAAATTATAAGGTGCTGAACTTTTTATTATTTAACTTAACTAACAAGGTATTTTCCCCCGAAACCCTTTGTAAGTTCCTAAACTCATGCAGGGTTTCCTTTTCAGTTTGATCATAAATGTGCCCCATACTGTGGAATGCTTCCATGAGTGCCAAGGGAGAAAGATTTTAAGGAGGATGGAAGTTGACATGGATGGTTTGAAAATGCAGTAAAACTGAAAGTAATGGTGGATGCAACCACAAGCTCATGGATATACAAATAAACATATGGGACCAGATTCAATTTGATGAGAAAGACCTATCTACCAAATCAGTTCCATAAAGGACAAGGAGTTTCCTTTATGATTACTTAAGGTGAAATGTCTGGATTTTATGACCAAAAGCCCTCAAGGATAGCCAAGACCAAACTCAAAGCCATAATTGCAGAGGACTTCCACACTGGAATCCCTACTTTTTTGGTAGCTCAGCTACTCTACATACTACAAATCCCAATTTTGCCTTGCAGTCTATATTATAGGATATGTAGGATCAGTGAAATACATTGTCTAAGAAAAACTATGCACTTCCATTGTGTACTTCACTTCACCCCATTTACACCTAGGTCATTAATAAATGGAATTTTATATAAATACTTCCCTTTCCATATTATAAACCTGATTTACATTAATAAACTGTATTTATATAGATACTATGGATACTTAGAACATAATTGATATGATATTTAATCTTTTCTGTGTCTCGTCCCATTATTCCATTAATCTGCTTGGTAAAAAAAAAAAAAACGAAAATCTCAGTATCAAGTTTTGAAAGGAAAGAACAGAAACTGCTTCAATTATAGTTACATTTCTAAATAATTTTAAAAAATGATTAATATTTTCTGATTAATGCATAATAGTTACAATTTTGTTTCCTTTTATAATGCAAAAACAACAGTTTTAGAATGGAGATACCTTGTAATTATTATTATTATTTTTTCAAGCTATAAAGAAGACACAGCTCACTACTGGATAATCTCAAGCATCTGAACTACAACGTTTGAGTAAAAAGGAATTTATAAAGGTCTCATACATTTTTTAAGCTGCCAGGGCACAGAGCATGGGATAGAGGGCGATGAGAAATATAAATAATAAAGCATCACAATAACTAACAAATGTGCAAAAACACAGGCTAAAAGGCCACAGCTCAGATGAAAATAAAAGGATAATGCCTTATACCCCTGCAGAGCATCTAAAGATATAGATAATGAGAGTGTGGCCCCACAATTGCATTCTGCACACATGCCCATCTGGAATGCATTGGGACCCCCTGACCTGGCTCAGCTGCTGGATTTAGCCAAGTATTTGGTGGCGAGTGTTTGATTTTTGTTTTTTGTAAATGCTTTGTTTTTATTTATATTTAGGCACCTAGGTACCCTAGGCACCCTAGGTACAGGCTAACAGGTGCCTATTTCTAAAAATGTCCCTGGTTGGCACACTGCTCAACATAGCACTAGTGATGGTGACAACTCTTTGTGAGGCACGAACAATACTTAATTGTTTGACTTGCACACATTATTGATTAATGAACTAAATAAAAGTAAAGGCATGGGATCTATTATCCAGAATGCTTGGGACCTTGGGTTTTCCAGATTAAAGATCTTCTGTAATATGGATCTCCACCCCCCCCCCATTCTTGCAGGCACGAATAATATATGGTGCTGATTTCACCAATAAAAATAATCATTAACTAAAAAACTGGCCCCATTATTGGAGCTCCTTACAGATCTATTATGGTGGTTCCTGTTCATGTTTCAAATGAGGGGTGGGTGTTTCGTAATGTCCTGAAGCACAGCAGGAGAGGGTTAGCTAATCACAGCCTTGCATTCACACAAGCAAAGACAGACTTCAGTTCCCTATCAGGTCAGCCTAGCTGCTGGTTCCTGTCCTACAGTGCTGTGTGCTGGATGCCACCGGCTCGGCTGCTCAGCCTGAAAAAGGAGAGAGCAGGAAGTGGAAATGATGGAAGGGATTTTTATGGCTCCCTAGTCTGCTCAACATTTCCACAGACATCTTTGTATGACATCATCATTTAAAGTGACCCACACTACAAACATGCCACATGTCAAATAATTTCAGCTGCAACATGTAAAAAATCCAGAGTATATTTTTGTTTTTTGTACCTGGATCATTTGATTGAAACTATCTAAGACAGAGCTATAAAGACTTCTGCAGCTGACTAAGCCAAACTTGTCAGTGTAATGCATAGCAGATTTCTCATCTGTCTCTATATTTATTAGAGGAGTCTTTGGGCAGCTATGTTAAGATATATTTGTTTCGAGATTCCCAGCACATGTTCACAGCCACATGTGGAACTGAAGATGGAAAGCATAACACTAGGTGGGACGTAGTGAATCACACAAGCTGACAGAAAGGAAATGTAGACATAAGTAGTTAGAGAAAAAACAAAAGAACCACCTAGTGAATTTACTGGTTGCAAGTGAAACTCCTAAAAGCTGAAAAAGAGGCACACACTTAATAAGACTGATAATCCTGTCACACAAATAAAACTTAGGGGCACATTTACTAATCTCCGAACGTCCAAAAGCGACCGAATGCGTTTTTTTCGTAATAATTGGCAATGTTCGTAATCGCGCAAAATACGATAAAGTCGCGACGGCGCCAAAAAAGTCGCGACAAATACGAAACAATCGCGACGGCGACCAAAAAAAAAGCAAAATTTTCGTTTCCAATCCGTTTTTTTCCCATTCGGGATTCGGATTCGAGGATTAGTAAATGTGCCCCTTAGTCTTGGTGAGAAACAAATAATAAAGCAGTAGAATTCTGAATGAATCAGATAAAAGTGAGTCTAAGTAGGACTGGCCAGACTGAGGATGACTTTGACATAGCAAGCCAGCTTGAAGTACATTGCAATATATGGACAAACAATCCCTGTTTTGTTTAAATAAAAGGGTATTTTTGGTTGCTTAATGCACAAGAGGGCCGATTCACTAAAGTGCGTTAAAACGAGCGCTATTTATAGCATGCGTTAAAAAAATTTATTGTGTCTAATTTTTCGAGTCTTAACGCACGATTCACTTAAAGCATACTTGCGTTAATTTAGACGCAATGCTGCTTGCGTTATTTAAGTCGCCAAGACTATTTTTGTGCGGTATTTGATGGAACGCACGCTAATCAACGCATTGCGCACAAATAATCGCCACATGCGAAAAAACACATACACGCCATTACTTTCATAAACCTACTTTTATGAAAATGACCTGCAAACTGGCGGCTGCATCACTCTAGGGCCAACACAGACTTGAATAAATCACACTGCAAAGTCCATATTTTATTGCCAAAAGCTCATTAACTGTACTTTTCTATAATTACCGCCTGCCCCAAGTAGGTGTTATTTTTCGCAAAGACTAATGCGATATTTAGCGCGCCTAAGTGTTTGTGAATCATGCGTTAGTATTATTTCTGCGCGCTAATTAACGCAATGCGGTAAAATTAACGCATGCGGTTGAGCGTAAATTAAGGCACGCAATATGCGACTTAACGCATGCGATAATACGTGCGATAAAACTTATCGACCTTTAGTGAATCAACCCTAAGATGTCTTAAGTTGCAGCTAAAATGTAGTCCTTGTGAGAAATGTATAATGCAGCAGTAGAATTCTCAATGAATCAGATAAAAGTGAGTGTAGAACTGGCCAGACCGGGGGTGACTTTGATGTAGTTGGCCAGCTTGAATATATTGCATTATATGTAGTGATGAGAGAAATTTTTCACCAGACATGGATTCCCTGCAAAAAAAAAGTGTGTCAAAAAGGTTATGAAGTAGCCCCGTTTTGCCATTTTGAGAATTTTTCCACAGTTTTGCGAATTTTTCGGTGAAACAGGACAGGTTCACTTATCACTACTTATATGGACAAACAATCCCTCTTTTTTTTTTTTTTTTTTTTAAAGGGAAGGACATTTATTGGTAGCTTAATGCACAGATTATCTTAATGTCCTATATATATATAGTGAATAATGTACGTAAATATAAAAATCATAAGTCACCAAGGAGTTCCATGACCATATAAAAGTCATATCAAATGATATAAAAATCACATATACAGGTTAACCCAAAAGGTACCACACTCATTCCAGAACTAGTGCAAATAAGTGATTTATTAAAAAAAAATTCATGCACTGTTGTGCTTTTCCTCAGGCACAGACAAACAAAGCTGAAACTCACACACGCATATAAATACCCAACTTTTGGCAGTTTTGGCACTTTTTATATATATAAAACCCTTTTGTAGCCTAATTTGCTTATACAAATTAAGATTTGGTCCGGTATTTGGCCAAATCTTTCTCAAAGGATTAATAATGGATTTGGTGTATCCCTAGTAGCTACACTGCACCATATTGTACATATACAAACAAAAATGTGAGGTCAGTGATAGATCTCTATTTTTATATTTTTTATACAGACATATATCTATTTTTGCAAATTTACATTCAACTTGAATATGACTTGAATATTCACCCTAAAGCCTTGCAGACATTATTCTTTCACATTGATTTGCAGATATTATGTATATTAGTGACTACTGAAACCCTCTTTATTATGAAAACAGCTATTTTTTCTTTTTTTATTTCAGCATAAACCTTTTTTTTTTATATCAGCCACACAACATATAGAGGACATGTGAGTTATAAACCCATTGGCTGTATTCTTGTGTCTATTTAAAGTGATAAGATGACACATGGCTCAGGAGAACAAAAGGATGACCTCAGAGGAAGCAGATAGTTCCCAGTGACACTGAGTCTTTGTGACAAATCATTAGCCCAGAGATAAGTAAAAAGTACCAGTCCTGACCTTCTTTCTGACTGGCGTAATTTCCCCCTATAGTGTGACAATGTTCACATGTGGACAAGATTGACCTGTGTTTTATGCCCTAAGGGTAAAATCAGGTTCCTGTTGAGATTCAGTTATGGTTGGGTAAAAGCAAGACTTTTGATAGAAAACAGTACAGTGTCTACAAAAAACAGAGTAAGATTGCTTAACCCATTGTGGGCCATATGCTGCCATGTGGCATAGATCTAAGTGATACCCCAGAACTTGTAAACATGTACCAATGTGCCAGTAGTAAAGCTTCTACATTCCCTGACATGTAAAGCGTTAATAAATTGCTCAGGTATTAGGTACCAGAGTGCTGTAAAAAAAAATTCAAGTAAGCTGGGAACTGGGTTCTGAAGAATTGACCATCTATGACAGAAACATGTTGCCACAGTATTAAAGAAGTGTCTATTATGTAATGATTAATTAATGCTGTTTTAAAAACCCATTATAAATTTAGAATTTGCAGAAGTAATATGTATAAAAGTTAACCACTACCAAAAGCATATAATATAGTTTTATGTTCCAAAATAGAACCAATATTTGGCACAATTTAAATTTCATTCTCATCAAATGTATTAATTTATCACATAGTATCAACATACAGGGTATATTTACTTAATGTAAAACTAGGGGATCCTAAAAGATTCTACGCAGCTGAAATTTTACATATTTATTAACTGTTTCCTGTAAGGAAATGTTTCCCCATAGTGAAGAAAAATTTTAAAGAATCAACTTTAACCAAACAAGGTGTATATTCAGCTGTCTGTTCATGGACCGAGCTTGGATTTAAGTGAGGGCCAACATGAAATAAGGACCACGCATGTTTTAGCTGAGTGGGGTTTTCTATTATGTTAGTAAATTATAGAATATTTTCCTTCAGTCTTGAAAGAAGGTGCCTTAAAGGAGAAGGAAAGGTAAAAACTAAGTAAGCTTTATTGGAAAGGTCTATGTAAATACAGCCATAAGCACTGAAACGCTGCACTGAGTCCTCTATCAAAAGAAACAGGATTTCTTGTCTCTTTTTTCCTGTGCCAGAGTCTGCACAGCTTTCTCCCCTCTCTTGCTCTCCCTCCCTCCCCCCCTTAGGAATGTGTGATCTGAGCCATTCAGCAGGAAGCTTCCTCATAGTCTTACAAACTGCGAATGTACAAGGGTCTTGGTGCAGGAGCATGGCATTATGGGAATTTTCTTTACAGAGCTCAGCGTTTTTTTTCCTAACAGGCTTCTGATATTCTCAACGGGAGAAATATGGGGAGACTTAAGGGCACTATTGAGAGAACTGAATGTATGCCTGCAACTTGAGATTAACACTTTATTTGCCTTTCCTTATACTTCAAGGTAAGCTTTGCACCATCCTAAAATTGTGTTTATGTGCCAGAATGGGAGCCTTATGCCCTTGCATATGCTCATAATATGCAATCATAGAGTGTGAGGAGTGAGGGGGAATGAGAGAAGGACAGTGACATCTAGAAAGTACTAAATGGAAAGTGAAAGTAATTGCTATGTCTGAGGTATAGGGGCAAGCAATATTATATTGCCCATTTTTGGTATAAATGTAAAAACTGGCTGTAACGTACAAAGGATTATTGTTTGATAGTAAAATTGCAAGTATATCATCTTTCATGTTCAGGCATTTCCTAATGAAAATACAGAGGCCTAACAAAATTGTAAGCTATTATGTTGCTCCCATCTAAGTTCATATACACATTCACACACCATTCTGTTCTATGGGGAGTTTAAACTCAGTGGGAGTGCTGAGCTCTAACCCCACTCCAAAGTGTTGATGCTGTATGCAATTTGCAAACAGAGAATAAGATTCAGACAGTTTTGTTTTTGTTCTGTAAAACTTTCCAGATAATCAGATTATCCTCTTGGTCTATATCCCAGCAATGAGTAGACAAAATATTTTGAATAGACAGAAATGCAGCAATATAATAACAGGATGATAGAAAGGGTTTAATCAGACCAGTTGCTGCACTTATATCTGTTATATTTTAAAATGGGACATAACTTATTGTCATATCCAGTACATTTTGTCTGTTAAATAGCAAACACGATGGGCTTTAGCACTCATCTCTTGTTATATATTTGCCTTTTGTGAGCTTATTGTGGATATTATTGCCATACGTAGAACAGTAGCAGAATGTGGAGGTCAGAATAGAAATGTTATACAATCTGTCTGACTGCTCATCCAGGCAGGGAAATTTAAGTGAATTCATGATTTACAGTTTCAAGCTTGATAAATCTGCCAGAGTCTGTTGTACTGTGGATAATGATTACAGACCCAGATTACTTTGGAGAGGAGATTTAAATGATATCCATCCTCCATATAATCCTCTCCAGCTCTTACTGAAACATAACCACAGCTGTTGCTCACTGTCAAAGTCATACAACAGAGCAAGTTGGCTGGCCTCCTGAATGCCGAAAGTGGGTTTAGGAAGCCATTGCCATTCTTCAATAGATTCTCTTTTGCAGTTTCATATGCTCTTTCTTAGCATTGTATATGTGAATCTAGTTACTAGGGATGAGCAGTGGAATTTTTTCAGTAGGCATGGATTTGCAGCAAATTTCCACATTTCGCCATTGGCTAATTGTTTCGCAAACTCCAGCGAAAATTTGCAGCGAAACTATTTGTTGTGTGTCAAAAAAAAGTTGCGGTCGCGTCAGATTAGATGCGTCAAAGCAGGCGTGGCTGCGGCCAAATAGATGGGGTGGCATCAAAATGGGCGCAGTCGCGACAAAAAAGGCGCGTTTCACAGATTTTTTGCAGTTTCACAAATGTTCCTGTTGTTTTGTGAATTTTTCGCTGAAACGAGACAGATTCGCTTGACACTACTGATGAGCAATTTTTTTTTCCAGACAAGGATTTACTGCAAAATTCTGCATTCACCAATGGCAATTTTTTTCGCAAAAATTTGCTGCAACAAAAAATTCGCCAAGAAAAAAAATGAATTGACTTTAATGTATTTGGAGTGCGCAAAAAAAGTCACTGCCATTTCACAAATTCGCTCCATTAGGTGGGGTTGCAAAAAGCATGTGACCACAAAACTTCACACTCCGCACTCACCCATTATAAATATATAATGCACAAGAGCCATGAATATTCTGTAATGTATATCTTTATAAACTGTGCTTGGTAATGTAATTAGCTAATTGGGGATATTAGTGATGTACAGTAATTGTCCCATGACTCGCTGAAACGTGGGTATTATAATAAATAATGTACCCCCTTGCTGTAAACTTTTTTGAAATTTATTTGCCAAAATATTTTTGATTTGCCAAAGACTCATGAGTGCAGAATATTTCTTTTTATTTTTCTTGCACCTGGGCAGTTGTCTTTTGTTTGGTGTGCATTTTTGTGTAGTGTGTGTATATATACAGGTATCGGACCCCTTATCCGATAACCCGTTATCCAGAAAGCTCCGAATTACGGAAAGCCCGTCTCCCATAGACTGCATTTTAATCAAATAATTCAGATTTTTAAAACGGATTTCCTTTTTCTATGTAGAAATAAAACAGTACCTTGTAATTGATCCCAACTAAGATATAAATAATCCTTACTGGATGCAAAACAATCCTATGGGGTTTAATTAATGTTTTATTGATTTTTTAGTAGACATAAGGTATTGAGATCCAAATTACGGAAAGACCCCTTATCCGGAATACCCTTGGTCCTGAGCATTCTGGATAATGGGTCCTATACCTGTATACCTTTCTGTATTTTGGAGCTCCGCACCTAAATTCTACTAAAAATCATTTAAACATTAATATAAGCCAACAGGATTGCTTTTCCTCCAATTCTGCATAATTATATCTTAGTACAAGTTACTGTTTTATTATGGCAGAAAAAAAAGGAAATGATTTAAAAAAAATATCTATATATGCACACACACACGCGCAACATTTTTGCTGCTTCGTGAAATTTTTGCCATTTCGCGAAGAGAGACATGACAGATTCGCTCATCACTAATCACAATGCTTGTTCAGTAGCCAGACAGATCCTCAAGAGATATTTTACTTTATTTTTTAATAAATGCAAACAAATGTTTGCTAACAGTTCTCATTTCACCAGCAAGGGGTCAATTGTAGCCCTACAACCACAATTATTTGGAGCTTTCTGGATAAGAAGCACCGCTAAAATCATATTAATAACACAGCCGAGGTGCATGCTTTAAAGTAGGCATCAGTGTGCTTACCTTAATTAATAGTGTTGCAAAAATATTTTGATGAGCAACTCTGTCCCATTTTGCATTGGCGAAAAATTAGCGAAACTGCTGAAATAAAATCACAAAACGGCGCTACCGCACAACTTTTTTGACGTGACCATGACTTTTTCAACGCTCAGTGATTTTTTGTAGCAGCGAATTTCTGCAGCAGTTTTCCGGGAACAAAAAATGGCAAAATGCTGAGTTTCTCAGCAAATCCATCCCTGGTGAAAAAATTTGCTCATCACTATTTAATAAATATATATACATACTATATACAGATTATACCTATTGCCTATTTACATAAAGGAAATTAATTAACATTTATGAATTAACGAGCATTTTTAACTGAATTTACGGCATTAGTGAATTACACTGCATTTTACTCAAAAATTACTCTGCTGCCAATGCTGAACTTAGCCTGACCCAAGCAGCAAACTGAAAAAATATCTCCCGAAAGAAATTACTGTATGTCAAATACAACAACTGGAAACTCATATGTTTTGCAGAGAAAGAGACCACACCACAAGATGAGTGTTAAGGTTTTACAGTAGTATATAGTGCTGTGGTTGACTACTCTTTGATGTGCAAACTTCTGTTGCAACTGCTATGATGTGAGGATTCTGTGTCCTATTGTGATCTGTCAACTATGGAAGCAATTCTGCTTCATCTACTTTAATCCATCTGAACATAAAGGAGAGTGTGATGGACAGTTATTCTGTTAGATGCGCCAGTCCCCCGGTGCTTCAACATGAGTGCATACATCCCTCTAAGCAACTTGTGGCTGCTCACACTTTTATGGCAGGGGCTCATGCTATGATGTTGGGGCACACTTGCTGATGTTGCAGTACTACTTAGGGGCACATTTACTAATCCACGAACGTCCGAAAAGCGTCCGAATGCGTTTTTTTCGTAACGATCGGTATTTTGCGATTTTTTTCGAGCACTCAATATGAAAAAGTCGCCACAATTTGCGAAAGTCGTAATGGCTATGCCAAAGTCGCGACAATTCACGCAAGTCGTAACGGCTACGAAAAAGTCGCGACGGTGACGAAAAAAATCGCAAAAAATACGAAAAAGTTGCAAAATGTTCGTTTCCAATCCGATTTTTTCCCATTCGGGATTCGGATTTGTGGATTAGTAAATCAGCCTCCTAGTGTCTATCAGTACATCAATATGTCTTTATAAACTTTCCTGATTTTGACTTTTGCCTGTTTGACTATGGCTTTTTCCCCTGCCCTGACCCTAGCCTGAATTTGATTTAAATGTTGTCTCATCCCAGTCTGCACCTATTTTCCTGCCAATCTGATTTTTCATTCATTTAAACAATAGACAAAAAGAATGTTCAGCACAAACCCTTTTTTATTGAACTCATATTTATTGATTTTAATGATTAGTTCTAGAGTAGCAAATAATTGTAGGAATCCTTTCACCACACAAACAATTTGCATCAGGAAGGAGATTTAGATGGGTGATGGTTCCCTGTACAGGTATAGGATCCCTTATCCGGAAACACGTTATCCAGAAAGTCCCGAAATATGGAAAGGCCATCTCCCATAGACTCCATTATAAGCAAATAATTTAAATTTTTAAAAATGATTTCCTTTTTCTCTGTAATTATAATACAGAACCTTGTATTTGACCCCAACTAAGATATAATTAATTCTTATTGGAAGCAAAAAAAATCCTATTGGGTTTAAATGATGTTTAAATTATTTTTTAGCAGAAGGTATGGAGATCCAAATTATGGAAAGACCCCTTATCCGGAAAGCCGCAGGTCCCGAGCATTCTGGATAACAGGTCCTATACCTGTACTGCTCAGAGCACTAGCACTCAAATAAACTAAAAGCAGTCAAATGCATTCTGAGAAACTGACAGTTGTATCAGCTTTAAAAATGTATTCATTAAAACTTCCTTTTCATAAATTCATACATTAAAAATTGTCCTTACTGCCAGTAAAATTAACTAGAGAAGTTTGGTTAAATTGTCAAAAACCATTCAACTCAAATCCTTCTGGAGTCTCAATTTAGATCCTTTATAAATCTGCACCATTTTGTTTTAAAGGAGAATGCAAGTCAAAATTTAAAAAGCATACTGCCCAATAGTCCTCCTATTGTTTAGTAAAAACGCCACACTTTTGGCTCACCTAATCAAATATTTACTCAGTCACACATACTTCACATTTTCTAGAACAGGCAGCCATCTCTAAAAAGGTATTCTCCCTTCCTTTACCTCCTTGCTTCATACTGCACATTTGTTTCATTCCCTCCCCCCCTCCCCTCAGAACAGGACACAGGATCAAGTTACACACATGCTCAGAGAATAGGAAGGCTGCCGCTGGCACCTACAGGAAGGGGAGAGAGATTTCAGTGATGTCACTGTAGTCTTCACACTGCTGTAGGCTGCCAGCACCATATCTCAGAGAAGCAAGCAGGGATCTGGGAATTTAGATATGCAGTAAGTACTTAAAAAGAATTCCTTTAGACTTACTTTTAATTTATATTAACCTTTCATTGTCCTTTAAGGATAAGGGGTCTCGTAATTTGGATCTCCATGCCTTAAGTCTACTAAAAAATCCTTTGTAAATCTTTTGTATTTTAGCAGGAGCAGATGCCCTTGTACTGTCCAAATAATAGTTACTGATTTAGTCAAATTTTGTTCGTTAACATTTTAACCTTTCTAATTGAACTGCATGTATACTCTTATAATGTCATTATCCTGACTTGTTTGGGAAGTTTTTGTTCATTTGATGGCAACTGACCTTTGTCCTATTGATTTAGCATTTTCATCCAGACCTGCGTGCATTCCACTTTAGGGGAAATATGCAGTGCTGAGGTTGCATTAAAGTATAATTAGAATCACAGAGGTCTATTCAACGCCTGATTAACAGTTCATTTAAGTTGGAAGCCTCTTGGGCAACAGAAAGGTAAGTAATTTTGTTACTGTTTTAAACCATCCTCTGCTGGAAAATAATGCATTATCCCTGAAGTGCTTCCAAGCTGCTTAACATAACTACCATCTTGACATGAGGAGGCTTATTTATCAGTTTTCAAATGTGTGGATTTTAAATGGTTTATTATCTTTTCAGTTCAAATAAACCTGACATTGTATCAAGCTTAATAATAATAATAATAATAATAATAATAATAATACAATATAAAAATAATAATACAGGTATCGGACCCCTTATCCGGAAACCCGTTATCCAGAAAGTTCCGAATTACGGAATGCCTGTCTCCCATAGACTCCATTTTAATCAAATAATTCAGAATTTTACAACTGATTTCCTTTTTCTATGTAGAAATAAAACAGAACCTTGTAATTGATTCCAACTAAGATATAATTAATCCTTATTGGATGCAAAACAACCCTATTGGGTTTAATTAATGTTTTATTGATTTTTTAGTAGACTTAAGGTATGGAGATCCAAATTACGGAAAGACCCTTATCCGGAATACCCTTGGTCCCGAGCATTCTGGATAATGGGTCCTATACCTGTAATACATAATGTGAATATATATATATATATCTCAATCAAATTAAACCATAAAAAACCCCAAATGGATTGAATTTCCATTCTTCCTATCATTTTCTCATTATTTAGAATTTTTCCAGAAAAACTTGTATGAAAAAATTGCTCACGATAACTCCCATTAAAGGAAAAGTAACACTGAAATTTTTTAAGTAAAAAAGCTATTCTACCCTGCTCCAATAACTATCTTGCAAACCACTTAGTATTTTAAATGCTTTAATAGAAAATACCTGCTAAAACTTGGCTTCCTGTCAATTGAACTACATCAATACGGCAAAGGAAGGAGCTGCATCCACTATGTGACGATCGATTGATCGCGTCTAGCCTTCTTTCTGTATAGGAAGGAGTCAGGCTAGGCTCGATCAATTGATCGTCACATAGTGGATGCTGCTCCTTCCTTCACCTTATCGTATTCAATTGACAGGAAACCAAGTTTTAGCAGGTATTTTCTATTAAAGCATTTAAAATACTAAGGGGTTTGCAGGATAGGGCAGTTATTGGTGCAGGGTAGAATAGCTTTTTCACTTAAAAAATTTTAGTGTTACTTTTCCTTTAACTTCTACATGCACTCAAAAGTTAGATGCCAAAGTTTTATAATCAAGCTTTTAAAAATGTTTGTGCTTAATAAATATCAAAGTAGAGTTTTGGGAACTATATGTTGAATTTGGGAATCTTTGTGCTAAAATATGAGAATCACGGAAAAAATTTGAATTCAAAAGTTGATAAATCAAAACAATGTAGGATTTGTGAGACAAATATGACAAAAGTACAATAAATGCACTAACAAAAATATAAATAGATGCTACATAGTAAGACTGTTGTCTATTTTACATTTTGATGTAGTCAATAGGGATGAGCAAATTTTTTTGACAGGCATGGATTCGCAGCAAATTTCCATTGGAGAATTGTTTTGTGCAACTTCCATGAAAATTTACCACCAAAAAATTTGGGGCACGTCAAAAAGTTGCAGTTGTGTCCAAATAGGTGTGGTCACATCAAAGTAGCCGCAGTCATGTCAAAATAGGCACAGTCACGTAAAAAATTGGTGCGGTTGAGTAAATAAAAGTTGCACGTGACAAAATGGCCGCGCGACACCCTCATTTCACAAATTATTCACTGTTGGTTTGGCTTAATTTATCGAAGACACTGATACTCATCAACTCAACCTACAAGGTGTAAAGGCCAGTCAGTCAGGCTTAAAGGTGATCTAAACCCAAAAAAAAGAATGCAAACTTTCTTCGGGTGATTCTCTGAGCATTTTTTTTTACATTCATTGTCAGTTTTTAGTAGTTTCTGAGATATTTGCAATTTATAACAGCAAACCAATCCAGGAAGTTTATAGAAAGTACATTGACAGTTAGGGATGTAGCGAACATCGCCAAAAATGTTCGTGAACCCATTCGCGGACTTTCGGCAAAACTCGCGAATATTCGCGAACTTTGCGAACCCCATAGACTTCAATGGGAAGGCGAACTTTAAAACCTAGAAAAGCCATTTCTGGCCAGAAAACTGATTTTAAAGTTGTTTAAAGGGTGCCACGACCTGGACAGTGACATGCAGGAGGGGGATCAAGGGCAAAAATGTATCTGAAAAATACTTTGTAAAAAAAACGCCAAAAAAAAACCACAAAAAAAAACGCCAAAAAATAACGCCAAAAAAAAACCGCAAGCTATTCCTATGTATACGCAAAAGCAAAAAACCAAAGCGAAAAAACACGGTGGAAAAAAAAAACGCGGCGAACCCAAAATGACGAACATCGCCAAAAGTTCGCGAATTTGCGGACTTGCGAACACCCGATGTTCGCGCGAATTAGTTCGCCGGCGAACAGTTCGCTACATCTCTATTGACAGTTAAGCTGACCAAACATGCCCTGATATTATTGTACAAACCTTGTTCCGTAGAGGGTGGAAACTATCTTTCCTGCGACCAATTGCTACACAAAAGTTCATTTATTGCTACGTGAATGGTCACAGACACTTTGGAACTTCAAAAAGCTGTTGAGTTGAAGCCTGTCTAGCACCACAAAACTGCTAATGTCTGAGAAACCACTTAGAAAATGAATGTAAACTATAAAGCTGTTCACCATAAGACTCTGAATAAGTTTGCCAATTCATTTTGGGCCTTTAGAGCCCTTTCAATGATTACAGAATTGTTAGACTGTACATTTACAGCAAGACAATCCAAAATAAGAGTATGACTACCTGGTACAACAGTCATTACAGGACAGGGGTATAAATTATGCAGTTGGTGTTAAATATTATTAGCTATAATAGTGCAAGTAGATTATTGTGTGAAGGTTTACATTTTTCCGAACTACCTGCTAAATGAAGGAAGTTTTCCCTTATATAAAGTTAATATTTTCCTAACCAATTATGCTGGATCAATATTGGCTTTCTGAGCGTTGCAGGCTGTGATTTTGTGCTATGTACACAGTAAATCAGTGCTATTTCCCCTACATAGGATTTCATCCTGGTTTAAATGACTATGTCTGCATAGCCATATGCTTCATTTGAAACCTACTGAATAATCCAGCCAGCAAAAAGAATCATTAGAAACATTCCAAATTTTCACTGTGTCAGGGATGTCTTGGCAATATTTGTCCTGCAGCAATGAATTCTCCAGCGTACTGAAAAAAAGCCTAGATTTCTCTACCCCATCTGTTTAGGCAAGCTTCAATCTGCTTATGTCGCAGATATTTAACTGAACCCTGGAAAACTGACTTCCTGAACAAATACATCCTCAAGTAATTTGGATGCATTCTTATTGTTACTGGAAGTTCTCAGATTTGGGCACTTATATTCAATTTGGCTCTGGATCACTGCTCTTGCTAAGCACCCTCAAAGACTAAGTTCCACGTACTGAGTATCTCTGTCGCTAGGTCACTTTATACTTCCATACAAGAAAAAAAATATATTTTAGCATTAATGTTCCTTCAGCCCCTTTACTGTCAAAAGGGGAACTGTTAAGTCTCATGCTGAAGTTTTCTCCAGCAGAAAAAAGGCTCCGTTTACAAAAAAATGTTACCATTTATTGCACACTGTCACAGCCTATTGCTTTTTCCCTTCAAATTCCCATCAGCACAAAAGTTCATGTTTAAGGCTTTATTTTTATTTTACAGCAACTATTTTAGATCTGTGCTTGAATCCTGTTCAGTGTACAAAACAGATTGAAATGGTTATTCGAAGGACATAATTATAGTAATGAGGCTTGCTGAATAGGAAGGCTGCGGCAGGGAAAGTGGTTTTTCTGGCTGTGTCCTAAGATTGCTTAAGAATGGGATGATATAAAATGTTCACTAATTAATTTACTAAGTGCAACTATCAAATGTTGGCCACTTCAAGTGTTCAAATTAATGAGTTTGTGCTGGTTTCAGGGAATCATTTTACTTACAATCTGGAGTGATTTCTTTTTTTCTTTAGTCTTGCAAAACTAGGTGGCTGGTTGTTAGTAACGTGTATAACTTCCATCTGCGCAGTGATTACAAGAAACAGTGACAAAAGGCGTAGGGAGTGGTGTTATCCCTCGATTAGCAGAAAACTATGCAAGATGGTCAGTGTCACCTTGAAAGCACTTGATTAAGCCTTGGGTTTAGCTTTTAAACTGGGTGGTTTCAGCAATAGATCTTATGTAAGAAGCAATGTTTAGTGATAAAATATATTTTTGTTTGATGCATTAACTTCGCATATGCTCCTTTCATCCCTAAAATATGCAGTTTGGGCAGTGATGGCAATCTGGCTGTTTGTGTTCTACATAAATAAGTTCTGGTGCAGGCATAGGACCCATTATCCAGAATGCTCAGGACCAAGCGTATTCTGGATATGGGGTCTTTCCGTAATTTGAATCTCCATACTTTAAGTCTACTAAAAAAATCAATAAAACATTAATTAAACCCAATAGGATTGGTTTGCATCCAATAAGAATTCATTATATCTTAGTGGGGATCAATTACAAGGTACTGTTTTATTACTACAGAGAAAAAGGAAATCAGTTTTACAAATCTGAATTATTTGATTAAAATGGAATCTATGGGAGACGGACTTTCCGTAATTCAGAGCTTTCTGGATAATGGATTTCAGGATAAGGGATCCCATACCTGTACAGGTACAGAATAAGTTCAGGTATAGGTTCATCTGACTAACAGATATGTAGGTGTTTACCATCTGCACCACTTCCCCAAGATCATACTATTCTCTAACCAATAGTAATAATAAGCAAATTGCATAGATTCGCTGCAAAATTCTGCATTTCGCCACTGGCGAATATTTCCACAAAACTGCCACAAAAATGTGTCCTTTACTTGTTTTATTCTTGGGTGGAAGATTTGTTTCTGTACCATTTGTTGTTTCACATACTATCTATCCAATCCCCAATATGATATATTAGATCATCCAAGGACTTTTTTTATTAAACTTGTTGAACTCTAAGCTTGAAGAGAACTTGGGTGCGGAAGGCGAGTTTCCCTTGGTAATCAAGGAGATAAAAAGAAAGCAAATGGTGGAAAGGAAGAAATATGTTTTGACTGTAAATAGAGAAAAGGTAAAGATGGAGCCTAAATAGAAATGATAAGTGAGCTGAGAAAATGAGCAAATCTGTCCTGTTTCACTTTGCAAAAATTCACGAAAATGCTAAAATATTTGTGAAATGCACTGAAGAGACTTTTTTTCGTGAGACAATTTTTATGTGTCTTTTTCCAAATGCTTTAAAGTCAATGGGCATTTTTTTCTTACCCCAAATGCATTAAATTCAATGTCTAAGCAACTTTTTTGCCTCAGCAACATTTTTCTCGATGACTTTTTTGCCTCAACGATTTTTTTCACTGCAAATTTTTGCTGCAGTTTTGCGCACAAATTTGCTGATGGCAAAATGTCGCTACAAATCCATGTCTGGCGAAAACAATTCGCTCATCGCTAGTTGTTATGAGTTACTGTTTTAAATTTGCCAAGTGTTGAAAAATAAGCCCCTATATGTGTCCTCTGTGTTATTATTGCATTGATAACCTTGCTTGGGCATAGAAAGTTCAACCAAAGCTCTCCTTTGAAAATTGGTATCTTTACGCTTACTGAATATTTTATCAGCCCATCAGTCTCTTTATCAGTCATTAAAAGCCAACCATAAAGTAATTTTCTGCATGAATTAATACTGCAGATCTAGTGATACCTTTGAAATTTGGGTGTGGTATGGCTATGGCAAGATAAGAAGGCATTTGCTTTTTAACACTTTCTTTCTGCTCACTTCAGTCTCTGCTATATTCAAAGTGACTTTGACATTAACTGGAATGCGCCTCGGGGAGCCCAGTGCAAATTAACAAACCCTCCAGTAGCCTAATTATAAGACACATGTTTCTAATCACATTTAAAGGCACGGATGAGTGATTGAAGCATTGATTGCAGGCTTCAAAAGACAGTCATGCAGGATTTTTTTCTTACAGTGAAGTGAATATAGAACGTGGTGTATTTGTATGAATCTGGTGTCTCAGGAGAACAATATTTGTTTTGCTTGACATAGCAAACTAATAATTGGCTTTACAAAAGAATCTTTGCACTGCAGACACATATAGAATCATGTTCTGAGCCATTTAACAGTTCTGTCACATTGCTGCTCCATTCTGCATGAGCTAGATTTGTGAATGAAGGTGAAGCATTGAAAGGAGTGTGTGATGAAATCCCTCATATCCTCATTTGCTGAAAACAGCAGCAGAGTTAAAAACGACTATAGGGAGCTTGGGATGCAGGAAAGTTAAAAACCCAGCCCAAGGGCAAAAGAACATCAGTGATATCCAACCTGTTAACCTGGAACTGATATTATACTATATCCCAGGATCAAATGACTACTTTTAATACATTTGAATCTCATACAGTATATACTATGGCCTTTTTTCTAAGTTAATTGATTTTTATTAGGAACAAAAAAAGAACAAATAGGAACAATGGCGATGCACAATATATCGAGTTTTACATTATACTATTGTTGCACTGACTTTAGTGAGAACTAATGTGTGTTTCTGAACTGCCTTTTTGAATATTAATATTGTTTGCCAAATGATTTCCAGTATCCCTTGCAAATTCTTTATGCAGTGGCGTAACTAAATGTTATTGGGCTCCACAGCAAATTTAATTTAGGGCCTCAAAACATAGCTTACCCATTTTACCAAGTTATATAAAAAATGCTCAATAATTGGGGCCTTGCCAGGCTCTCTACACTCATGGGCACCCCTGCAACCGCAGGGTCTGCTTCCTCTGTAGTTACCCCCCTGTCTTTATGCCATCATCTACCAATTTTTTGTAAAGGCTAATGCTAACCCCATACAGCATTTATGATCCACTGATCTTTTATCCCAAACATTCCTTCCTTTATCACAGCCACTGATATCCTGTTTGCATCTATGGAGGAACAATAAGGAGCAACGGTGTGCTACTGTCCAATCAGAGCTGAGTCACCCTCTATATTGGTTACCCAGCCACTGCTCTGGGCTCTTCTGTTGTGACAGCACCACAAACTACCACAATACATTATAAAAAGCTACCAATTCAGCTTTAAGACCAATTTGCACAAATTTAAATCTAGTTATTAACATTTGAATCATCTTGAAGGTAATCACACATAACATGCAGTATATCTCATTAGTAAAAACATATTTTTATTAACAAACTGTACAGTTATAATACAGGTTTCTGTACTATGGATCCATACCTGTACAAAATTTCCCATGCCAATTATTTACTATTTCGCACTTGGATTATTATAAACAAAATATATCATAAAAAGAAGTCTATGGAAATCTTGGCCATGGTGGGGCCATAAAACTCCCTTGGAATGCCCTTTGGTCTTCAGTTGGATAACCCTGTGGTGTAAATAAAATGCATTGTGTTAGCTATACATAAAGATAAGACGTTTTTCTGTGAGCTGTTAATATGGTTGTATGTAGAGTCTTTATCATGTGGCATAATAGCAGATGATCATGAACAGACTGATTGTTGGGAATACAATTTCTGCAAATAACATCTGACATTTGTAATGTATAATTCCCTTTTAATAAAATGTAAAATATACGGTCATAGCTTGAGCTTTCCTTGCATGTTTGCATTTATAACAATTAGGTACAGGTGTATTTTTAGTGCTTGCAACTGCCAAAACAGTTCTCACAGACAACAACAATGACTGTCACCACCGCCAGTGCTATTGTTGCAGATTATGGCAAATAACCCTGCAGGGGCAAGGAAAACAGAATAATATGTTTATAATGAAATATGCATAGAAGGAGTGAACTATGGACGCAGTAAATTGTTTGCCATGCATTATTGATTTGTAGAAATATAAAATTATAGATTGAAGGAACCTTATGTATTCATAGGCAGGTCCTATTTTCCCTTTAGCATTTATACTAAATATTTAATGTTGGGTAAGCATTCAGCCATCAAGCACAAACCAGAAAACCTTGATTAATGTGTATATTAATATCATACATTCAAATGTATGTCTGGACATAAATGCAGCTTAACATGATAAAATCTATGCTAAAGTTGGAAGAAATACTGTATAAAGTGTATCATAAAAAGACAAGGGATGGGTCATTTTATTATAGAAGCAATACATTTGTCATTGGATAACTGTATTTTTTTTTACATCAGGAATTGTTTAGCACTTACTGATGGTCATTTAAAGGAATACTGTCTTTAGAATTAGATGATAGATGATGGTAACAGTTTACCATGGTGAAATTTGCCATGGAACTTATTACTGGCAGTCACCATGAAGACCAATACATGCCCATCCCAATATTCAATAAAACCATTGCTATGATTACTGTTAGTATAGATACCATTTCAAGACCAATATAAACCACTGAAATTGTAATAACTGATGCAAAAATGTTTTCTACGGTGACATTAAAATATTTGTTTTGACAGTTTCAGTGCAAACTATTGCAATTGTGGGAGTTGTAATTTAAATCTTTGTCAAAAACATTTCATTATTGATAGTTGCTATTCCTGTTGTAAAAGCAGCTCTGGAGGGATGCATGGGGCAGTTGGCTTGAAATTCATTCCATTTTACATTATGGAGCACTTGCCATGGTGACATCTGTCATGAAAACAATTGCAATACAGAAATATGTCATGGTACTGTCACTTGTCATGGTGACAGTACCATAACAATCAGGAAACATGGAACAATATACTCTTCTGTCATGACAGAATTGTAACCTAATGCTGTGGTTCTTGTCATGGTCACAACTGTCATCAAAAGAAGTTGCCTTGGAGACCATCCCAACAGTTGCCATGGAAGCAACTACCATAGAAAAGGAAATGCTTGTTATGATGGAACATAGCGTATTGTCTTAGTTACAGTTGCCTTATAAATTGTTGTCACGGTGACCAATGCTACAGGAAACATTGGCATGCTCAAAGTTGTATTGGGGAACATTGCCTTGGCAACAATTGTCATGAAAACTATTAGCGTGCAAACATGGTATTTGTTTTCATGGCTAAAGTTGCCATGGAAATTGTTGTAATTGTGAGCATGGTTGCAGCTGAAATAAAATTGTTGTGTCTCTTTACTAGTAGAATAAGCCTGACAAATATGGCACTTTACTTTCTGCCAGTGACTGACAGGCTTTAGAGCAATTTGCTGGTAAACTCGACTAGTACTAGTGCATATCTAAAATGATAGAGATATTTTATATCTTGTTTTGCAGTATGTTTCAACTACTATTGTATCTGGAATTCAACCCTACACTGTACACCCGCATTATTATAATACTTACATGAGGCGTACTTGTGGAGATAAAGAAAAATAAAAGCGAAAAGGCCAAAAGTTATGCATTCAATTTCCATTAGACTAATTCAATAGAAAATATGGAAAGAAGGTTCAGAGCATAGTGACATTTTTAGAACCAAGTTTTAGTTTTTTTTCCTAGTCCCGGTGTCATTATCTAATGTAGTTATCTATTATGTAGAATGCCATTGAAAGCATTTGATGTACTCTGTAGCATTATTGCCTCATTAACGAATGTTTGTGCATCACTTTTTAACAATTTATGTGTAGAAGCGTTATGATAAACGCTAATGAATACATCACAGAGAGCACATTGCCCTTGTACTCATTAGTACTTCAAAAAGCTCACAAAAGGAGTACTGCTGTACACCTCTGCCTACCATTTCAGGCCCTGGGCTTTCCTCTGAGAGCTCATTATGAAATTCATAAAAGCAGCAATAAAATAAAAAATACCTGTAAATTCCATTAGAACATGAAGCATTTTAACGAAGATATATGAGCAGTACAAGCGACATTAGATGTAAGTTGTTTGGGTAACTGAAATCATGGGTACGTAGAAGAACACGCACAGAAACCTAATGAACTGTTGTTTGCTTTAAAGCTAATTTCTGCTGTGTGTTGAATTTAGGAACTTTTAAAATGCTGCTGCTGCTGCTGCTGCCCAAAAACAAATATTATATCAGCACTAAACGACAGTATCTACTTCAAAACAACATGCAGCTGCTTACCTACAGTACTGTGTAGATTTTCTTGTTTTTATAGGGTTCCATAGAAGCATTTCTTACTGGGTGTGCTGCCACAGGCATAAATTCTGTGTATTCATTCAGTGTTTATGGATATACTTGTTTTTACATTTTTATTGTTTTTATGCTACTTATATATAGTAAATATACAGTTGTTGGTATTTTGTTAACTATTTGCCTTATCCTTGAAAACAGTAGTCTCCCGAACGAAAAAGGTAGAACTGAGCTGAATCTGCGATTAGAATAAGGGGAAAACATAATCAAAACTTTTTTAGTCAATGTAATTTCATTCCGTTGTCTTATTTTCTTGGCAGAACATATTAATTGTTGGATCCTATGCAAAACAATCTACTACAGGATCCTTATTCTCTCTATTTAAAACCTTAAGTCAAACTCTCAGCTGTATCTCTAACAATCCAGATTTTTTTAGAGGTCATATTAATAGTGAACATATATTGTTAGCGCCTAGAGATCATCTAAACTATAAAAAATGAGGGTTTCAGATTAATGCCTGTATATTCATCTTCCCTTATTTCAGAAAGTGAAAGGGTGATTATTTCAATTCACCTTAAAGTCTAATTTCCATAAATTACCATATGGATTTCACAGTCGTTCCTCATGAACGAATTTCCATTGCTCAGCAGCACAGAGTCGCGGGTCCAGTCTTCTATTCTATAGTTTTCATGAACATACAGTGCTTCAGACTGTTAATTAATTCTTATTTTCAGATGGGTGTCACATTGTGACATAAGCCTGGGTTCCCCATGTAGAAAGCCACACTAAATTAGCAGAAAATTTTAATGCAAATTACAGAAAGTTATCATTAGGAACAGCATGTGCCTGCTGATTATTCTATCATTTCATAGTAAAGTGGGCTTAGGCTGCCACTGAGTTAAGACAGAGAGCCTACAAATGGCATACACGGAATGTGACAGCCTGCTTTTGGCTGGAGAAAGAGATGGTTTATAGATAAAAATAAATGGATACTTCGGAAGGAGAAATGAGAACACAACAACAACAATGTTCCTGATAGACAATCTCAGGAATATGCTTTAAAGATTTAGTACCTTATTTTATACAAATAGTAAAACTGACGTGGTTGTTTTCTCCTGTGAACTCTGTTGACAGCAGCAGGGAATTAACAAGTGAAAACAGCCGAATCTGCTTTATTCCTAATATAAAATAAGTCCCTAAGTGCCACAGAACCCATAACATCCTGAGCATTTTTATACATTATATGGCAAATACAAGTCTGAAGTATTGAATGATAGTAGTGTTGTCAAAATAAATCACATTTTTTTTAGATAGCTCTCTGCATTCAGTTGTCTATTTAAACCATTTCCTATTAACAGTGCCCTTATCTAACTTAACGTTGGCTTCCAAAATGATTCTGTATCATTTAGTCTGCGCGGCACTATTAAATCTCCTGCCTATAACATTGAGTCTCAGCTGCTAAAAAGACCATTTTGACTTTAATGTCCCCAAATTTCTGACTTTGACACTTCAATGCATGATGTGGGAAGCTTTCCAAAGGACTCAATGGCACTCTGTAGCTCCAACCTGGCCCAAGGAAAGTCACGATACTAAAGCTTAAATGAATTCCTAAACTTTCGCACTCGTTGCGACAAATATGATTTTGTTGGACAAATTGTCGCACAAAGTACGAAAATGTTGCGTAAATTAACGAAAATATCATAGAAAATATGCACAATTCTAAAACAAAATTTTTTATATTCGGACTCAATTGTACATTGATGAATGTGCCCCTTTAGGTATGTTTTAATACAATAGTTTTATTGGATCTATAAAGACTATAGTGTTAGCTATTTTAAAGGAGAAGGAAAGTTACAACTACTGGGAGGTGCCCCCCCCAGTGAAAATGTGGGTACCCCCAGTGATTGTAATCACTTACCTGAAACCCCCGGCCGGTGCTTCTGTTAGGAGAAAAATGCACAGGCTTGGGTAGATACCCTCCGAATTTTCACTTGTGATGAAGGGATCCTCTCAAAAATCTCATCAAAAGAAAAACAAAGGGAGAGGATCGCTGTCTGCATTAACCCCTGGCCAGTACAGTTTTCACCTAGAAGGAACACCAGCCCAGGGTTTCAGGTAAGCGATCACTGGGGGTGCCTAACATTTGGCAACCCAGTAATTTTTACCTTTCTTTCTCCTTTGAGGTACATTAAGGGCTGAAAGAGCGTAACTGACATTTGTTGAGGACAAGTCTAAATTAGCTTTGGTTTGATTATTCAAGCACTGTAAAGCATTGCTACAATTGTTGTTGATACACCTTTACTCCAACATTATACTGACCTAGAGTACTGTTAATTGGGATCACTGAAGGTTGGAGAAGACCTCTTCATGTTGAGTAGAAAAGAAGCACAAGATTCTACTGGAAAATGGTTTCATGCACTTCCAGTAAAGAAATTAAGTGAGAAAAGCCTAAATAGGAGATATCTACTATGGTGGAAAAATACATTTGTGTTAAGGCTTTTAAATGCAATACATTTGTGAGTAGTCTCTCCCAGCTACATACATGGGTAGGGTGTCCACGGAGTGACTGGAAAATAATATTACTAAATAAATATATTTGTTATCCATGTTGCCCTGGTTTAAATTCTAGCATGTGTGAGCCAATGTATGTCAGATTGCAATAAAGAGTACAGCTGATGAATTATAATGCAAATAGCAAGTATCGTGATTTAGAACAATAACCTGATCATAAGAAGAAAAGGACAGGCAGACTATATTGTGTATACGTGACTGACAGACTCTAGGAGCCTTCATGAACTTCAGCATTGCCAAGTTATGCAAAGCCTGTATGTGCTTGAAGCGTGGACCTTTGCTATGTTATTATAGATTAAATAAACAGCTCTGCACTTTTTCCAAATCTATTCAGTGTGCTGCAGTATTTTTCATATTTTATGTACTAAGTGTGGGCATGAGTGGTAGAATGCATTACGTTTATTAAGAGCATGTAAATCACTATTTCATAGAGACAACATAGATCCAAGGATAAATAATTCCAGATGTCTTTTGTCAATCAAGAATGGTTATTATCTTGATAATTTGCTTTCCACGGTTCACCATTCGGCTTAATTTGTGGAAGTCTTTCAATAATTTCCCTGCCCCTCAACCACTTTGATATTATTTGCAATATCTAACCTCTATCTTCCTATGCTCCAAAATCACATCAAAACACTCTCCCAAAAAATTAGCCAAAAAAAAAATCATGCGTCAAAAAATCATGCGTCAAATGTGTTTCATTAATTTTTTGCCGTTTCGTGAAGTCTGACCTTTTTCAAGGTGCGTCAGGCACTTATTTTAACCAAGCTGGGTAGGCAGGTGTTGAAGCGCCGTGGGTGTTGATAGTGTGGGAGAGGGGAAGAGGGTATGGTTTGGTAAAGGGTGCGTGGTGGTCCTGAACAATGTTGGTGGGTGGTGTGGTGTGCTATACAAACTAGCACAGGTAAAGTTAACCCTGCACTTATCCTTTTCCCCACCTGCTCTCCTTAAGCCAGGCAAAGAGTGCTATTGTGGAAATCTCAGTGTGTCACTGAGCCGTACCCCTTACTTTTAGTTTTTTTTATATATTTTAATGGTTAATTAAAGGTTATATTTTAATTTGGTCCTAGTCTACAAAACGATACAGCTGTGGGATCTTCTTTCTTTCTTCCTAATTGCATGTATCTTTTTGATCATGCACACCCTCATGTACTCATTTTTTGTTTAAGTGTTGGTGCCCCATCTATATCTTTAATTCGTCATAAAAAAGTCAGTGTCAAAAAACCCTGAAAAACGTTAAAACCATGAAGCAAAGAAAGATCTTCCTGTTGTAAAAAATCTGTCATTGACTTCTACATGACCTCAACTGGTTCTAGCTGTATTTTTTTAGCATATTTTTGCATTCGGATTTGTCATGGTTTGTCGGAATAATAATAATAACTGTTGAAATATCATGGGGTTTTTATCGGTGTCAAAAACTCTGAACCTGAAAAAGTCGAGCAAGTTTTAAAGTGCCCCCCTAAGTTTTAACGTTCTGTACCAGCCCAAGGCAACCACGGCCCTTTAACAGGGAAGATCTGTGCCTCCAAAGATGGCCCAGTAGCTCCCCATCTTCTGTTCTCCTGATTCAAGCTCCTATGTCAGGCAAACCCCGCACACTGAGCAATGTACAGAGTCACCAACTCTCAACACTTAACAAGATGAGCTCCTTTTATACAGCCTTGAAGACCTAGATCATTACTGCTATGAAGATACTGAAACTCTAGGCTGGTGCATTAAGTTTAGCATATAAAATATGGAATTTCTAGCAACATTCATTTTTATGGTTAAGTTCTCATTTAAATATCAACTTTTGTGAATGTATCAAAGTAAACAGGCCTTTTTAGACTTTACTTTAAAATTAGTAGCTACAAGTAGGAGCAGCATAAGTGTTAATGTGGACATGATAACAATTACTCTATGTGGGTACAAATGCTTAGCATTCTCTGTTAGTAACTCAAACATTTTTGTCATGTTTATTTTCACTATTTAATCTCAAAGGCATTATTGCAGTCTCATTGCCCTTTTAGAAGTTCTAGCTGGCTTTGTTTGGATTGTTTCTGCAAATCATTGATTCACTTTATAGATCTTAATGGGATCTCCCTTTCTGCTAATCGGGTATCCCACAAGAGAAAGCCAGTTAACAGCATTGACTGCAAAGTTTCAGACTACAAACACATCTTTTCATTGATTCATTTGACACAAATTCAAGGGCATCAGGTCATTGGCTTTTTCCTTCATATTTCCTAGACAAAAAGTTCAGTCATTAAGCAACCCAAGAGACTGCCATTATACAAGAACCTCTCTGGTAACATGACATTACTGACTTGATTGATAAGGGATCAATAGCACTTCAGCTCCCCATGTTGACTTGTACAGCCTTCACTGCTGAGAAAAATTGGATTGGTGTACTTGCTAACAATTTATCTCTGGCAGAGTTTGCCTCGCAAATATGCAGTGTTTCATACAAAAATGCCAGGTAGCCATATTTGTAAACTAATTATTTATGTATACTTAAGCTATCCATTGTAAGGTTCAATCATGCAACGCATTAAAAAAGCAAAAATATTTTAAATAAAAGCAAACACATATACCAGAAAAATAGCATAATTTAATGCAATCTTATTTAGTGTGATTGTACAGTAATATGAATGATAAAATTAGTGATGTGAGAATCTGTCCCATTTTGCTTCGCTGAAAAATTTGCGAAACAACAGAATTTCTTTTTTGTCAGGTGCATCTTTTTTTTGCTGCGACCGCACCCATTTCTGCAGTGACTGTGCCTATTTTGACGCGACCACAACTTTTTTTGATGTGTGACAAATTTTTTCGCAGCAAATTTTCTCAGAAGTTTTTCAAAACAATTTGCCAGTGGCGAAATGTAGAAATTCGCTGTGAATCCATGCCTGGCAAAAAAAAATCACTCATCACTAGATAAAATAAAACATTTCATTTTGAAAATTAAAACAAATAGAGATTTAAAATAAAAGTCTCCTTGACCAAATCTCAACTGGGATGATATGAAAGAGAAGACAATGGAACATAGATGAATAGCTATGGCAAGGAAAAAAAACAAAAACGTAAGTAATAGCTTAATACTCAAAGTTTGCAAAGGCTCAAACAGGCAGCTACTCCTTAGAGAAGTAGTGGGGTCCCCAAACATCTGCATGTTAATAGTACACTCCTGTGTGTTGTGCATTTGCATCAAATAAACAACTAAAAAGTTGTCTATGAAGGTTCTCATTCATCCAGGTCATGATATACAGTATCTAGTCAAATTAAGTCTAAAACAATGACTTTTCTGAATTTTCTTGAAAACGTTTCACCACTCACATCTAGAATGCTCGGGACCTGGGGTTTCCTGGATAAGGGGTTGTTCCGTAATTTGGATCTCCATACCTTAGGTCTACTAAACAATCATTTAAATGTTATTTAACTCAATAGGATTGTTTTTCCTGTATTTATAATATATCCATTCACCAACAATGCTTTGAACAGTCTAATTGTAACAAAGGCATAAATGTTGTCCTTTATCCATATTGCTATTTCTGTGCATGTAGAAAAAATAAATATGTATTGAAAGTTTGTGCCAAAGGAGTCAAAGGATCTACAATTAAGCCAAGAGGATGATTTTTTAATGATCAATGTGAAAAATAATACAATTGAGTTCTTTGGCTAGACTGCATTTTTTGTTGATCAAGCTTTTTAGCAAATGCAACAGAGGCAAAAATTTGCAAATAAAAATCATTTTACTTCTAATTACCCATTTCTTTAACACAGCCTTTAAGGGTCAATTCCAAACCCAATGCAAAAAACACACAATGGATTGGGGGCTTGTCCACACTGAACAGTGTTTACATAAATCTCCCCCATCAGTTCTTATCCTGCAAGTGATAAACTGGGATAAACTCTTCGGCTGTCCCAGGAGAACCCTAAACTCCCTAACATGGGCAACCATAAATATAACACCTGTCATAAGGGCATGCTATGGGTTAACTCTCTACTTTCCCTCTTCTACAAATACACTGACTACTTATTTGGGCTCATAAGCATATTAAACGATTACAGGATGTCCTTGACAATCTACTTTTAGTACCTACATTTTTAAGAGAACCTCATAGGTTGTGCTCTTTCTCATTTTAGATATTATATATTTTCAGTTAAGACAGGTCTTTATTGCAAAATTTTGTACCATAAACATACAGATAACTTAACCCCAATTTGGTTTGCTCTCTGGTCTTCATCCCAACTTAAACCTGCCTCTATAATCTACAAGCTCCTGTTGCAATCCACTCCCTTGCCCTTTCAAAGGCATATACCAAATGGCTATAAGTACTGTTCCAGTGGCCCTGTTTTGGTCAGAAGTCACTGCTCTTCTAGCAGAGAAGATATCATTTCTGAATGTGTTATACCCCAGGTGTGTATACTTGGGGACATATTTATTATGCAGTGGAAAAATAGAAGTAAAACATCAACTGTGATTTTACTCATAGCAGTCAATCAGATGCTTTGCTTTCATTATCTAACTGTTGAAAATTAATTGCTGATTGGTTGTCCTGGGCAACATCACCAGTAATGCTTCACTCCCCTTTCAGATGTAGAACATTGTTATACTATGCCAGAAAAAGTATTGCTATGACATGGAGTCCTAAGCCTCCTACAGTACAAAATGATATAAAATTGTTTATTTAAATCCTACTCCACCCCCATTATTGCTTACTTTTTTAGCCACTGATACAACCAAAAAAATTCAATAAAATTTAGTTAGTGGTGAATGATTTTTTTTAACAAACATGGATTTGCTGCAAACTTCCGCATTTCTCCATTGATAATTTTTTTTCCCCTGTGAAACTGCTGCAAAAATTCACTGTGGCAAAAATTTGTCAATTCATCATGTTGCATCAAATGAGTAAAAAAAGTTGTGGTCGCATGAAAAATAGTTGCTTGTGTGAAAAAAGTCGTGAGGTAGCCGAATTTCATGAATGTTTTCCTATTTTGTAAATTTTTCAGCGGTTTTGCAAATTTTTTCGGCAAAGTGAAATGGGACAAATCACTATTCAGTGTGCATGGCAGGAGGCTAAATTGGGAGTCCAAGGATCCTTGACATAAAGTTAAAGGGTTAACAAACCAGTCGTCAGTCACTTCTATGGGCATTACCCTGTATGCTATGTACTAGAATTTATTACAAATTTATTATGATTGAAATACGTTTCTCATCAATGTGTAGCTCTTGACTGTTGCACCAACCACTCCTTTGCGCTTGTGTTTTTAATTTGTTTTGTTTGTTTGTCTTTATTAAAAACAATAAAACATTAGCTATCAAAAACACACACAGGGGACGAAATATACATACAAATGCAAACTTTCAGTTACAGGGGATCTTTAGCTAAAAATTGTATTTGCATAATGCATCTGTTAACAATTTCCCATGCTTTTAAAGTAATTTGCAAATGCAATTGCAACTGAAAGTAGTGTTTCTTGGTCCTTTTCCGCACTGTTTGTTATGACTCTTAAAACTATGTATTAGATCCAACTCTCCTCCAGCCAAACCCCAATTCCCTTTCTTCTACAGTAATACATATTCTTTCATTATGCACCAAAAAAAATCCTTTTAAGACTTGAGTCATACTTGAGTTAAGAAAGAGTAAAAAGAAGAAAGATAGCTTATAACAACAATAGATAATACACTTCACTCTAACAAAAGTAAACATTGAACATGAACATGAAATAAAAGAAATGCTTGCTATTGATAGAGTTTAAAATAATCAATAAATGTGAAAAAAAATAAAAAATATTTATGCCTCTTAACTTTAGATGTGTGTTTCCATGAATTCTACCTGACATTTTATGCAGCAGTCATTTATGTAGAACTGTTTGAAAAGTTTAAACAAAATATAAATATACTGTATCTGACTGTATGAAATGCCTTTATGTGATCCAACTTGCCTCAGTTTTGAGTGGTTTGGATGGTAATCGTTTTATGGCAAATGGGATGGGACATGGGATAATACAACAATATGGAAGGCAATAAGAAAACAGTCCAATAAGATATCGGAAGGCACTGGGCTCAGATACATTTGCAGCCTAGATTTAGATTGTGTCACAAGCAGTGAGTGAGGCACTATCTGTCAGAATCAATGGGAAAGGGAGTATTCTGAACTTTAGATTTGTGTAAGTAACCTTTTTACTATACTGGTGCCTACAGTTTCATGTGCCCTGAAGTGCATTGAAGTCAATTTGTTAATTTTTCTTTTGGTTTTTTACCATGTGAAAAAAGTGATTTTTATTTCTAGCAAAACAAAATGCCTTGTGCAATTCTAGTGCAGATTCTCAAAAATTTGGGGAATTTGGAATCTATACCAAGCAAAAAACGTTACTCCACCCTGCGTATAAGTGCCTGCTTCTTAAAATTTTCAGTGTTACAGTTACATAACCCCCTGCGTAAGGAACCTACTGACTCAAATCCACTAAGCCTCAGATTCTTATTTTGCGGGCTTCCCATCTACTTGGACTTTAAGGACCTTTAAAGAGACCCTATTACAAACCTTTGTAATGCAAACTGCAAAACAATTTGCTGAAATTCGGAAATTTGCTGTGAATCCATACCTGGCGAAAAAAATTTGCTCATCACTGCAGTTGAGTGATAACATGCAACAGATCAGGTCCTGTTAATTCCACAGACTGAAAATGCAGTCTTTGCCATTAATTTGCTCTAGATAACTGTCTTTAAAATAAGAAACATTTTAGCAGAGAGTGGAACTGTAATAAAAGGTGAGTCACGGAAAGTTGCTGCGTAAACAGGTAAGCATTAATGTACAGGATCTCTTACTTTGTCTTGTCTTGCAGGAAGAAAGGCAGCATGAATACTAACTGAATCAAAAAGAAGAATATCAGGGACAGGGTAAGAAGACAAATACTAAGCACAGCACAGCAGGCCAGACAAGAAGCAACATTGAAAAACCAGGAACAAGGGTCAGAAAAATGATCACTGAACACTAGAGATGTAGCGAACTGTTCGCCGGCGAACTAATTCGCGCGAACATCGGGTGTTCGCAAGTCCGCAAATTCGCGAACTTTTCGTGATGTTCGCAATTTGGGTTCGCCGGCACCGAAAAAATCGCAAAACTTACGATAACGGTACGAATGCTCCGAAAAAGTCGCAAAACTTACGATAACGTTACGAAAGCTCCGAAAAAGTCGCAAAACTTACGATAACGTTACGAAAGCTCCGAAAAAGTCGCAAAACTTACGATAACAGTACGAATGCTCCGAAAAAGTCGCCAAACTTACGATAACGGTACGAATGCTCCGAAAAAGTCGCAAAACTTACGATAACGTTACGAATGCTCCGAAAAAGTCGCAAAACTTACGATAACGTTACGAATGATCCGAAAAAGTCGCAAAATTTACGATAACGTTACGAAAGCTCCGAAAAAGTCGCAAAACTTACGATAACTTTACGAAAGCGCCGGAAAATACGAAAAAGTCACAAAATTACCGATCATTTCAAAAAACGGCGTGTGTCAATTTTTCAGAGGTTTTTGCCCTTGATCCCCCTCCTGCATGCCACTGTCCAGGTCGTGGCACCCTTTAAACAACTTTAAAATCACTTTTCTGGGCAGAAATGGGTTTTCTAGGTTTTAAAGTTCGCCTTTCCATTGAAGTCTATGGGGTTCGCAAAGTTCGCGAATATTCGCAATTTTCGGCGGAAGTTCGCGAACAGGTTCGCGAACTTTTTTTTTGAGGTTCGCTACATCCCTACTGAACACAGGTTTCCAGGTCACAGGAGCCTATCCTACTCCTGTCAATCTCAAAAACTCAAGTTTTAACCTTAAAAGCAACCAATGTACATTTAATACAGGAATTCATGAATCAGATAAAAGTAAGTGTAGGACTGACTAGATCAGGGATGACTTTGGCATAGTTGGCCAGTTTGGATGTGTTGCAATATATAGCCAATCAATCCCTGTTTTGTTTAAAGAGGAGGTCATTTCCTAGCAGCTTAGTGCACAGAATGTCTGAATGCCCTATATATATTGATAATTGGTGAATGCAGAAGACCTCTAGTTTCAATCTCAATAACCTAGCCAGAAACCTGTAGTTGAGCCACTAAATAGGACAGGGGGTCCCAACTTTTTTTTTACTCATGAGCAACATTTAAATATAAAATATGTTGGGGAAAAAAGGGGGTGCCCAAAAAGGGCTGTGATTGGTTATTTGGTAGTCCAGTGTCATAGACAATATGGAGCAGGCTCTGTTTGGCTGTACACATGGTTTTATGTCACCAAAATGTGCCTTAAATGTGCGATAAATTTTTTCCGTGGCAGATTTCCATGGAATTTTCGTGAAACAATACTCCACTGGCGAAATGTGGAAATTCGCTGCAAATACATGCCTAGAAAAAAAATTTGCTCATCACTAATGGAGACACAATTACCACTTTAGTAAATATGCCCCCTTCAGTTTAATAACACTTCCTGCTAAATACATTTTGTTTTGTGACAAAAAACAAGTTACCTTCAAGCATGTTCTCAGTGTAAGAAGGAACAACATTAAATTGTGAAATGCTATTTTTAATTGTATTTTGTAAATTAATTACTGCTAGACTTTATTTCCTTGGTGCTATGGTCTTTGCAGTTCTTAACACCTGCCTCTTTTTGTCAATCTTTAGTTTACTAAAGTTGTGTGTACAATAATATTTGAACTGATTTGTGACTTTATATTTCAACTTTTTTCTAAATAGCAGAGGTATAATGCTCCAGGCAGTGTAGAATTGACTACAAACCCCTTTTATTGATAATTATTTCCTTTTTTGGTTAATGCCTTACTATTACGCACTAGTGATGAGCGAATCTGACCCATTTAACTTCAGCGAAAATGTCACAAAATGCTGCAACTGCATTTTACTGCCAATAGATTCGCCACATTAGTGCCACCTAGAACACTATATTTATCCTGCAGAAAGCATTACCATAACTGAGTAAACAGCCCTAGTAGCTTTCTCTGTTTGTTTAAGATAGCAGCTGCTAGTCTTCATAGCTTCTTGCTTGCAGCTCTAGTCGTTATTGCTCAGATTACATAATCCTAAGGGTTGGGGGAGTGATTTTTATGAATTCTTATGGGAGGGGAAGGGAGGAGCAGGAGAAGGGAGAGAGGAGAGAACTGTACAGACTCTGGCCTAGGAATAAATTATTTTTATGAAAGAGGAAGTCAGATACCCTAAGAACAAAAAAGGAGACAAGAAATCCTGTTTCTTTTGATAGAGAACTCAGTGCAGCGTTTCTGTGAGTGCTTATGGCTGTATTTACATAGACCTTTCTGATAAAGCTTACTTAGTTTTTACTGTTCCTTCTCCTTTAAGCACAGTTGTCCCTTACATATTCAGTGTTGTACAGTATAACTATAGGGACTGGCACACCTGCAGATTTGGAATCACTTTATTTATCTAAACTGAATCTGAATTGACTTCAGATGCCTACCTTTTCAGAGTTATTTTAACAAATTAGTATAAAAATGAATTGAAGACATTATGCAAATTAGAGGGAAGAATTGAGGATTTGACTTCTCCAACCTCTTAGATGGCACAGCATTTCTCATACGTCCTCCTCTTTAATCCATTCAAAGTGCAGCTGGGAATCTACCACTCCAAAAGGACACCACCGCTTCTGCCAGTCTACTCACATCACTTCATTGCATTTCTTAGTCTCCATTCAAGTGCTAAATCCCTGCAGTATCCAGATGATATGCATTAATTATGTTTTCACTACAATTGCTGCTTACGTAAGGGCTTTTGGTTATTCCATGTGGTTATGAGCCAGTTTAATGCCAAAAGCTGCTAGAAAAGCTTTGTTTATGTGATGGTGTTGAAATTAAAATACAAATAATGAACTAAAACATCGTTTTCACTGAAGCAATCAATCAATTAAAGAAGAAAAACTGCCAAGAATACATGTATACATAAAATGCCATTATATTTTTGTTACAATTGTTGAATGTGCCTGTAAGAGATGGCAGTAAATGTTGATGTAATTTAATTATTAAAATTACAATGGTAAATATAAATCTAGATGGAATTATCCAGTCTTTTTTTATTCACTTTATGCATACAACAGCTTAGGTTACAGTTCTCAAAATCAAGTTTTAAATGATTTTGACCAAAAGTCTTTGACTTACAGGTAATAGATATGGAATACAAAGTACCCTTGTACACAATGACGACCTTCTGGCCATTGCCAGGCACTTGATCTTGAAGTATCAGGCAATCTGTAAGGATATAAAGTGATCATTAAAAATCCCCATTAAATATTCCCTTTTACAATCTTCAGCTTGGCAAATTAAATTCTAGACTGTATAAAGTGTGAGAGATGCAATGGGAAAGAGCGTTATTTGGTGTATTTCCACCAGTATTTAAGGTAGGATACAAATGGCCCAAGGTAAAATACCTGGTTTTACAGCAGGTAATGCTGTTTTGGAGTAAATCTCCTTTAAGGTTTGATTTGGCCAGCTGTAGGGAGCTGCCTGATTAGGCTGCAGGTGAGCAGCCAATAAAAGGGGTTGTGTGATTTACAGAGTGGGAATTGAACCGTGACTATGTGAAGGTCACTCTCAGAGCAGGGCACAGAGCAGGAGGGCTGCCTGTGTGAGGAATTCCCAGAGGAGCTGGGGGTGCCACCTGCCACTGCCAGGAAGCAGAGGGAGTGCTGACCGAATGAATGAGTGCTGAGAGGGCTCAGCAAGGCTTAGTGTGAAGCCTGAGGGTTCCAGAGCATGGAAAATAACCCTGGAAGGTGAGAACCCTGAAGAAGGGACATCTCAAAACCCTGAACTGTGTATGAACTATTGTCTTTATGTTTCTGTTGGGAAGAATGGGCCCTTAATAAACCTGAGTTTTGCCTGAAGACTTGGTGTCCCTGTCTCTATGCTCCAGATCCTCTGCATGCCTGCCTGCCTACCATTGCTAATTCCCCCAAAATTGCGTGTACAGGCATTCAGCATGTCACAAAAGCATTAGGAGACACACACCCTGGCCTATTTAGGAATGCCCTTAATAAATAACAGTCTCCCCTTATTAACATAACATCAGTAGGAGGAAACTACGGCTTCCTTTTGTGACTAGTGATGAGTGAAATTTTTTGCCAGGCATGGATTTGTGGTGAATTTCTGTAATTCGCCATTGGCGCAAAAATTGGCACAAAAATTTGGCATGCAGCAAAACAAAAATGCACTCGTTACAAAAAATGTTGCATGCGTCCATAGTGAGCAGCTATATTTTTTACACACATAATTTTTACAATGTTTAGCTAATTTTTTGCCGAAACGGGACAGATTTGCTCATCACTATTTGTGACCATCTAATCTCACTAAAACCAGGCTTATCTAATTAAGGTTTGCCCATTAAATATAAATAAGAAAAATAGGTCTAAACCCTGAACCAGCATATCTGAAATGTGGAGGTCAAGGGCTTCTTTCCTCCATTCATTCCTTCTCAATGAATCAATATTCATTGAGGAGGAATGAATGGAGGAAAGAAGCCCTTGACCTTCACATTTCAGATATATTGGGTTATGGTAATTAAGTATCTGGGATTAAAACTTCTTTTCCTTCATAGGTAAGCCTCTTATTAGATCACTAAATGAGGCCAATGCATTCATTAGCTCAGTGTTTTTTTTAATTCCAAGAAGCTGGTGATAATGTAATGGATATAATGGTCCTACTAAGAGGATTTTTTTCAAGACATCCTCTTGGCAGGACCGAATGTGAATATGGAGAAAATGTGATTTGGGTTTTTTCATTGAATATATTATAGGGCTGCCCATGTATCTAACATGAAAAGTCACAATTACATTGTGCTCCCAGATGACATGTCTCCAGATTCAGAGTGCCTTTGTACCCTGGGGTTATCTTGCTAATGTTAATATAATTTCATATATTTGTAAGATGTAGTATGACTATATGGTCTTTATGACCTTTTGCTACTCTTATTTAATTTTGTCTAGACCTAGAAGCAATCTTACATTATTATATGATTTACTTGGGAATGCCATAGATGATGGTATTCCTCTATATTCATGGATCAGACTATGGCCAAAGGCTAGTAACAACACAACAACTTTCTGCGACAGCATGTAAAAAGATGCTTTAGTACCATATCCCTGACTTTTTACACAGATATCAAATACTCTACCTTTGACTTTACTGACTATTATTTATTTATTGGTCTTATTCCTTTGGGAGCATAGACATTCTGGTTGGACAAACTGCTCAAAGTGATCAAAATTGTTTAAAGTGCAAATATCTAATGAACAAGATAGAAAGGAAAATTTCACTCCTGTCATCAGGCATGTCCTTGTACAACATTAAAAGTCACCTTTTTTTATTTGAAACAGTGATCACATCACTAAATGTTTAAAATCTCTTCAACATGGATGAGCAACCAAGTGTGCCATTAAAGTGTGCATTTACAGTAGCTAAGCTGAGCCTTGGAGAGAGCCGTAAAAGTGATGAAACTGAAAAGCAGGCTGGAATATGTCAATAATTTTATGTAGATAAACATAGGTTGGCTACTTATATAATGAGTAGCAGATTAATGGCTGTCAGGAAGCCAGTAGAACTGTCAGTCAAATAGCAAGCTTTCAGGGGAGTTAAAGAGTAAAACTGCACCACCCACATTTTCTAAAGTTGTGAAGTGTTGCAAATCTTCAAAAAGGTCTATTCTAGGATATAAAAAGTTATTGAAAAAAGTTGCTAATTTAGTGCTAGCATGCTATGTGCCATGTTTCTTCCCTCTGGATAAATTATGTCCCTGTAAATTGGAATATAGCAGCCTAGAAACTTGGAAAGGAGTATTGTTGTATCTGGCTGATTTGAAAGTACCAAGGGATGCATTGATTGCCAAAGTGTGTGTAGTTATAGGAATAAGACACTAAACTTCTTATGATATAAAAGGCACTAAGTTTGCCCAGGAGCAGCCTACAGCAATCAATCAAATATGTTTGCTTTTAAACAGGTGACCTGTAAATTCTACCTGCTGATTGGTTGCTATGGGTTACTGCTCCTTGGCAAACTTAGGGCCTTTAATTACATAACCCCTAATTAACTGTTTAACTGTAATCATTCAAAAAAATGTCCAACAAAGGCTATTTTGGCATTTTAAAATGAGAAAGGGAAGTCCTAATTTTAGATTTAACACAAAAATGTATTTATATTTTCTTTTTTGATTATCAAGGGCTATATAAAATTGTCATGATAGTCCTCCAATGAGAATCCTACCTGATTTGTATAAATCTAGCTTTATATTCTATTAATTTTTATTTATTTTTATTAGGTTGAGACTGGGCAGGTTAAGGTTGTGTGGGGGTAGAGTTTTTCTTGATCCACACATCACAACAACACATCACTAACATAGTAAAAGGATATCAGACTAAACTGGATCAAATTCCAAAGTAGAGTGGTGTCACTGTCGGTATCCCAAAACTCAGAACAGTTCCCAAGGGCCTGGTCTCGGCTCACGCTTCTGCCTATAACCGCCACCTTTCACGTCGGGAGGAGCCCTTCACTACTCGGATGCCGCCAGGTCTTACAGTGAGGAGCCCAAGGAAAGAGTTCTGAGCAGGCAAGGGAACCAGAACCGTGCTATAGGGAGAATGGGCACAAGAAGACACAGTCGGAGATCAGGCCGGGGTCAGCAACGTGCAGAGAGTAAAGTACCAAATCAGAGTCCAAAAGGGTAGTCAGTGGTCAGGCCGAGCGCGCGCACCCCTAGGAAGAGTTGGCGGGCGTCCCCGCAACGGAGGAGGCGGCGGGTGTCCCCGCCGCCCCACTAGACCACCAGGTACCCTTACATTACCCCCCCCTCCAGAGGGGGCCACCAGACCCCTAGGTTTATGAGGAAACCTGGTATGGAACTGTCGTACAAGACATCAGATGCTGACACCCAAGACCTCTCCTCTGGACCATACCCTTTCCAATGCACCAAATATTGAAGTTTACCCCTTGAGAAGCGAGAGTCCACTACCCTTTGTACTATATACTCAGATTGACCCTCCACCGAAATAGGAGGAGGAGGAGTCCTCTGCCGAACTACTCTAGCAGGCTTTAACAAAGAAACATGAAAAGAGTTAGAAATTTTGAGTTCGGGAGGAAGCTCTATACGGACGGTGTTGGGGTTTATAACTTCAAACACTGAAAAAGGTCCAATAAATTTGGGACCAAATTTGGAGGATGGAACTTTTAAGGGAACATTTTTTGAGGAAAGCCACACTCTGTCCCCAACCTGATATTCAGGCGATGCTTTATGATGCTTATCAAAGGCTTTCTTTTGAGCAGCTATTGCGGTGGATAATGATTTTTGAACCTTTTGCCAAATGTTGGAGAACTGACTGACTAAGGAATTAACCGCAGGCACATCTGAAGATGCGGTAGAAAAAGAGAACGCCCTGGGATGGTACCCAAAAACAATAAAAAATGGGGATTCCCCAGTGGATGAGTGAGTGGAATTATTGAATGCAAATTCAGCCCATGGAAGGAAATCTGCCCAAAGGGATTGGTTACTGGAAACATAAGATCTGAGGTACTGTTCCAGAGACTGATTTGTCCTTTCTCTCTGCCCGTTAGTCTGTGGATGATAGGCTGAGGAGAAGGACAAATCTGTACCCATCAAAGAGCAGAAGGCCCGCCAAAACCTGGAAACAAACTGAACCCCCCTATCAGAGACAATATTCAGCAGGGCACCATGGAGCCTAAAAATTTCAGACAAGAACCGTTCAGCAAGGGACTTGGCAGATGGGAGGGCGGGAAGGGGAATAAAATGCGACATTTTACTAAAGCGTTCTACTACCACCCATATGACCGTATTGCCATAGGAAGGGGGTAAATCTACAATAAAATCCATGGAGATGTGAGTCCATGGCTTTTCAGGAATAGGAAGTGACTGTAGCAGACCCTGGGGCAAAGACCTGGATGGTTTGGAGCATTGACAGACTGGACAGGAGTCAACATAATTACCAACGTCTTGTTTCAAAGTGGGCCACCAGAGGATACGGGATAGGAGAGAACAGGTTTTGTTGCGACCCGGGTGCCTGGCCACCCTAGAATCATGGGTTTCCAACAAAACCGCCTCACAAAGGTTTTGAGGAACAAATAATCTTCCTGGAGGTAAATTAGGAGGTGGACTACCCTGGGCTTTGGACAAGGAAGAATGTAAATCCGGACTCAGGCCTGCAACAATCACAGATTTAGAGATAATACTGTAGAACCAGGGTTCCCCTCTTCCCGTGGGTTGGAATCAAAACTCCTGGACAGGGCATCTGCTTTGACATTTTTGTCACCTGGTCTATAAGTTATGATAAAATTAAAACGAGAAAAGAATAGAGCCCATCTGGCCTGTCTAGGATTTAGGCGCTTAGCAGACTCAATATATAGGAGATTCTTATGATCTGTAAAGACTGTAACCATATGTTTAGCCCCCTCCAGAAGGTGTCTCCACTCTTCAAATGCCAACTTTATGGCCAATAACTCCCTATTACCAATATCATAATTCATCTCAGTAGGAGAGAATGTTTTGGAAAAATAACTGCAAGGATGGACCTTATTGGTGACTGGGTGACGCTGAGACAGAACTGCTCCTGCCCCAATCTCAGAAGCATCCACCTCTACCAAAAATGGGAGAGTAGTATCTGGATGCTGCAGTACAGGAGCAGAAACGAAAGCTTCCTTCAGTTTTTTGAAGGCAAGTAAGGCCTCCTCAGGCCACATAGTAGGATCAGCACCTCTCTTAGTAAGGGCAGTGATTGGAGCCATGAGGGAGGAATAGTTCTTAATAAATTGTCTGTAGTAATTAGCAAAACCCAAAAATCTTTGAATGGCACGCAAAGACAAAGGTTGCACCCAATCTAGAATAGCTTGAACCTTGGCAGGATCCATTTCCAGACCCCTTTTGGAAATAATATACCCCAGAAAATGAACTGACGAGACCTCAAAGACACACTTTTCAATCTTAGCATACAGATGATTTTGTCTCAATCTCAATAAAACTTCCTGGACATGGGCACGATGATCAGACAAATTGCTGGAATAAATCAGAATATCGTCCAAGTAAACTACCACAGATCGGCCTAAGAGATCACGGAAAATGTCATTTACTAATTCCTGGAAAACTGCGGGAGCGTTACATAAACCAAAGGGCATTACTAGATATTCGTAGTGCCCATCACGGGTATTAAAGGCCGTTTTCCACTCGTCCCCCTCCCGAATTCATATTAAGTTGTAAGCTCCTCTAAGATCGAGCTTAGAGAAGATAGTGGCTCCCTTCACCCTGACAATTAGTTCAGAAATCAAAGGAAGGGGATAACGATTTTTGACTGTGATTTTGTTTAGACCCCTATAATCGATGCACGGCCTGAGCCCCCCATCTTTCTTCTCCACAAAGAAGAAGCCTGCTCCAGCAGGAGAAGAGGAGGGTCTTATAAACCCTCTTTCTAAGTTTTCTGTAATATACTCCTCCATAGCCTGAGTCTCGGGAAGAGATAAGGGGTAGGTTCTACCTCTAGGGGGAGTAGAACCAGGAACCAAATCTATGGCACAATCGTAAGGTCTATGAGGGGGAAGGGTTTTGACTGCCTTTTTTGAAAAGACGTCTGAAAAAAGGGAGTAATGAACTGGTAACCCCTCAATAGAGGTAGTAGCAAGCATTTGAGAAGGCTGGATACAAGAATACTGGCACTTATCTCCCCATTGGAGTATTTTATTAGTTGGCCAATCGATTAGTGGATTATGCTTACGTAACCAGGGGAGACCTAAAATCACGGGGGTAATGGGACAATTAATGATGAAAAAAGAGATTGATTCTGCATGGCAAGGATTCAAAGACATAGAACACTCTACTGATTTGGAGGAAATAAAACCGGAGCCTAGAGAAGTTCCGTCAATAGCAAGCACCTTAACTGAAGGAAATAAAGGAACCGTGGGTATACTGCACCTACGGGCAAAATCACCATCCAGAAAGTTCCCTTCTGCCCCAGAATCAATGAAAGCTAAGCTTTCCACAGAACCCGTATCCCATTCCAAAAGGACCGGAACCATGACCTTAGAAGAGCATTGTTGGGGAGTAGAAATGACATTGCCCAAGCAGGACTCCCCAGACCTGCTTAGGCTCTGTCGTTTCCCGGCCTTTTGGGACAGGTACCACGGAAGTGACCCCTATCCCCACAGTAAAGACACAACCCATTAGACCGCCTGCAAGCTTTTTCCTCAGAAGATAAACGGGTTGAACCCAACTGCATAGGCTCTTCAGAGGACCTAGAGAAAACCGCTTCAGGTTTGGGCACATACTCTGCAGGAATGGTGTGGGGAGTGACTACTGGGACCCTCTCTTGACGTCTCTCCCTATGTCTCCTATCAATCTGAATGACAAGATGCATCAGGGAGTCTAAAGAGGGTTGAGCAGGAAAATTTACCAGACTATCTTTTACAGCATCAGATAGCCCAATCCTAAACTGACTACGTAAGGCAGTATCATTCCAGCCCGTTTCAACCGCCCGGCGGCGGAACTCAGAACAATAATCCTCAACCCGTCGTTTGCCTTGTCTAAGGTTACGAATAGCCGAATCAGCAGAGGCAGTACGATCGGGATCATCATAGATTATTGCCATGGCCTTAAAAAAGGAGTCTAGGGATGTACGGGCTGGATCAGAAGGGGATAAGGAGAATGCCCATAATTGAGGATCCCCAATAAGAAGAGTCATGACAAAGCTAACTTTGAGCTCCTCAGTGGGAAAAGAGCGAGGGAGGAACCCAAAATACAATTTACAAGCCTCCTGGAAGGCAAAAAATTTACTTCGCTCCCCGGAAAACTTTTCAGGGGAACGGTACCATTGGCTCCACTACTTGCATCCCTGGAGCGGGAGACGGGGATCGGCTTTCAGGAAGAGCAGGAGTAGCAGCGGACGGCTGTTGCTGGAGCTCATCTAACCTCGCAGAGAGTCTCTGAAGGCATTGGATGATTTGATCCTGTTGAATCTCTTGTTGCCCAATACGCTGAAGGAGGCTCGCCCGAAATGCCTTGGAAAAAGTAGGTGACCCAGCAGGCCCTTCAGCATCCATATCTGGCCCAACGTAATGTCACGGTCGGTATCCCAAAACTCAGAACAGTTCCCAAGGGCCTGGTCTCGGCTCACGCTTCTGCCTATAACCGCCACCTTTCACGTCGGGAGGAGCCCTTCGCTACTCGGATGCCGCCAGGTCTTACAGTGAGGAGCCCAAGGAAAGAGTTCTGAGCAGGCAAGGGAACCAGAACCGTGCTATAGGGAGAATGGGCACAAGAAGACACAGTCGGAGATCAGGCCGGGGTCAGCAACATGCAGAGAGTAAAGTACCAAATCAGAGTCCAAAAGGGTAGTCAGTGGTCAGGCCGGGTTCAACAACAATAAGGCAGTGCGGTACCAAACAGAATCCGGAAGAGTAGTCAAAATTCAGGCAAAGGTCAGTTCAGGTAGCAGTACAGGAAGGTCAAGGACAGGCAGAGGTCAAAACAGATCAGCAGAACAGGAATAACACACCCAGGAACTCACAGGAGGAAAACCTACGTTGGGCAACCATTATGCTGCAGAAACCGCTTTAAATATTCAAATTTGGCGCCATAGTGACGTCACACGCAGCGCCGGATGATAGACGCAAGTGCGCATGCGCGCGCAGCCAGGGAGAGAACGCGCATGCGCCGGACGTGCGTATGGCTCAGTGTTTAAAGGGCTGCGCGCCGAGCGCGCGCACCCCTAGGAAGAGTCGGCGGGCGTCCCCGCAACGGAGGAGGCGGCGGTTGTCCCCGCCGCCCCACTAGACCACCAGGTACCCTTACAAGTGGATAGTGGATGCTTTCAGCATAATAAAAGCTGCAAGGTGGCAATGAGTCCAATGTAATTACAGCGATTGCATCAAAACTTTGTGCCACCATGATTTTACATGCAAAAGAAGAGAGGAAGTGAGCAGAAATCTAGAAATTAGCTTGGTAGTGGATGTGGATGTAAAATTTGGAGTTGTTATCTCTGGGGAAAAGTCCCCTTGAAGGGACATGATCATTATTTAAATGTACATTAGAGGATAATATAGACATAAACTAGGGAATGTTTTTTTTTTTATAAAGAAAACAACAAAAGGCCACGCCGTTAAACTTAAGGAACTGAACTTTCACTTGATGCAGTACATATGGTTCTTCAGAGTGGGGGCAGTGAGGTTGCAGAATATTGTACTGGGTGATGTTAAGATAACAGATTCTGTTAATGACTTTAATTGTTGGATGACTTCGTAAACAAGCATGATATCCAAGGCTACAGTGATCTCACCATCTACAGTAATTTGCCCCATTCCTCCTACCCTTTTATGGCCTTTTTAAAATGAATACTTAGAGGAGAGTGATTTAGAAGTATTATTATTATTATCAAATTTTATAAAGTGCCAACATATTCACAGCACTTTACAATAAATGGATGTGCACACTAAACATCAGACTTGTTGATATTCCCACTCTGTATTTTTTTGTCCATCATAAATACAGTTTCTTATGTCATTCTCTGCAATTTAATTTTGCTGACATCAAATATTTATAAGTACATTGCATTCCTTATTGCTTTTTCAGAAATGCTAATCTGAAGTTCTGTTAGTTCTCAAATACAGTTTGATCTGCAAGAAGCACAAGTATAGTTAAGATATTTTCATGGCAATTTGCCGTCTTTTTTCTATACCAAGGAACGCTGCCCTTCTCCTAAAAATGACTGCACTGCTAGTCTCCCAACAGATTAATGCCACTTTACGGATCTGAAGCGGCAGCTGTCGTGGTTTTTAATGACTGATTTATCTCAGACACTTACATTCACTAACGCTCCTTGTGACAAGGTGCCCTTTTATTAAACTGTGCTCTTCAATTGTACTTTTATTTTTTTCCTTTCTTGCTATCAGTTTGAATTGCATCAGGAGCACTTCCTTTATGTGATAAGATGATGACAATTGTTCCTATTGGCACTCTTATCTGAGCAAAATTTTAATGTGATGGTAATTTTAACCCCAAGCCTACCAAACTAAATTGGGGGGGGGGGTCAAAATGGAAAACTACTTCTTTTAAATAAAGCTTTAAATTGTGCATAAATTACATATGCAACACTTTAAAAAATGTAGATTTTATGCAGCACTAACATAGTTTTTAAAAACTTTCCCAGTGTAATGAAATGTCTTGAATAGCAAAACTATATATTTGACATAAATCTAAGTAACTTGCCGAGCCTAGTTTGTCACACTATTCCGACACACTTGTGAAGAGCCTAATTAATATACTCTGCCTGTGCAGGCAAAATAAAATTTGAATTGATGAACTGCACTAAATCGGGTACATGTATTAGTCTAGTAAAAGAATAAATGTGCCGTGACTAATTTTGTGGTTTAAAGTGATACTTATGCTGAAATAAATCTGTTTTTTTTTTTTTAAAGAAACTTTAGAGGGAGGAAAACAAAAGCCTTTAAAGTGATTATAGGTTTCCTATGTTTTGATGCACTCCCTGGAGCATACAGTTAGTGATTATTGAATGTCATGTTTTGCAAAGAAAATGTTGACACTGTGAAAAAATACACAAACAATTTCACTGAAATGCATTGTAGTAGAGACCAGCATCAGCTGGGTACCTGTGGGTAAGGTGACAGGTCTGCCCAATCAATACAGAGCCATGCCCAACCTGAACTGCATTAACCAGACCTGACCCACCACAGGGACCCTAAAACTGGAAATGATGCCACAATAGTCCAGAGATCCAACGGTTTGTAGGTATTCTGCGGGTACCTGAGCCGATGCAGGTCTCTATTTTTTGGCCTGTCTAGATGATGCACTGGGTTTAGCACAGGCTTCCTGCTCTCTGACTGACTGACACAGCAGTTCACAACAAAATGCATATTAGATGCTCTGATCTTGATTAGTTGTGAGCACATTTCTTCAACAGGCATGGCCAGGCCCGGATTTGTGGAGAGGCCACAAAGGCCCGGGCCTAGGGCGGCAGAAACCTGGGGGCGGCATGCCGCCCCGCCACACCAAAATCTAAAAAGTTTTGTACCCATACGGAGCAATGGGGGGACTTCTCCCCACTGCTCCGTATGCAAGTTTGGCCCATTGCGCATGCGCGCACGTGCACCCCCCCCTCGCCGTTTGTCCATGCGCGCGCAAACCCCTCTCCCCATGTATCGCGCATGCATGCGCACGCATGCACACTCGGGGGGGGGGGGCGTGCGACAGGGGGCGGCCTCAGAGCGCCCAATTTGGAAATCCGGCCCTGGGCATGGCTGTAGAAGAAATGTGCTTATCTCGCAACTTAATTTTAAATGTGCTCATCTGGCAACTTAATTTTACAAAATGTGACTCCAATGTATTTTGTGTTGAAAAAAAGCTTCCATAAAGAAATATTCATTGACTTAAATGTAGTTTGCACAGGAAAAGTTGCTACTAAAACACCCAATGATTCCAATGTAGTTTGCACAAAAAATGTTCTGAAAAAACTCCCATTTACTTTTGCATTTTGTAAATTTTTGACCATGCACAGTTTCATCAGTAATCTTGATGCAGAGATGTCAGGTGAATCTATTTGGATGCAGGAATGCAGAGCAGAAGAGTCTATTTTAATGGATGAATGGCAGGCAAGCAAGTCAATCTTGATGCAAGGATGAGGCAGACAAGTCAATCTTGATGCTGGAATGTGCCAGGAAAGTCAGTCTTGAAACAGACCAGATGGCAAAATTTGGGGAAAATAATAGCTCATGACAAAACCATGAAATGTGCTGTAAATCTAATCGTGTGAATATTAACAGCATCACTGACTGTTCCCTTCTCCTAATTCTTGTTGCCAATCAATAATATGTACAGTTAGGAAGCAGTCTACCCACATGTGCATTTCATTCCCTGCTGACTCCCAAGGGACTAGCGTAATAACAAAAAATATCTTTCTCAAGTTTACAACTAGAGATGTGGGGAATGTTAACCGGCGAACAAATTCGCGCGAACATCGGGTGTTCGCGAACGCGTTTTTTATCGTCGCAAAAGTATTGTACAATATGCCGCACAAGTCACTCATGGCGTTTTTCCGCAAATCCCGTTTTCATGGTGTTTAGCGCGACATAGCAAAAAAAGCCGCGTATTTTCGCTAGAATAGCTTGCGTTTTTTGCGCGACTCTGTGCCAACAAAGTATTTTTCAGAGAAGTTTTTGCCCTTGATCCCCCTCCTGCATGCCACTGTCCAGGTGGTGGCACCCTTTAAACAACTTTAAAATCAGTTTTCTGGCCAGAAATGGCTTTTCTAGTTTTTAAAGTTCGCCTTCCCATTGAAGTCTATGGGGTTCACAAAGTTCGCGAATATTCGCGGGTTTTGGCGTAAGTTCGCGAACTTTTTTTTTTAGGTTCGCTACATCCCTATTTACAACCTACTGCAGGAAAGCTGGGGATGGATATCAGCACTGAATATGTGACCTGCAGTCTGGGGACAACAACAGTGGTGGTGATTATTTAATGTAAATTTTTTTAATAGACTTATAGTATGGAGTTCCAAATTATGAAAAGATCCCTTATCCAGAAAATCCCAGATCCCAAGCTTTCTGGATAACAGGTTCCATACCTGTATTTTAACATATACTTTTTATATGCTTCTTATAACTAAGTTGTACTTTAACCAGCCTATTCTATCTGTTGTATGGTTTTGATATTCTAACTTGTGGTGCTAAAGAAGCAAAATCCCCAGCCTTTATGATTATTATTATTTTTTATGTTAAGACTGAAATTTTTTTGCTGCAATCCACTCTGTTTTCCACAAAATGTGTAGAAAAGATGCAAAATGCTGTAAAATGCTTCAAATGCTACCTAAAATAGGCGGTATTTATTAAATGGTGACAGATTATATTAGCCACTTCCAAAAAAGGAAGGTCCTGTCAGAAAGTTTTATGGAAATGTGAGGAAACTCATGGACCATGTCTGCAGTCATGGCACCTACAGTACATATATAGAAAGTGCCTTAAGAATTGTATTATACAGGCACTAAAGGCAAAAATATTTTTTATCTTATTAAAAAATTTGGCAAAATAGAAAATGAAATGCATTGGAATGGAATATTGTATTATCATTATTTGTACTTGTACTTTCCTCTACAAGTGTTATCCTGTAACTACGTTTAAGTTACAAAAATATGAGATGGAACATTAATTATATTAGACTCTTTTAATACAGAATGGGCCTTCACTATGTAGAAGAGTGAAGTGAAGATATTGTGGAACTACTCCTGCCTCGCTGTTGTATAAAAATAAAATAGAGGATGCAGAACCAGTGTCGGACTGGGCCGCTGGAGCACCGGGAAAAAACCCAGCCTAGACCCTATCCCTGCAGGGCGCTCTACAGATCCGCCAGTCTCCCTCCCCCTGATGAGCTGCAGGTAAGTTTTATTTAGGCCTTGGGTATCGGTTGCTTTGTTGATCGGGTGGGACAAAAGATTTTAATTGGGTGCCGTTGAAGCTGTGTTTAGCACTGAATTGTCAGATGGGGTAGAATTCCTATTGTTTCTACCTCCATATCTGACAATTCAGTCCTGAACGTCAGTAGAGGGTACAATGACCCATGGTTGCAGGAAATATTGTAATTGTCATGTGTATAACAGCCTTTATACTCACAGATCCAAATGAGGCAATGCAGAAATAAAGTCAGTACATTCAAGGCAGAGATAGCATATATGACACCCTGTGCAGACAGCATGGTAGGTTTAAAGTCCACCTTCTAAGATTTCTAGCAAATGTGGTTGGGATCCCCTACTGCAGAAATGGATTAGGGAGAAGAATACAGCCTGAATTCAGAACTGTAGTCTCTTTAGGCTATCAGAGCCTAGGGAAGTGTTACTTTCAGCTATCAATCCTTGTTGGAGCACTGGCTGCTCTTTCTAGGTTTTCCTATCCTGTGTTCCTAGAACATGCTATAACAGTAGCTAATCCTGTAACTGGCTAAACTTCATTTACCAGCTCTCTGTTCCCGACTTTCACTAGAAGGATTGTTCCTCTTGGGCTGAACAGCTTTACTGGGCCTTGTTGACTTAAGGCTCTTTGAACACATCCACATGGTTCAACAGGTAAAGGACAAAAAGGAAGTGCCACCCTTTTCCCAACACTATATAAATATGTGACGGGAAGTGTGGTCAATAAACCTATAGTGGTCAATTAACCTATAGGCCACTATTACACATCAGCTAATAAGCTGACTAGAGACAGTGGCTTCTGTCTATGTAGCAGTATGTTACTTAGTATAGAATTTGACTATGTAAAATCAATAAGCCATAGACTAAGACCAAACTTTTGAACCAAGCATCATCTATGCTTCAAGATTTATTTGGACTACAGTTTCCTAATATTACAACAACATTTATAAGCACTTTGAAATCACAAAATTCTTGAAATCCAGCTAGAGTATGTGCCAAATAGTTTTCACTTAGCATTAACATTAAAATTCATTTTAGTGAAAAGGGTTTTAAATATTCTTGATTTCCCTGCTTTCAGAGTCAACATGCTTTGATTTAAAAGATGCATCAATTGTTAAGGATACATACAAAGCTACACCCAGTTCATAGAGAAAAAAGCGTCTCCTCTCATGCAAAACAGTGTGCTGGGGAAGAAATATGATGCCTTATTAACAAGGTTTCTCTGTACATGACTTTATGGCTTCGTTCTAATTCCAAACAAACAAAAAATGTGTTATGATATTTTAAAAGCGGAAGAGACAGGCACACAACATTTTATATAAATCCAAATTGCATTGCTAATACAGTAATACAAGAGACCAATGCAGCTCAGATCATTATGTTGCTCCATAAGGTTTAGTCTAAGTCACATGGAATTTATTGACTCTCTATTGCATGATAGAGATGTAGCGAACTGTTCGCCTTCCCATTGAAGTCTATGGGGTTCGCAAAGTTCGCGAACGTTCGCACTTTTTGGCGGAATCCTTACTCGCCTCCCAGGGACTGGCCCTGCGCCCAAATGTAACGCCTGGTTCCTGCCTCCTTTTCCCCCGACCTAAACCGAGGCTAACTGCCTTCCGATCAGGACCGCAGGCCAATCGGGCTACACTCTCCTTAGCAAGTACCCCCCTTAAACTTCCCCCTGGGGGCATGGAGTAAGGTACCCTCCGCCAACTGCGACAACAACAATGACCTCCTTATTAAAGGGAGGGAGGGTGGGACGCTGCGAGCTGCTGATCCTTTGCTGCCTGGAACCGACTGGAAGGTAGGCTGTCCTGAGCGCCCCTCCCCTTGCTAAGCCCGGGATAAACCACTGCTCTCAGTGGCCAGCCACCAGGAATCCATACAGAGGGAGGGGGGCGGGCTGCCCTCCTTAACCCTGTCATGGTCTGTTTCCCTACACTGCACTCTGGGTCATTGGGCCCCATACTCTAGTTTTCATAATCTGAGCAGCCAAATGCAGGGAGCAACGGCGCCCTGACACACGCACTGGGGTGCGTATCTGCGCTTGCACCCGCAGAGTCCCAGGTGCACGTCTAAGTGTGTGCAGGTTAGTTTGTTGCATGCGGCTAACAGTTCAACCGCTTTACAATGTGCGAGTTTTAGTGCAAAAATTGGGCCTTGAGTGGTCCTTCAATACCTTTAATAAGCCATAGTATGTTTTGACATCACAATGCAACACCACTGCACACCACTCCATTAGCCAATCAGTGATACAGCACAGGAAGAAAGTAAAGGGCTTTGACCCTAAACATATTCTCAACACACTACCCAATAAAATTGTATTTGCAGCAATTACTACTGGAGCTTTCTTCCTCACTTTATCATTTATGCTTTTGTTTTGTGCTGCACAGACTACAGTACCAGTATGGAAGAAATCCGTACTGTGCTAAAGTGCATACAGGCAACCCACACGACTCTGTACATGTCACACCATTTGTTTTAATGGAAGAAGGTATGTCTATTTAAATAGTCTGACACTTAGGACATAATGTGACATTGCTGCCAAATGTAGTTTAGATAGAGAGATATGGTCAGTAGGGAACAAGGTTCTATAGAAGCTTAAGTGCTGCCTAGCAAATAAACTGTAATATTTTGACTAGAGAAAAAAATAGAAAAAAATGTTTCAAGAATTGTTATCAGGGCCAAACTCTCAAGAATATGCATATTCATGGTGTGTACTAATCCACTGAGCTATAATAGGCCTGTCAGATTTTGTTATTTCTTATTATTAAAAGTTCTCAGATGGCTCTGGTCATCTTTTCTTCCAACACTCTGGATCAATACAGTAATTAGTTGTTTTAATTCCTCCAAGACAGCTCTGACAATGTTCATTGTCATCTGACAGCTTAGTATAAGTCAACTGGACCTGTGCATTCATTAGCACTTGTTCAAAATTAATGGGATGTCAAAACATTCTTCAATTCATTGTTTTTAGTTACAGACAAGCTTATATTCTGTTCAGTGAATGTGAGTCGTATATACCATGGTGACATTTTTATATCAATATGAAGCTGACTATAAAATATATTTCTTTAAAAAGGTTATATTCATTGAAAGGTCTTCTGCTGAAGGCCAGGATCTGACATATTTAAAATTGACATGACAAGTTCATCTATATTGCAAAAAACAACACTAACAACAATCTATACTGCAAAGAATTTATTATTTTATATGATCAATAAGTATGGGGGGCGCATGGAATCTTCAACAACAGCACTAGTTATTAAACTAAACATGAATAAGAATTTTGCAATTCTGAAATATGCTTTCCTTGTACAATATGTACCCCCTGTTCCCTTAGTTTAAGTTTGATAACATTTATGTTAATGTTTTGTTCTTATCTAAACCCCATTGTAGTGACATTTTAATCACCAAACGAAATTGAACTTGTCGTTCCATAAATGTAAAAGGTGCATGCAATGAAATTTCAATTTCTTTTAGAATATCTCCTATTGATTGTATGCTGGATAGGCAAATATAAATGAACAGAGTGCAGAGACCTATGGCAATTCAACTAGTGTTGAAAGCAGGGTGCAGTTTACCAAAACATGGTGAATGCCCCTGTTTTACACTTTGAAAACTGCTTTCCATGTTGTAATTGACTCCTAAAGTGTTTATAGTACTATATGTATATCGTTCTGTCGATGTTGCCAGCAATCTCTCTAATAATGTAGGGCTCATTACAAATCCCACAGATGCAGGTATTGAAGCAGGTCCCACCCCAACATTTACGCCCTTGGGATTGGTGGTGGAAAGCGCAATCCCTAGGCAACCACTAACTACTGCAAAACCTCTTTACCACTAGTGATGAGCGATACTACCAATGTGTGAATCTGTAACATTTCAGCAAATGCATTGGAGTAAATAGGCATTTTTGCTAAGTTTTTCACATTCCAAGTCAGTTGGTGTCATTTGGCATTTTTTCCTCACATTTATCCAAATGCCTTGTCAATGGGCATTTTTTCCTGCACAAAAAAAGTTATTTTATTCTGGCAACAAAACGCATAGCAAAATTTTACAGCAGAGTAGCAAAACATTTTGCCACTCAAAAATGCAAATACCATCACTGTATCAGGGCCGTGACACACGGGAAGATAAGTCGCTGTGCGACAAATCGTTGTTGTCGCGGGTGACAATGCCATCTCACCGGATAGAATATAAATCGCTGGTGGGATGGCATACGCGGTGCCGCAATTTGCGAAGTCGCCCGAAGTTTCCTCTCAAGCCAACTTTGGCGACTTCAGCAAATCGCAGCGCCGCGTATGCCATCCCACCTCCGATTTACATTCTATCTGGTGGGATGGCATTGCAGGGAGATTAGTTGCCCATAACAATGGAGATTTGTCGCAGCGTGACTAATCTTCCCATGTGTCACTGCCCTCAGACTAAAACATTTGCTTATCCCTATCCACCACCACCTCCTGTATAAGTACCTTTTAGAGGATTGGAACTTACTGCATGAACATCTTTGTTAAAATCACTGTTAACTTGGAATTTTTTTACAATTAAACAGAAAACTTGAAATACATATTAGGGCAGGAGTATATCCCTGTAAGTTGGCTCATCTGTATCTGTTTTGGTTTTTTAGGTTTACAGTTATCATTATTGTATGTGGGCTTTAACTTTGAAAAATTTACTTAAAGGAGAAGGAAAGGCAAAGGCCAAAATGTTAGGCACCCCCAAGTGACTTAGATCGCTTACCTTGTACCCCGGGCTGGTGCCCCTGTACGGAGAGAACAGCACCAGCCCGGGGTAGCAGCGAGCGCTTTCTCCTTCCTTTTCGCTTGCGCGCACATGCGCAGTAGAGTGAAAAGCCGAACTTAAACAAGAAAGTCGGCTTTTCACTCTACTGCGCATGCGCCGGCCGACGGATTTCGCCGGCAGAAGAAAAAGGAAGGAGGAAGCGCTTCCTACAGGTACCCCGGGCTGGTGCTTTTTTCTCTTAACAGGGGCACCAGCCCAGGGTAAAAAGTAAGCGATCTAAGTCAATTGGGGGGTGCCTAACATTTTGGCACCCCCAAGTGACTTAGCCTTTCCTTCCCCTTTAAAGGAGAAGGACATTTAGAATCATCGGGGATGTCTAAGTGATTGTAATTACTTATCTGATACCTAATATCTGTTAGCAGAAAACTGCACCAGTACGGGGTAAATACGAGCAAGTGATCCTCTTCTTTCCTTCTTCTTTCAGTAAAGTGAAAAAGCCTGATTTTTGTTAAAGCTTGTTTTTTTACTCGCATACATAAGCGGAGCGAATAGAGAAGAGGATTGCTTGCTCGCAGGTACCCCAAGCTGTTGTAGTTTTCTGCTAACAGGAGCATCGGCCCGGGGTATCAGGTAAGTAATTGCAATCACTGGGGTAACATTTTGGTACCACCACCCCCATTGATTCTACCTTTCCTTCCCCTTTAAGTGCAGTAGGTTAAGTTGGAGCCATTGGCTGCCACTTGTTGTGTGGAGCATTTAACGCCATGGTTTTCTTGCTAAGCCTTGAAGACTTGGAACTTAAGAAGATCACTGCAATTTACAATTAGTTACATATTTAAATGAATGGATTATTTTTTTTTTGGTAAGGATTTTTCCAAGAGATGCATTTTTTTGCAATAATTAAGAGGCGTGACCATATTAAATATAAATATAACCAGCAACATGCACCATATAGTCTTCCTCTGTTTACTACAAATCCTTTCAGAGGATGGCTCAAAGCTAGGGATAACTTATTAACAGGCTAATCCCAAATTAAATGAAACAGTGCAATAATTACACTGATCAGAGTTTGTACCGCTATCGAGTTGCCTTCAAAAGAAATGCAAATCATCTAATATCTGGTTTCTCCATTCCTGCAAGTAGAGATTGTGTTCCCTCCTCCTCCTCCTCGCAGTGTTCAGCGTACTTCACTGGATGGCATCTCATAGCTGTGAATTGAAGCGGCAGCAGTTTTACAAGTAGAAAATAAACTTGTAACATTCCCACTTTACAGCTTTGCGAAGAAATGAGAAGTGATGTTTTGTCAGGCGCGATCATTGCACTGTTTCATGCTACGAGACATCACGTCGATTTAAAATGCAACGCGGGGAAGAGGGAATGAAAATGCCACTCCCCCATCACAAAAAAATCAATTATTGCAGCTTAACCGTCTGAGAAATAGCAGCGAGACAGCACAGACTGGAGATTCATGGGCCATAAACTCCCTCCTGCTCCTCACAAATGGAATATAGAATGCAGCAATAAAGAGGTCTTACTTATTTGTTGTTTAAAAGAGAAATAGCATCAGCAATTTTTTTCTCAGCAAACACAATGACCCACAGACAAGTGCTCTATTTATATCAGTACGAGCCAGGCATCAGATACTAATCAACTGGAGCAAAGGAGTGGGAAGCGTGCAGTTATGGAGACATTCAAATGTATCAAGGTCAAGATTTAGGTTCAAACTAGAAGAGGAAATTAAAAGTTGAAAAGTAGTGAGGCTAATAAAAATAGAGTCAAGAAGAAGCGTAGAAGGTGAACGCAGTTACTCACTGGAACATGATTTATAAAGAATATTAAGAAGATGGAAACTGCTCCCCCCAAAGGTTTAACTTGTCAAACACATAGCAGCACATTGACATCGTTTACAGAACTTGAAACAATTGAGAGAACTATTTTCTATATAAAAAAACAAACATGGTAAATAAGTTTAAACTTTGTGAATGCATTTTACAAAGAGACACTGGTAGGAATTTACCATGCTTGTAATTTCTGGTATAAGATATTACTATGTTGTCATTTAAACTGCAAATCAGTATGTTGAAACTGGCTACTAACTGAAAAGTACCAAATAAGTTTATATTTTTTATATTCACAAAGGCTGGCTGTAACATTTTGCACCAAAACACCAAGACACCAGAAGGGTACTACAAATAACTATCAACTAACTCTTAATTACTAGGTATATTTACAAATATAAATAAGTGCAGTTTTCAGTGTATGCGCCTCACTTCAGATACCTCGTGTCCCAGGCCAAATAAAGTTCAATAAAATACTCCAAAGTGCCCTCTTCTGCTTTAGACTTAGCGATGAGGTCTTATGAGGAAAAAAACACCAGTTTAACACCAGTTATGACTTTAACTTATGTCACCCTTTTGTGCTTGTGATATCCCATTCCGATTGCCAATCTACTTACAGACCCCCTTGGGTTTATATGGCATCCAATTGGTTCGCTTGTAGCTCACGACTCTCTGCTTTCCCACCTCTTAATGTCAGGCAGTGTTAGGAACCACTTCACATAGGTAAATTTCCAACTTTAGCAACTTAAGGTTAATTCCACGACTTTTCAGTTTCCCTTTAGAGATGTAGCGAACTGTTCGCCGGCGAACTAATTCGCGCGAACATCGGGTGTTCGCGTTCGCGCAAATTCGCGGACTTTTGCTGATGTTCGCCACTTTGGGTTCGCCGCGTTTTTTTTTGCGCCGCGTTTTTTCGCCTTGGTTTTTCCGCCGCGTTTTTTCGCTTCGTTTTATCGCCTATGCATATACATAGGAATAGCTTGCGTTTTTTTTTTTGGCGTTATTTTTTTGCGTTTTTTTTTTTTTGCGTTATTTTTTTTGCGTTATTTTTTTTGTGGTTTTTTTTGGCGCTTTTTTTTGGCGTTTTTTTTACAAGTATTTTTCAGAGAAGTTTTTGCCCTTGATCCCCCTCCTGCATGCCACTGTCCAGGTGGTGGCACCCTTTAAACAACTTTAAAATCAGTTTTCTGGCCAGAAATGGCTTTTCTAGGTTTTAAAGTTCGCCTTCCCATTGAAGTCTATGGGGTTCGCAAAGTTCGCGAATATTCGCGAGTTTTGGCGAAAGTCCGCGAACGGGTTCGCGAACATTTTTGCGCGGGTTCGCTACATCCCTATTTCCCTTCCCCTTTGTGCACTTAAAACAGAGTATAGGATGCGCGTGTCAGGAGTCACTGGTATGGATCAGGTGGCTGCTCCTTTTTTCTTTCCCTGTTCCCGACCTGCAGTGTCGCTCCTGGGTTCAGCAGTCCTGCCCTGTATAGTGCTCCTCTCCGTGTCCTCTCTCACCGCTGACGCGTTCCGACAATTCCGGCTTCCTCCTGAGAGTGCACATTCTGAAGCAATAACAGAATTACACTATATTTTTGTCCCCTTTTTTTCTTTTTTTTTCCTCATAAGATCTCATCGCTAAGTCTAAAGCAGAAGAGGGCACTTTGGAGTATTTTATTCAATTGTAATTACTAGGCATAAGCAAAAAACGTTGCCACTGATAAACTTGCAGTGAAATCCGCAAGTCCATTTGTGGCAATGGTTCTCTCAGAATTTGTTACAAAAATTTGTGCAAATATTTGCCTAGGTTGTGCAAGCTGGAGATACCATAACGATCACATCTCCTGCTTGCACTGCCTGTCATTTCTGTCCTAAAGGCCTGTGTCAAGTAAGAGGTCTCTGCTGCTTGCCACAGGCATTGATGGTAGAAATTAGAGCAGCGCTTGTGCAGAGCATGGGAAGCGTAGACAGCACTTAAATGGAGACCACACAAGCTTATATGGTGGGGATAAAAGGCTGCAGCAGCTTTATTGATTTAAATGTATAACAACAATGAATATAACTATTCAATTGTTACCGTATCAAACCATCCATTGAACCAGCCAGCCCCTGATAACCAATAAACACAGCAGGCCGCCTTGTAACCATGGAAAATTTCCCTCCACACAAACTTCAGATACAATAACCTTCAGCTGCGACAATACCCATTTTTTTTATATATATTATCTTTATTAAACATTTAAGCGAAATTAACAATGATAGGGTGGATGGGCGGGTTGGATGCCTCTCCAGCTCTTCCCAAAGCTGTCCCACACCTAATGACAGGTATCCCAAGGAATTCTCCTTTTGTGCCCCCTTTTCCCGGGCTTTTCCTGGGCTTTTCCTGTTGCTAACACCTACCAATAAAATTACTGTAAATAGAGTGCCGTTACACTATGCTCCCCCTCCCTCACCTATACTGTACTGCTATACTGTGTACTGCTGTACTGTGGCCTATAGCCCACAGGTTCCAGGAGCAATCGCTAAAGTCAAATTATTTGAGGGGCAGTGTATTTGGGCAGTAAAAGGTATAGAGCAAATCCCCTTTTTAGCTTTTCCCTCTAAGAACACACATATACAACATCATTTTAAGTAGATGAATAATTGGTAATGTTTAATTTTCATTTTATCTACAGATGCATATAGATGCATTTGTAATGTGTACTTCAACAATAAATGTTTCCACCCTACATACATGTAGGAACCACAGGGCTGGAACTAGGGATAAGCCTAGGGTGCAATGGTGAGGGAATGGGGTCCTGGGAATGTAGCTCTTTTGCCCCCCCATCCCTTCACTTCGTGGCACACTCACTTCACTCACAGATACACTGTTGTATGGCTGTGGGGGGAATCAGTACGCAACTCACAGTGGGGAGGGGATTGATGTGGTGCTGATACTGAATCCATCCAATGCTGCTGGGGCAGGTGTACCTGCGGGGAGGGGTGGGAAAAGGAAGGAAGGGGTGTGCCTTGGGCACATTCAAGTTTAGGCCTGGCACAGAGGAACCATATTGCCATTATAAACCTGATGAACATGTGAAATATTTAAATATATTTAATGGATGGAAAATTCCTCAACGCACGTTTATTTTTTTCAAACATACCATCATATTCAGGAACTAATTTTGCTGAGCTTGTTTGACCAGTTTCACTGTATTTAGTACAACAGAATATAGAATAATATACACAAGCCCTTAAGAGCAGTTAACTGAAGTCTAAACACTGATAATAGTACATATCCTCATTCAACGGTGCTTAGTGTGTCTTTAACTCTGACCTACACATTTATCTTTTGCATTGATAGGAGGTAATATTGAGGAAAAAACCTCAATTTTCATTTTTATTTTGATGAGCATATACTTCATATATGATGGATTTCAGCTCCACTGGTGCATTGCTCAACATCTGCTACGCTCCTTACCTTGCAGATGCGGTGGCAGGTGTATTCATGTTTCTCTTTACTGCGAAACTGACAGATGGACCTTCAGTTATAAATAAAGTGTAAGGATGCCCACTGGGCATAAGAAGAGATAAGTAGAGGATATTGTTCTTTCGATTTTCTACCACCTTTTTCTGCCCTTCTTGTTATTTATTTATTTGAGCTTACCATTAAGAACTTGTGGAAAGTCCATCAAAATATCTCTGTTTTGTCACATATTGATGGTTTGCCACAAAAAGAGATGTCAAAGAACAAACCTTCCACCTGTTGTATTTTCTTTTGAAGATGCATTTACTTTGTTAATCTAGTGAAGCAGCAGGATTCCTTTTCAACCTGTCTTCAAAGCTTCATTCATATCCTCTTCATAAAGTACAATTTATGCTTTAACATATACTTTTTATTTTTCACTGAAGAGAAGGGCTAGCAGTATTTTCCAAGCTAAATAGCTTCTATTGACGTTTCACAAAATGCTGCACTGAAAGATATAGAAATAGCAGTTTAGAGGAGGACAAGCACTTGGCAAAAAATACAAGGAGAACCCAAAAAGCACACAATTTGTTCAAGTATTATTGCAGCTCTACACGGCTCACAATAGCCTAATAGTTTATAAAGCAGTATTCAGCATTCAGCCATAATCTGTTTTACAGTCAACCAGAGAGGGATGGAAATTAAAGGAAAGGGGAGTCAAAACAGATCTGGGGACAGAACTTGGGCAGTGGGAGTTAAAAAATACTGTGAAAAAATGTATTCCTAAAACTGAGATGTAGTAAAATGGGTTAAAGCACTGAAGTAGGAGATATTGGGATAGGTAAAGCAATATACAGGAAATGTTTTAAATAAATAACTTTGGAATAAGGAAAGGAAAACTGTTAAGGGTGGGGCAGAGATTTATTAGCTCTATATGTTGATTATAATCTGTTCTTTGTAGTGATGGGCGAAATGTTTCACCAGGCATGGATTCGCGGCAAATTTCTGCTTTTCGCCATTGTCGGATTGTTTTGCGAAACAGATTAAAAAATTTGCCATGGAAAAATTCGGCGTCAAAATAAATAGTCGCAGGTGTCAAAACAATAGTCGCGGGCGTCAAAATAAATAGTCGCGGGTGTCAAAAGAATAGTCGGCGTTAAAATACATAGTTGTGGGCGTCAAAAGAATAGCCACGGGTCAAAATAAATAGTCGTGCATCAAAAGAATAGTCGCACATCAAAATAAATAGCCATTTTCTCCATTTCACAAATTTTTCGCCGTTTCGCAATTCTTCTGAAAAATTCGCAAATTTTTTGACGAAACGGGACAGATTCGCTCATCACTAGTTATTTGTAAATTCATTTACGCTATGGCCTTCTTTAGATTGGCTTTGTGTAAATATGTATATTTGATTAATGGAGATGGGGCTTTTCAATTGAGAGAAGTTTTTGGTTTTCCTTTTCAATTGCCTTCTCAGTTTACCCGCCTGAATGAAGACTACACAAGTACGGCAGCTGTATAGAAAAAGTTGTATGTGAGTAAGTGTTACGAAGGCATTGAATACTAAAAGGCATTTGAAACTAAACAAGCTGTATACAAGGTAGGAGTTGCACTTGGTATACAGCAGTAGTAACTGGTTAAAGGGTGAGGGTTAGTGAGCTGGTAGGTGCAACACAATGGGGTATTGTCACATGTATGCATCTTGGAAGAACCTTTCCAGAAAGCATTCACTTGTGAGAGGTTCATTTCGGATTTCCTCGGAATCGGAATTGCAGAATTAAGTGGTCATCTTACAGCACTGGGGGGGGGGGGCTACAAACTTGGGAGAAGATAGGACTCTCACTGGACAGCCATTGGCTGGGGCAAGTGACGTGGGGGCTGGAGAGCAGGGAGAATCAAAATGTACATGTACTCAATACAAATAACTGGTACCAGTATTAAATGTAAGTTTAATAATGCAAAAAGCTTGGCTGCTAAAATGGGGGAGCTGAAGTGAATGATGCTGAATAAGAAATATCATTTAATTGGTGTTGCTGAAAATGGCTTAAAGGAACAGTAACATGATAAAATGAAAGTGTATAAAAGTAATTACAATATAATGTACTGTTGCCCTGCACTGGTACAACTGGTGTGTTTGCCTCAGAAAGACTACATAGTTTATATAAATACGCTGCTATGTAGCCATGGGGGCAGCCATTCAAGCTGGAAAAAAGGAGAAAAGGCACAGGTTACTTAGCAGGTAACAGATAAGCCCCAAATAATGGGGGTGTATCTACTAGTTATCTGCTATGTAACCTGTGCCTTTTCTCCTTTTTTCCAGCTTGAATGGCTGCCCCCGTGGCTACACAGCAGCTTATTTATATAGTAGCTTTTTTTTTTTTTTATATTATAATTACTTTAAAACACTTTAATTTTTGGATGTTACTGTTCCTTTAATGAACTACATGACTGGCATTAAATAGAGGGGGCTATTTCTTTTTCAGAGGGACACAGGAAATAAAATGAAGGAGGTCTATGTGTGTTGTAATTTCAATGTAATGCAACACACAAATGAATTGTAACACAGTGTACAGGTATAGGTAAAGGATCTGTTATCCAGAAAGCTGGGGACCTGGGGTTTTCTAGATAATATATCCTTCTGTAATTTGGACCAGCATACCTCAAATCTGCTGAAGAACATTTAAACATCCATTAAACCCAATAGGGATGTTTTGCTGCCAATATGGATTCAAGCAGCTTAATTCAGACCAAGTAAAAGGTAATGTTTTATTAATCAGGTTTCCAGATAAGGGATTCGATACCTGTAGTTCCAAAATCTGAAGTATACTTTAAATATAAAGGAAAAGGTTCAATTCTTGTTGCAAACAGAATAGGTTGCAAGTCTTAATAGTGAAGGATTTTATTTACACTGATATTTTTTGAAGTGATAATTCTGCCAGCACATTTCAAGGAAATTAAATATACTGCACTGCAATTTCATGTCACAGGTAGCTGAGGACCCAACAAGGAATGATGCTCTATGGGATCTAGTGATCGCAAACAAGGAATGATGCTATATGGCAGGGGTTCCCAACCTTTTAGCAGCACGGGCCGGTAGGAGGCAAATTTTTTTTTCCCACGGACCGAGGGGGGCGGGGCGCAGCGCGTAATGCATGCGACGCGCTGGGGAGGGGGGGTGCGCTGCGGCCCACTGCCCTGCTGTCCACGGCCCGGAACTGGTCCGCGGCCCGGCGGTTGGGGACCCCTGCTATATGGGATCTAGTGATCGCTAACAATCCAAAGTTAAATACCAGTTTTCTCTAAGAATTAGAGCAAAACAGATCATGGATTACTTTGGATTTGGTAGGGTAGAGGTATGAGAGGCTTTGAACAAAAGAGAAGCATTGCTCAAGTGAAAGCAAATAGGTAGTGATGAGCATATTTTTTTTGTCAGGCATGGATTCGCTGTGAATTTCTGCATGTGACTATTGGTAAATTTTTCAACAAAACAACCACAAAAACTGAGCATGTCAAAAATTTGGCAAGTGGAAAAAAAAGTTGCGGTTGCATAAAAAAAGTTACATTCGCATAAAATAAGTCACAGTCGCATCAAATAGGTCCCTCCAAATAAGCCGGGGACGCGTAAAAAAAAAAATGCACATCTCAAAAAAAGTCGTGCTGTAGCCGCATTTCCCAAATTTTTTACTAAAGTGAAACAGGACAGATTCACTCATCACTACAAACACTGTAGGTACTGTATATGGCAGAATTTTGAGAGAAGGCACCTGCAGCAAGTAGAAGCAGAAAATATAGGGAGTAGATATGGGAGAAGAATTTGATATGCCCAGTAGTAGCTGGAGGTGCTAGATACGTTATATAGTGTACAGGAGCAGCAATTGAGTAGATGGAAGCAGGAAGCGAACTACTACCAATGAGCAAAACATTCAGATAGAGGGTTAAAGGAAGTATGTCATACCTTTGGAAAAACTGAAAAGACAGAATTAACAAAAGTAATACTGACATTGCTTTATTATTGAGAGTATTTGTTTATTTATCCAAAGAGGCAGGCTGAAGGATTCTCAGTTGTGGCTCTCCTTGCTAAACTCCTTTTCTGATCCCTTGTGAATAATTCAATTTGGAATGGCTCACCAGTCACTGCTAACCCCAAGCACTGCTTTCCCAGAAGTGTGTCTAAAGATATAGGGAAGCAGAATACTGGACACAAGACTGGGGAATTAGAACTGATTATAGCTTGTTTACTGTGTTAGGGCTTGTGCTCACAAGCGGCTCTTTCCTGCGCTCCCCTGTAGTGGCGTTCTAATGAGTTCCACCGCACCCCATTCTTTCTTATAGGGCTGTACTAGTCGCATGTAAGTGCCGAATGCAGGTGGAATGTAACATACTGTGTTCCACCTGTGTTTGGCATTTACATGCCCCTGTGTTAGTACAGCCCCATAAGGAAGAATGGGGTGAATTTCTTCATGTGCTCCCCTGTGCTGGAATGCAGGAGAACACCACTGTAAGGGTGTGCAAGAGAAAATGCTTGTGAAACACATATATAGATAGTATATTATCAGTCAGTAACGACACTATTCCCTAAACAGGTTTTATGGCAGTAGCAGATTTTGTATTGATTCGTGACAAAACTTTTCACCCCTGGAATGACTGAATCCCATAGTGCAGGAAAAGGCACAAAATGATATCACAGTACAGCAGGTCAAACAGCAAGCTGCATGGAGCTATCAACCCCTACCCATAGTTCTTGCTAATGATAACTATTATGGGTAAACAATCTACAATAATGGGTGGTAGTGGCAGCATTGCAGGAACTTCTTTTGATACAGTAAATTACCCCTTGCTTTTCTGTAAACCTTGCTCAAAAAGGTCACAGAATGGATAAAGGGTGTCAAAAATACACTCTGCAGCGTTATAGAACAAACAGTGACAAAAGTGCTGAGAATACAATCGTAGAATATTAGTTCTATTCAAACCTGGTAACTGTTCTAATGATGAAACAGGACAGGCATGGGCAATTCTTCAGCCAGACCTATTTGCATGGGATTTGCCAGCCAACAGTCACTAAAGCAGAGACATCAGATCTTCCAGGCTGTTGAAACATACAGCAGGATTTGGAATAGAACATAATAAAACATTGCTGAGCAGACACGGTGTAGGTAACACACAGCAATTTACATGCAGGACACGGTGCAAAAAACTGTACCTGTTTACTGCACTTTGCACCCTGCCCTGCACATAGTAAATAGCTTTAAGGGCATTTAATACATCCTACAGAGGGGAATTGAGCAAGCATACTACTGCTATTTTATGAAAGTCACATGGCATGGAATAAAATATGGTTCATTAGATAAGATCCTCTGAGAAATATAAAGTATTTTTGGCAGCATTTCTTGCAGGATCCCTTGATACAAACTCAGCTGAACAAGGTGCAATAGGTGGTATTGCTGAGAATTTGGCTGGCATCAGCAAACTGTGAAACTGTTGCCAGATGGGTGCACTATATATGGTATATTTGTTTTCTTTTTAGTACCTTTATAACATGGTAATATTGCTCATAAAGCTTAAAAATTGCTTAAAAATGTTTCTTCGTTGAAGCTTAAAATTAAAAAAAAAAAAAATGGAAAGCTGAGCATTAAACCTAGAATTCCTTGGCACCCAGAAGAGCCTTTAAGGCTGTGCAGAATTTAATACCCCTTACAAATCTAATATAGAACTTGCCATTAATAATTAATACCCAGTAATAGCTGAATCCTAGGGAGACTGCCTCTTGGCTGTGCTACGTTGCATGTTAGGGCTGCATTTCATTTTCTTCTGTGCTCCTATAATATTAGCTGAAACAGCAGTCAGAACGATTCCTGTTACTATTCATTTCTAATTTATTTTCACTTTCCGTTTATTATCGAAATAAATGTGGGATTCAAGGACCCCCTGCCTCTCAGTAAATAAATATTTTTTATTATTATTTTTATTTACAAATGGAAAGTGTGCAACTAAAGTAAATAGTGACAAACACAATTTTTTTTTATAATCTTATTTACTGTTGATTTAGTCTTAAACATTTACTGTACAGTTTTCTTTGTCATAACCACTTTTTACAAAATGCCGTCTTTCCTGTTGTTGTTCTATTGTACTTGTTGACTTTTACAGATGCAATATAGGTAAAACGTTTCATAATCTCCTGCCTGCTACAACTTTAAGGGGGAATGAAACAGGAATGAAAGTCCTTAGGTCGAAAAGGGGTTTTGTCCTACAACTTTTAATGCCCATATACAATGCCCTTGTGTCATATTTACATTTAGATGCCAACGTACTGCTGTCCAGACACAGGAATGCTCAGATCAGACTGGAGTACCCAGGACCCACCAGGTACCTGACTTAAGGGCCACCAAAGGGCCCACCATCCAGCCACCACAACTCCCCACTGTGCCCCCAGCCAGGCAGCCACTACTGCTTCCCACTGAAGTGCAGATGCCACCTGCTATTTACTTCACTGTTAATAATTAAAGATGGCTGTGCATTCCACAGTGGAATGCACGGCAGCGGAGCAGGAAATAGTGCTGATTCAGGACGGCTGGTTTGCAGGTGCAGCCAGGTGGCATGGCCCAACAGGGTTGCGGTCCAACTGGATTTTTCCCGGTATGGAAAGCACATTGGTCAAAAGTCGCTGAAATGAAGGAAAAGAACTTTAATGGTGAAAGCAGGTACAATTCCATTTATACAAATTATTATATTGAAATTATTATATATTATTATATTTTCTGCCTAGTTGAATCTTCAGTCAATGAAACAAAATTAGAGCATGAATAACAGAGACAATAAACTGCACCAATCTCAGTGATAGAAGGCAATACAACATACAGTACAGCAGATCAGCACAGCTGTGGATAAAACTGCAACAACCATATACAACACTTATTTATTCTGTTGCCTGAAATGCAGTTGTACAATTGGATTCTCTGTACAATTGCATTTCCCAAGATCTAGTATACTGTACACCCACCATTGTTACATTTCTTTCTATCAAGCATACACTGACCAACTCATTTGCCATATGTTGCACCCAATTACCATATGTTGCACTAATTTAAAGGGCCAGTTACACTTAAAAAAAAAATCAATCCACCATATGTAAGAAAAGGCATTATGTTTGCAGGAGCAGTTACCCAAAGCAACCAATACGCTTTTGAACAAGTAAATGCTACCTACTTATTGGTTGCTATGAGTTACTGCTCCTAAGCAAACGTAGTGTCTTTTATTACATTACCCCCTAAAAAATTTTATTTACAAATGTTTGCATATATTCATCCAGCATCTCCCAGTCTTAAATTCCCTGAACTGCCACTTCTCAACACATTCAACAGCTCATCTCCTTAACTTGTTTCAAGCCAGAGTTTCCAGTCTAGAATGGACTAAAACTGCTAATATGACAGAAAAATGACTAAAAACTGAAAATTAATCTTATTGCACTCAATCCATGTGTTCAATGTATTACTCTGAGTAAGGTTATATGGGTTTGCTTAACCTTTATTAAGCTTTTTTCAACAAAACCATCTTTAGAGCTTAGTACCTCTTAAACTTTGAACCTATACATGCAATAATATATTTCAGCCCTATGCACTTAACTGATTTATTCTATAGATTTTTTTAACTACCAGTTTCTATGTTATATAATTAAACTTAAGGCATTGCAGAATTTCTAGACGAAAAAAAATCTATAACTGTAGAATATTACGAACAATTATAATCAAGCCAGTTAATTACATTGCTGCAGTGCGGTTGCTGTACTGATGAGAATAGTGTATGCAGGACTGTTGCTCAGTAGTCGACTGTATGGTATATGAAGTCAAATTATTCACTACATGATAGACTGCAAAAGGGAATTGTATAAATCAATGTATGTTCACTTGGAATGTAAGGATTTGAGTAATTGAAGGCTTAATGAAATCTTGAAGTTACTTGTCAGAGAGAAAAAAAAGTAATACTAAAATAGACCCCTGACATGGCAAGTAGTCAGTAGACCATTAATCATTGTGACTTGTGGATCTAGAGATCAGCAAACCTAAGGTTCTTGTACCAAACTAGTCTGGCTGGATCCCTGCTGCTAAACCAGCTTGTGCCTTGTTTTTTTTTTCTTTCTTTTGTTTTTTCATTTCTGTTATTAGACTTACATTCTTTTTTGTTAGCATAAGCTATTTTAATATCATTTAACTAATGTTATTTAATTATCTGAATCAGGTGCAGCATAGTAAAGACTTGGCTCAAAATCCAAATGAAAGAATCTTAAAATGTGCCAATGAAGTGGGGATCTGTGCATTATTGTTGGATTATTGACCTGGGCAGCACAGTAGAAAAATCACGTATAAGAATGACGTAACCACCACACTGTCTCACCAAGAGGGTCTATACTTGTCAAGAGGTATCACAATAGACCCACCGGGTGCAGTTTCCTCAAAGGCCTTCCAAACTGTACTAGTGCTTACTAACAGGCTGGTTGAATCAACTTGCTTTTCAATTCAACAAAAAAGGGATAAGCATTCTTTATTAACTTTTATCAAACTCATTGTGTTTTTTAACTGTTGGGTTTAATTTTTTCAAAAGTAATTGTTGTTTTTGGTGCTAATTTACAAAGTTTGGGTGAACTATAAGGCTTACAGCAGGTTTGCCAGAAGTTACATTCCTTTGTAATTACCCTCAGTTTGAGGTGGGTGGGGTTTGATTAGTTGACCTTAACAGACTGTATAAATAGAACCACTGGCACTCCAGTAAGCTTGCTTACTAACAGGCTGGTGGCTGGTTGAATCAACTTGCTTTTCAATTCAACAAGAAAGGGATAAGTATTCTTTATTAACTTTTATCAACCCCAACTCTTCTGCCTATAACAGCCACCTTTGGCTTTGGGCCTGGCCCTTAGCTACTCAGGTGCTGCCAGGTCTTACCTCAAGAGAATACAGGGGCAAGCGAGGGAGCCAAACGTTACTGCAGAGAAGTAGCCAGTCACAACAGAATAAGGCATAGCCAGGCAAGGCAGAGCATACCAGAAAACAGCAGCAGATATGTAAGACAAACTCTAGGTCAGACTGATGTACCTCTAGAACAGGTTTTAACAGAGACACATGAAATACATTAAAATTGGGTGGCAGCTCCAAACTAACATTGACAGGACTTACATTTTTAGGAATCTTGAATGGACAAGTAAACTTGGGTCCTTGCTTGGCAGAGGGCACTTTATATTGGATATTCTTATGTAACAACAAAACTCTGTCTCCCACCTGTTAAATAGGAGCAGCTCTACGATGTCTGTCAGCATTTCTTCTCTGGAGGACACCAGCAGATAAAATAGAAACCTGCACTCTTTGCCATAAATTAACCATTTGCTAAACAGACCTATCAGCAGCAGGGACTTCTGAGGTAGAATAAGAATGTGAGTAATTCTTGGGGTGTCTACAAAAAAACGTAAAAAATAGAGACAGGAACATTATTGTGTACAAATTCCGCCCAAGGCAGCAGCTCTGCCCACTCTGACTGATTTTCATATTCATAACAGCACAAAAATGGTTCAAGATCAAATTGCACAAAATACATCCAAATACGTCACAGATGCGTTGGAGAAACTGTGGAGAAATTGGGACATTGCAGCACATAATGTGGTACTGTCCAATTATTAACACCTTTTGGAAAAACATAGAGGAACTAATACATAAGGTTTTCTTCCAGGAAATCAAATTAGACATTCTCTCTACTCTAACTGGAAAACCCCTGGACTATGTAACAACCAACGAACAGAGACTCTTGAACTACATCTTAACAGCAACCCGACTTGCAATCACACAAAACTGGAAAAATCCAGTACCACCCTCAATAACAGAAGTGATCTCCTAAATAGCAGCCATGAGAGAGATGGAAAATATGACAGCTAAACTGAGAGGGACAATACAAAAGTTCACTAATACCTGGTCTAGATGGGATTTGTATACTTCCATCACTTAATGAGACACAATCCTTTCTCAAATAACATACAACCAAGATATGTACTACTTATCCAATACACTACTCCTCCATAACATACTCTGTTCTTCTATCTCTCCCATTCTCCTCCTTCCCCTATCCCCTCTGTCTTTTCTAAAATCTATGTTGCAGAGAACCCCATGGTAAATCTTTACATTCCACAACACAATATAAAAGGCGACAACCCTATCTCTCCAATGACGCCTCAATGTGAATTTAAAACACTATGACACTATACAGAGAAAAAAAACACTTGGAGACTAGGAGATAACAATAGATACTGTCATATACTGCAAATTGTAAACACATTGTATAACTAATGCACCATGGACTGTGATTCTGTTTAAATGTCAAAACAAATAAAGTTTAAGTTGGAAAAAAAAAAAAGTTCATGACCCTGATTTATTCTCTCTGTCTGACCATTAGTCTGTAGATGGGAAGCGGTTGAGAAGGATAGCTCAACACTGATGAGGGCACAAACTGCTTTCCAGAACTTAGCTGTACACTGTGACCCCCTATCAGAAACAATATTCGAGGGTATAACATGTAATATGAAAATGTTTTTCATAAACAAGGATTTTGGCTCTATTGACTTTGGCCCTCAGCTACTCGGGTCCTGCCAGGTCCTACCTCTTGAGAAAACAGAAACTCCCACGGGTACAAGCGAGGGAGCCAAATGTTACTGCAGGGAAGGAGCTAGTCACAGGCATAGTCAGGCAGGCAGGGTCAGTACCAGAAAACAGCAGCAGAAACATAAGGCAAACTGTACATCACGAACAAGCTGGGGTCAGAACCAGGAAACAACACAAGGGACAGAAGAAAGTACCCGGAACAAGAATTCAGTAATTGGAGCACCAAGGAACAAGCATGGGCTGTGAATGATCACAGAGCTGGGTATGTTATAGCCAGACTGATTGCTAACTCTGAACACCTATGACCAGATTAGTAACAGCTGAATTCACTATGCTTGCCTGGAAACTAAGGTGAACACAGCAAAAACCTGAGAGCCTAGGTAGGGTAATGGTAATGGTAATACAGGCTGCATAGAAAACAGCAGGTCACTGGCTCAAATCCAGGCAGGATGTTACAATGTTCACCCATGACTGTACAGCAACACACAGCTCCAATACTATCATCAAATTTGCAGACGACACCACCATCATCGGCTGCATTTCTAATGGAGATGAGTTGGCCTACAGGGCAGAGGTGAGAGCCCTGACATCATGGTGCCGGGACAACAACCTGCTGCTCAACGTCAGCAAAACTAAGGAGCTCAATGTGGATTACAGGAGACTGCAGGGAGGAGGCCATACCCCCATTCACATTGAGGGAGCAGAGGTGGAGAGAGTCAGCTGCTTCAGATTCCTTGGCATCAATATCAGTTAGGATCTGAGTTGGTCTCACCATGTTGGTGTGATCACAAAAGCTGCAAGACAGCGGCTCTTCTTTCTGCGGCGCCTGCGAAGGTTCGGCATGGACTCCAAAATACTCACAAACTTCTATCGATGCACCATTGAGAGTATTCTGTCTGGCTGTATCACCACCTGGTATGGCAGCTGTAATGCTTTGGACCACAAAGCTCTGCAGAGGGTGGTAAGATCAGCACAGCGCATCACCAGGACTGAACTGCCGGCCATGCAGGACCTGTACAGACAGCGCTGTAGGAGGAAGATGCAGCGGATCTTCTCTGACCCCAGCCACAGTCTTTTCACGCTCCTAACATCAGGCAGGCGGTACAGGAGCATCCAGACCCGCACCAGCAGATACAGAGAGTTTCTACCCACAAGCCATCAGGCTTTTGAACTGCTGACATTCTGCCCAACACACACTCCCCATAACTACTGGACTCTTCCCAGTGTCACTTTAAGCAAAGCCACTTTAAATCCTCACTGCACAATTTCAAATATTGCATTGCATTTTATTATTGTAAATACTTGTACCTTTATTGCACACTTTTATTATATTTAATATTTGTATTTTTTGGTTTTAGTTGGGAGGAACACGGGTCAAAAAAATTTCATTACAGTAATGATGCTTCATTGTTATTTGTATATGACAATAAACTTAAAACTTGAAACTTGAAACAATGCATGGGATATACACTAAGGTATTAAAGGGTAAACAGGCACCAAAAATATAACTAGTGATGTTCTTATGAAAATTACAGGAGATGGGTCATTGCTATTCCCTACATTGTTGATGTTTCCAGTTTACAGACCTGGAGGTCAACCCTGATCTAAGTAGTATATCCATACTGGAAAGATTGTCTTGTATGCCTTTATGGTAAATTTGTTTTGTTCTGCACTGCTATAAAGCTCTATGGGCATTTTCGGTTCCTGTGAACTAATGTCACTGAAAACGAATGACACTGACTTTTTCAAAGTGCCATTATATTCTCCTGGTCATTTGATGTCTAATGAGCAGGGCACTTTTCTCAGTGTAATTAGTGAAACCATAAAGATCATGGTTTTGTGCAATGATGTTACCACAAATATTTAATAAATAGCAGGAATACTAGGCCATGAAAATACTTAACCTCATAAACCTTTAGCATTTCAGTGAATGGAGACTGTCTTGATATGCAAATATGGAAAATGCATTCGTTTTTTTCTAAAGAAGACATTTGCATTTTATTTTTCTTTGGTTTATAAAGCAGTTTGAGGAATAATGATACATTTTAAATATTTGCGAGATGAGTTTCAGTGTAATGTTTTTCAGAGCAAAATATCTGCTAAAAACACATCTACTTATAGTCTGTGTTTTGTTGAAAAAGAAAGCTGTCATTCTCAGTATCATTTCAAAATTCCCATTATACATTCTTTGCAAGAAATCTTTTTTGTGCATTAGAATTATCATTTATGTATTGTTCACTTGTACAAAAATACTTGGATTTGTGTTTATCCCTAGAATATCGCAGCTCTGCTGAAGTCACAGCCACGTAATAATAAAAGGCCTGTACGTCATCAATTAGATACATCAATAAGACAAAATCACAAATTGTCCCCCAGCCTGATATTTATGTCAAATTTAGCGCTGAGAAAATCTGTCCCATTTTGCTTTGTCAAAAAAATCCCGAAACTGCTGAAAAATTTGCGAAACAGTGAAATGCTGCTGCATGACTTTTTTGGCACATGCGGCTTATTTGACGCAACCGCAACTGCAAATTTTTGTTCACTTCTGTGCACGTTGATAAACTTGCAACTTCTGTGTTTACGTGAAAAAAAGCCACGTAATTTTAAGGATTTGGTTCAGCCAGTAAAGTGGATTTGTACAAATCTGAATCCTTCTGAAAAATGCAGAATCTTGGCTGAATCCCAAACCGAACCCTGGAAAAACTAAATATATTTGAAAATTTTTAAATTTTGAAAAAAAAGAAAGTCTAAGGGAAATGGCCTTCCCGTAATTTGTAGTTTTCTGGATGACGGGTTTCCGAATAACAGACCCCATACCTCTATCATATTGGTTAGCTTGTATGTGTCCTTAATGGTGAATAGACATTTAATAGAGTGAGAAGACAGAGGTAAAACAAACTTAGAACTGTCATAGCACCTAGCACAATTTCAAATGTTGTATATTTTGTTTCTGGACCTTATTCTATTTTTATTTTGTGCGTTGACTAAGACATGCAAGGTAGTTTCAAATCTTCAGCTAAATAAAAAGTATCAAATATCATGTCCAGATGTGTTTGCATAAACTTTAAGCTTAGTATTAAGTCCTTTGTAATTCTAAGATTACATTTCCTCTATGGAATTGCCATACCACTAATAATAAAGTGTAGAGGGACACTGCTCTTGAGTCATATGATATAGTCTTCATTTGAAGCAATATTCTTTTGAGAGACTTTATAGAGTAAAAGGACTAACCTAGGACATGAAAATGTTGTTTGAAAGTTCATGGAGATCTTTTAACTTTTAGTAGATACATAGTTGTCTTGCATATACATAATATTAAATAATGTTCCATTTACCACATTCAATATATGATCACCTGACTGAATTTAGGTGAACTATAGATACATATAATTAAAGCACTTGATTAGTTACTGTAAAAAAATTTTGATATGCTATGGCAAAAAGAAATGGGTAGAGTCCAGCATAGTTTCCAGAAGGCAGGGTTGACAGAAAAAATAAGAGGAAAGTATGTTAATGGTACTAGACCCAATGTGAAGAATTTTTACTTGAACAAAGGACTTACAGTGTATTTTGCAGATAGGAAATAATGTAGGAACAGTGTGGAATGCTGGGGGAACAAAGTGAGGAGCAAAATTATAACAGCCAACTTGTATTGGAGCTACCTATAGCTAGTATTTTCCCATCACAGGAAAGGAAATTGGGTAGATGTTTGTTGTAAGAAGTGAACCAGATTTGCAAAGAAGCAAGGTAGACCTTATTGGACAAATTTTCACAAGAATGGCAAAATACAGACATGGGAGGCCTCTCGTCATTAGAAATCAGTTACACAAATCACTGCTTCTCCTGATGATCCTTCCACATCCTCACACACTCACACACCATTCCCTCTCCAGAAAGCTCCAATGCCCCTACCATGTGAAAATGCACTAGCAGAATTCCATTAGCCATTGAGGGGGCCTTCTCTACCAATAAAGCTTTCCCCTTCTTCTCTGTCATGTTCAGCATACAGTAAATGAGCTTCTCCCACCTGTCTCACTACAGCTCCCTTAAAGGGGTTATTCACCTTTGAGTTAACTTTTAGAATGAAGTAGAGAATAATATTCTAAGACAATTTGCAGTTGGTCTTCATTTTTCATTATTTATTTATTTTTTTAATTAATTCACTTTTTGTTCAGCAGCTCTCCAGGATATTTGGTTGCTGGGGTCCAAATTATCTTAGGAAGGTAATAGTAATAAAAAGTAACAACAGCAATAGCATTGTAGCCTCACAGACCCCCATATGAAAGCTGAAAGAGTCAGAAGAAAAAGGCAAATAATTAAAAAACAAACAGAAATAAATAATGAAGACCAGTTAAAAAGTTGCTTATACTATAAAACACTAAAAGTGGTGGTTTACCTTCAAATTAACTTTTAGTATGGCATAGGCATTGCAAATTTGCTAGGAATAACATATTAAAAGTTAACTTAAAGGTGAACCACCTTTTTAAGCTCCCACTAACTTAATTCTCAGCTTTTCAATCCCTGTGGCTCTTTACCAAATACTGACTCCTCGTTGGGGCCACAGGATGTCCTTACTGACTAGCACAGCTACCTGTCAGGTGAGCCTGGTACTGAACTCCTACCTCGCCAAGTCCATGTAGGGTGCAGCTATCCAAGTGGCCTGGCCAACTACGGTCAATCTTGGCTATGATCTTATAAGCCCAAAGAGGAAGTCTCTGGCTCCTGCACTTCTTTATAGAGGATCCTGTAGGGGAATCACCTTATAGGCCAACCTTATGGGTTCTTGCCATATGCTGGTTGAACTTAATTTTACCTATTTACTTTTTACATGAATTCTGTCATGATTTTTATTGTGTACTTTTTATTTCTAAATTAGACTGTTTACATAGCAAATAATTCACTCTACAATTTAAAATTGTATTGGTGTGTAGGCAGCCATCTCAGTGCATTGTGCCTGAGTCTGAGCTTTCAGAAGCCAGTGCTACAAATTAGAACTGCTTTCAGGTAACCAATTGTTTCTCCTACTCCCATGTAACTGGAGGAGTCCCAAGCCGGACTTGGATTTCTTACTATTGAGTGCTATTCTGATATCTACTGGGAGCTGCTACCTTGCTACCTTCTCATTGTTCTGCTGATCGGCTGCTGGGGGGAAAAGGGAGCAGGGTAATAACACTCCACCTTGCAACTCAGCAGTAAAGTGTGACTGAAGTTTATCAGAGCACAGGTCACATGGTTGTAGCACCCTGGCAAATTTCAAAAGAAAATATAAAAAAAAATGGATTTCAATGCAGGATTCTGCTGGAGAAGATCTAGTAACTGATGTATTTTTGCCATTATAGTATTCCTTTAAAGTAAAATATATTTAACCATTTACAGACTGAATAAATGTTAAAAATCAGTAGAACAAACTGCTGAAAAGGGTTAAGAAATAATTAAGAAATTATTTTATTTATGTATGTATTCATTTATTTGTAAATCAAATAATGTATTTATTCATATTTATAGCAAGGCTGCTACATAATGGATTTTACTCTTCATCATTGTCCCAGTTTATAGCTTTATTTTTAGCTTTTATAAATCTTTCATATATGCTCAGCATTTATATAACTTTTTCCCTACCTGGTGGTCATCTTTATTTAGCAGTCAGACTGACAAGACAGCCTGGAGTGACATAACTGTGTGCATACTCTTCAGTTCAGTAATGAATTTCAGGACTAATGGAATTTAACAAGGTGTAGCTATTTGTTGAACCTGGAAGTTAATAAAGAGTAGTGAATATTAAGATTGATCTAATTGGCTTATCTTGACCATGTTTTGTTGCAATCCAATTTGAATCATGCCAAATACGTTTTTACCTACCTCTTTACCTTTTCGGAGTTTTTTTTGTATTTACTTTACACCTAAATTAATTTGGGTTAATTGTTTTGTCTTTTCCTGTATGGATGGGGGTTTTAATAATTCAACTAATTTTATTGTACCCTTTTATTCTCATTTCCATTTCCTAAATGCATAACAGGCTCTCACAGCAGAGTTCAGTAAATAAGATATCACCTCAGACCCAGTCACCTTTATAAAAGTTGCAGGTTCTACAGTAAGAATAAATATTTATATTTAAGCAGTGACACAGGAAATAGAATTGTGTGTACTTCCTGTAATGTCTTTGTGTCCCTGTTACATGAGTAATTATGTCATTGGTGACCACAAAGATCAAGTCTCATGTATTGCTAATATTTGGCTGTTCAAAATCCAACTTACTAATATCCAACCTGTATAAACAGGATAAAACAATTAGTTGTATTTTACATGATTAGAAGCACACCCACAATTCCATATATAAAGCGATAGCTGTTCAAACCAACAGGGAAGCAGTATTGCAGTATCTAGTGCACTTATTCTTCCCACCTCAGCATGGTTTGCCCTATATGGGTGTATTCTAAAGGATACATCCTCAGACTTCTATACCAAAGCAACAAAAAATACACTAAGGCAGTGATCCCCAACCAGTAGTTCAAGAGCAACATGTTGCTCCCCAACCCCTTAGATGTTGCTCTCAGTGGCCTCAAAACAAGTGCTTATTTTTGTATTCCTGACTTGGAGGCAAGGCTTGGTTGCATAAAAACCAGGTGTACCACCTAACAGAACCTCATGTAGGCCGCCAGTCCACATAGGGGCTACCAAATAGGCAATCACAGCACTTTTTTGGCACCCTCACAAACATTTGTCATGGTGTGTTGCTCCCCAATGCTTTTTACATTTGAATGTGGCTCATAGGTAAAAAAGGTTGGGGATCCCTGCACTAATTCTCTGATTAAACCAGAATACAAACATGATTTTATTAGTTTATATAGTGTATGTAAAGTTAATTTTGCCTAACTAGCACAATTGAAAACTTTTTGGAATTATTTATTAGGGTCAGAGACATGAAAATAATTCCTTTATGTCCTTGTGGCCAGCTACAGTATGCATCCAGAACAGCTGATTTAGTAGCACAAATGCGGTCCAATAATGCAGGACCATATTGGCATTTGCAAACTATTATTGAAGGCTGAGCAGTGCTTCATCTCTCAAAAGTACAAAAAAATGTGCAAAAAGGGTGCAATGACTTGCTTGGCTATGTCCATAAAACCCCAGGTAAAAAGTCCTGCAATGAAATAGCGTCTTCATCTGAGGATTAGGGTGGATATCTTTATCCTCGACCTCCCAGGCAAGAAGGCTTCCAAGTGGGGCAAAAAAACAAATAGACATCCAAAAAGGTCCCAACACTTATGCAGGGAAGAAGAAATGCAAAAAAAAAAAAATTCACGTCAGTGCATTCAGAGTATGAAAGAACTTGAGAAAATAACCATTAGTGATGAACAATTTTTTTTTTGTCAGGCATGGATTCGTAGCAAATTTCCACATTTCAACATTAGTTTTGGGAAACTTCCATGAAAATTTGCTGCAGAAAAATTTGTTGCGCATCAAAAAAGAAACGGTTGCGTAAAAAATGGGCACGGTCGCGTAAAAAGGGGCGCGGTCTTGTGAAAAATGGGTGCGGTCAAGTCAAAATCGGGCACTGTCGCGTCACAATGGGCGACGATGCACCAAAAAAGACACAGGCGACAAAAATAAGATGCAGGTGACAAAATAAAGACGGGGGTGACAAAAAAGTTGTGCGTCAAATGCGTTTCGCGTATTTTTCGCCGTTTTGCGAATTATCTTGTTGTTTTGCAAATTTTATGTTGATAGATTACATTAGAATAATCATTGTAGACCCCAAAGACTTCAATATTCATAATCTACATAAACAGTTAATTTCAAAAAAGCCCTAGACCAGACAAATTAAAGAAGTAGGGTGCCTCCTAAGCATATAAGCTCCTGCTAACTCTTATGTCTGCCCGATTTTGAAAAAAGATGAAGTAGCTGTCCTGATGAGCAGGAGAAGCCTGTGCATTTTATCCAGCTGATAAAATGAACTTTCTGAGCCTGAGGAAAAGGGGAAACAATTTGCCAGCTTTTCTGGGCCCTGGGTATAATAAATCAAGTGTTGACACTGCTTTCCAAAAAATGTGAGGTCTCAGCAGAAAGTGGTGCTTGCTTGTTATAACTAGCACATTGAACCTAACTCTGGGCATCAAGAAATAACTAGCAGGTAAATGGCTCAGCTTTGCTTTTGGATTTACTTCAGCAATATAAATATAAAACAAGGAAAATACGATAAAGAGTTTCTATAGGATTGCTGGGGGGTTATACTTTTCATAATATAATGTACAATTGTAAAAATGTATAATTTACAAAATTAACCCTGATTAGTTAGTATTATGTTAGTATTTCATGCCAAAGTCTTATGTGTAAATGTTATAAGAATTATACTTTATGTAATTAAGCTAACCTTGCAAACTATGGTCATTAAGTATTAAAAATGCTGGAAAGACTTTGGAATTGTGGCCATTAGGGATCAATTAAAAACTGGCTTCAGCTCCCATATTAGAATCTTGAAGAGCATCATTCTTCACTGAAATTTCTGTGGACTGGATTTTTTCAGAACCTAATATAAAGTAATCATTTTTAATACATTGTGATATATTATTAATTGCAGCATGATTGCACAGGGGTTAGCATTGCAGCAGTATAGGGGTCTTTTGTTTAATTCCAGTATGGACAATTTCTACAAGGAATTTCTGGCTTTCCTTCAAGTATTTTGGTTTTCCTTCATGTCTCCAAAAACATGGAGGCAGCTTAGCTCCTGATGAAACTGATGATAGTGATGGTGAGTGGTGACGGGGAAGAGAGACTTGAGATGATTCCAGTCAACCTTGTTGGGCTAATGGGCTTATGTGCATTTTTTAGTGGGGAAAAGCAATATCTTTCATTTTCTTTCAAGGTAGTGAAGTTGTTGTATTGTACTCCAAGAATGTAGAATGGGACTTAAAAAAATATATGAACATTTAATTGTTTTGACGCTCTGTGTGCTACTGTGTGGCTGTAAAATTCACTCCATCCACATTAAATGAATGTAGAGACATTTCAGCATTATTAGTTTTGCAGTTATTTCTCTGTTAACACCTTACTGTCATCACATTCTTAAAGACTGTCAGGACTACTGAAGAGGACATTGAAAACCCATGGGGAAAACTTTTAATTAGTTAATCTGTTTACCTGAGCATTCAGATGACATTGGCTGACCTTCACCAAAATCTAAATTGCACTACTATTTCTGTCCTCACATTGTGTTCAGAGTATTCATTGTTTTGTTCATTGCTGTGGCGACAATATTTATGTTGATACTCGGTACTCGGTGTTAAGCCATTTTTGTCTTTTGGAAAGACAGGTGACAATTTTCTTCTCTGCAGCAAATTTTCTGCAGCAAATTTTGTCACCCATTTCGCAAACAAATCCGTCACTTGCGAAACATGGAAATTCGCTGTGAGCCCATGTCTGGCGAATTATTTCACCCATCGCTAATCATGTTTTTTCATCAATTGGTTTCCTGACCACAGTTGGTAAAAGGTATGTGATTTGCACCTCAGCAATAAATATTTGCGTACTTATCCTTTGTTGTGCTTTAGAACTACCTTAAAGGAAAACTAAAGCCTAAAAATTGTTATGGCTTATGCATACTGTACAAGGCCAGGGGTTCCATACCTGTCAGGAGCTCCCTGGTCTAGAACCAAGGACCTGAGCTACTCTGGCTAATGTTCCTCTGGGGTAATCCACAAGAGGCAATGTAGTTGGGGCCTGGTGTATAAGATCAATGACTTTTCACTATGATAATGCTCCCTGGTAACCAATCCAGTAACCAACTATGATCCAGCTGGAGACAGCAGCCAAATTAAGGGGCCATTTAAGCCTGCTTCTTACAACAACCCTTGCTGGATAATTAGCCATCCTGCTTTGTTCAAGTTCCAAGTTCTTGTCCTGTAAGTCAGTTACTGCCCTGCCCTGGTCCCCTTAGGTTTTGACTCCCTGATTTCTGACCCCTGTACTGGGGTCTGCTTCCCACACCAACCTTGTACCTGTTTCACAGACTCATTTTTTGTTATTAAATCTTTAGTTAAACTGGAAAATAGTGAAATATTGCAAAAGTTTAAAAAAACGATCAATGCCCATTTCCTGATCCCTTATTTTATTAATAATTTAGTATTTCTGTAAGTACATGCATACAAAAAAAACAGGGGTTTTAATCACACAATTGTGAAGATTTCCCGTTTATGAAAACATGTAGCACTTCGCTAGCCTTCCTTGGCAGCAACACACCCTTATCCTATTCACTTATACTCCACACCCTGTTTGTTTCTGTTTGTTCTCCCCTTCCTAATAGATTGTAAGCTGGCTGGGGCAGGGACCTCAAACTGTAAATTGTAATCTCTTAGCTCTTAAACATTAATTTATCAATTGGCACTGTATAACTTAATTTAACTATAGCCCTGTTTGTGTTCACACCTTATAAAGCACTGCGTAAAATTGTAGTAAAATATAACTAACTAAATAAATAAATACATACATACATTCGTTCCTGACTGTACTGTGAATTTTCTATTTTATATATACTGTATATTGGGATGAAACTGGCAGGCCAAGACTAGTGATGAGTGAATCTGTCCCGAAAAATTAGCGGAACTCATGATAAATTAGCGAAACTCATGATAAATTAGAGAAACTCATGATAAATTAGCGAAACAACGAAAAATTTGCGAAACATGACTTTTTTTGATGTGTGCGACTTTTTGACACCCATATTTTTTATGTGACCATGCCCATTTTGACTTGGTGGCTTTTTTTGATGTGACCGTGACTTTCTTTGTCGTGACTGCAAATTTTTTGCAGCAACATTTTGTGCCCATTTCGTGACAAAATTAGCCGTTGGTGAAATGCGGAATTTTGCCTTGCGAATCCATGCCTGGCGAACAAAATTTGCTCATCAATACCCAAAACGTGTTATGCCTTAGCTGTAAAGAATATGTTTGCCTACTAGGGCCATCTTCTACTATAGGGAATTTGTAAAGAAGTACAACACATATAGGCTAACATTTATAGAGATTTAAGGGGAACATTCATCAAAGTACGAGTTTGAATCCTGAAATGGGAAAAATCGGATTAGATATGATCATTTCTGATGATATCAGAAAATATCCCGAAAATCCATACGAAAAAATCGGAATAGTCACGATAATATTGTATTGGCGATCCGAAAGTCACTAAATTTTCGTATGGAAGGATCATAAACGGTGGGAAAACTTCTGACTATGATCATTTTGTGCATAATTTTGGAAGCCTCCCATAGGACTCAATGGCACTCTGCAGCTCCAACCTGGCCCAAGGAAAGTCTCCCATAGGACTCAATGGCACTCTGCAGCTCCAACCTGGCCCAAGGAAAGTCTCCCATAGGGCTCAATGGCACTCTGCAGCTCCAACCCGGCCCAAGGAAAGTCTCCCATAGGGCTCAATGGCACTCTGCAGCTCCAACCTGGCCCAAGGAAAGTCTCCCATAGGGCTCAATGGCACTCTGCAGCTCCAACCTGGCCCAAGAAAAGTCTCCCATAGGGCTCAATGGCACTCTGCAGCTCCAACCTGGCCCAAGGAAAGTCTCCCATAGGACTCAATGGCACTCTGCAGCTCCAACCTGGCCCAAGGAAAGTCACGATACCGAAGCTTGAATGAATCCGACACTTTCGTACTCAGCACGGCAATACGATTTTTGTTGCGGAATTTCTAACGCACAGTACGAAAAAGTCACGCAAAGTAGCGAAAAAAACTGCGAAAATACGCAAGGTACGAAAAACTCGGATTCGGACTGATTGTACTTTAATAAATCTGCCCCTTATTGTGCTACATTTACATGGGAGAAATATTGTGTTTTTTTCTTGTTGTTTTTGACTATTTAGCAACTTGAATTTTATTTCAACCGAAAACCACATTGAGCTTGGCTTCTACAGACTTTAATGGTAATGCAACTCAAGAATTCTTAACAACGCTTGAGAATTCTCAAGTGGAGTGAAAGATTTCCATTCAAATGAATGATTATGTGCCTATTGGGTTGAATGGATCTTGGCAGGTCTAACCTCTCGAATATTTTAGGTTGAAAATACAAGTGAGAAGCAAGAAAAACTGATCAATAAAAGTGATAATTGACCTGTTATAGAAAAAGTGTTTTTTTTTCCCTGAAGATGAAACAAAAAACCCATGTATTGTGAATTGGATACATCAGTCTCTATTCTTTGCTGAACATTAATCAGCAGCTTTGTTATTAGTTGCATGAATCCAAGTAAAATAGTATACATTAAGAATAGTTATTTTATAACATCCTTAACCCTTTACAGCAAATGTTAATAGAGGATCCAAGTTTTTATCTTCTAATGATCTGCACTTGAATTGTGACTGGAGTATACCGAGCCAGCACCCTATACAGAGGGTTAACCGATAGCAGAGAAATGAAGATTCTTCTTCACAGATTGCCCTTATATCCATAAAAACCACAGACATTAAAATAAATTATAACCGTGCATTATCCTTTCTTAAAATAACTCCAGCTGTTTTAGACCAAGAAATGGTTAAATAGTAAAACAGTAGGTCTGGTTTCTCGTTCTAAGCAGTATCTCCTAGAGTTCCCCTGTATATTAGTATATTAAGGGATATTTAAATGTGTTTCTGAATCAAGTTCTTTTCATAGAGAGAAGTGTTACCTGCACTATTGGATTTTCCATAATGAAGCAAACATTAAAGGGTATACCAAAGTAACTGACACGGAACAAACTTCTTAATTCTCCATCACTGGGTATTGAAATAATGTGATTACTAGTACTGGCATGTATAACAACCGTTTTGTGTAAAATCCTGCTTGACACCTGGCTCTATCTGTTCTAACTATAGCAGGTCTGATTTTTGCACATTTGCAATGAGAGGAACCAATATCTGCAGCTGAAAATCTTCAAGTAGAATATCTTCTACTCAAAGATATTAAGTATGCATGTTATCTTAGTGTAACCGTAGGTGTAGGTAATCAGTCATGCAGATTCTCTTTATTTGAACACATATGCTATATATAAATAATAAAATTTAATGACAAGAATATATTTTCATAATATTCACCATCTCTACATTATATTGTATAGGATGCTATGATTAAATATTATGTTTTTAATTTTCTGATCATATTGTCATCACTAATCACATTAGCTCTGTAGACTATGTTGGAGCATTTGTAATAATTTCTAATAATAATAAAAATTAAAGTAAACACAGAGCTAAAAGTTTTGTGTGTTATGGGTCATATAGCAACAATTGGCGGGCAATAGCATCACAGAACATTAAAGGCATGGTCACACATATTGTAGATCCACTTCTCTCAGCCCTGCGTTTTCCCATCAGGGTGAGAGAAGTAGATCCGCTTCCCTACGCTGTCCCTGTGCCTGCACTGAAAACTACAATATCCACCTTAGTGCAAGCACACACAGCGGATTGTAGGTCCTCCAAAAATGTCTGCTTTCACAGGTGGACCTATGCTGCACTCCGCTGCATGTGCCTGCACTGAGGCAAATACTGTAGTTTTCAGTGCAGGCACACAGGCAGCATAGGGAAGTATTCACACTCTCTCTCTCTCTCTCTCTCTCTCTATATATATATATATATATATTCTAGTAAGGAACCGAAACGTTGGACCAATAAACCTCACCTTATTGCATCTGACTATGACTTGTTGTTTGTAAGTACTATTGTGCAAATCCTGTGAGTGCCGACATTTTTTACTTTATTTCAATATTACAGTCCTTATAGTGTCTGCACTCCAAAGCTTGTAGCTTTACGGGGTGCAAAGCCAAATTTTATGCACTGCTAATGGCCAGACATTGGTCCGTTTGAATTTGAACATACACAAGAGTATTGGCTAATTGTATAATGGTTTGACGATGGGGATGGGCACTTTTCCACATGTTTAATTTGAGATTGTATTTAAAGTTGGTGTGAACACTATTGTTTTATCCTTGAGAAAGGTCCTATTGAGGACCGAAATGTTGGATTCTTTTAAAACAATATAGGGTTGATTCACTAAAGGTCGATAAGTTTTATTGCACATTTTTTTGCGTTAAAATTGACACAAAAAAACGTGCGATTCACTAAAGTATTAACGCATGCGTTAAGTTGCATATCACATGCGTTAAATTTCGTGCTACCGCATGTGTTAATTTGCGCGCCGAAATAATACTAATGCATGATTCACAAACACTTAGACGCATTTGTCTGTGCGAAAATTAACACCTACTTGAGGCAGGCGGTAATTATAGAAAAGTACAGTTAATGAGCTTTTGGCAATAAAATATGGACTTTGCAGTGTGATTTATTCAAGTCTGTGATGTAGCCTCTAGTTTGCAGGGAAATGGTCATTTTCCTAAAAGTAGTTTTCCGAAAGTGTATGGCTAATATGGCATGTGTTTTTTTCGCACGCGGCGACTATTTGTGCACGATGTGTTGATTTGCGCGCATTCCGTCAAATACCACGCGAAAATAGTCTTCGCGACTTAAATAACGCAAACAGCATTGCGTCTAAATTTACTGTATATATATATATTATATATATATACATATATAAAAAAAAAATTAATTTTTTTTTTGTTTGTTTTGTTTTGTTTTAACTAGAGATGTAGCGAACCTCACAAAAAAAGTTCGCGAACCCGTTCGCGAACTTCCGCCAAAAAGTGCGAACTTTTGCGAACTTTGCGAACCCCATAGACTTCAATGGGAAGGCGAACTTTAAAACCTAGAAAAGCCATTTCTGGCCAGAAAACTGATTTTAAAGTTGTTTAAAGGGTGCCACGACCTGGACAGTGGCATGCAGGAGGGGGATCAAGGGCAAAAATGTATCTGAAAAATACTTTGTTGACACAGCGTTGCATTTTGTGCTGTAAAGGGCAGAAATAACACTACATTTCTAAACTTGTGTAATAAACTGCTTTAAAACGTCCGGCGTCTACACGCCAATCAAGTCGTGTAAAGGTTACAGCCGGTTCACACGCAAAGACAAAACGCGCAGTAGTGGATACAGAATATATTATTGCTGGTGGAAAAACATCGCTCAGGTGATTTTATTGCAATGCAATGTCACTACTATGTGTAACAGGTTTAGTGCACTACTATGAATAACAGCAAACAGCACTGGACACATTAAAGAACAGTAAGTTAAATGAAAAAAAAAATAATAATAAAAAAAAAGTGATCTCTGGTTGGTGCTGGGGGTGAACTACTAGGAGCAGCACACCAGTCCCCCACACAGCTAGACTAATAGCACTGGGCTCTATAAATTACAGTAGCAAAGTAACAAAACACAAATAAAAAAAAAATGATGTGAATGTGTGGTTGAACAGCACACCTGTCTCCAGCACACACAGATGGAGCTGCAGTACACAATGAAAAGAAGACTAGAGTAACAGTAATCAGAAAATAAAAGCAGTCCTTACAAGGACTATTGGGTTACAGCAGATGAGATCAGCACAGGACAGCTGCCCACAGCAGCTACATACAGAGCAGTAGAAAGTAGATTACTAGTCAGCAAAGCTACCTAAACTGTCCCTCAAATCCCTGCACAGCTTCTCTCCCTATGCTAACTCATCAAGCACACACAGGCAGAATGTAAAATGGCTGCTGGGCTTCGGTTTATATATGGAAGGGAGTGGTCCGGGGGTGGTCCAGGAGGGAGAGCTGTCTGATTGGCTGCCATGTATCTGCTGGCTCTGGAGTGAGAGGTCAAAATTTGGCTCCAGCTAAGGCGAACCCAAAATTGCGAACATCTCTAAAAGTTCGCGAACTTGCGAACTTGCGAACACCCGATTTTCGTGCGAATTAGTTCTCCGGCGAACAGTTCGCTACATCTCTAGTTTTAACCAAGAAGGACATGTTATTTGTAGGCAAAGAAATTATTACATATCATTATATCCAAGCTAAAACCATATGTTGTGCAAGTAACACCATTAGAGAACTGAGAGTGGTGCAAACTGAATAAGTATTCTCCTCTTACTGTTTCTGTTTGACAAATCTGAAGGTTAGTGATGGGCTAATTTCTTTTGCAAGGCATAGATTTGTGACAAGATTCTGTGTTTCACCATTGGCAGATTGTTTTGCAAAACAAGCACATAAATTTGCCACAGAAAAAGTTGTGCATCCAAAAAAAAAAAAAAATGACGCACGTTTTAGAGTTTTGTTAATTTTTCGCCGTTTTGCATATCTTTTCAAAGTTTCACATTTTTTTCTGTAAAGCAAAACAGAACCGATTCCCTCATCACTTTTGAAGGTGGTATGGGGTGCTCAATAAAAAAATCCAGTTAGCTTATTACCTTTTGAGCTGCAAGTGGAGGATCATGGCCTTAGAAGGAATCTTGCTCAGGTTTCCTGTTTCTCCAATTTTTGCCCAGAAAGTCTGAATGCTGATTGGAGCTGTTTGTAAATTCATATGTATGTAAAAAACAGAAGCTGAGTGTTCAGGCCAAAAGACTGCAGCACCATAACAAAGATACTTTCTGAAATGTTCAACAGAATGGAATTCCAGCTCACAATGTCAGAATTTCACACAATTCTTGGAGTCAACACAAACTAATCTACCTATCAATTCCTCTAGCACAGATGAAGCTAATGTTATACTGATGGCCCTATAATCAGCGCATGGACTGAAGACCAAAAGGAGCTGGAACCCTGAGACAAATCTTTGCAGTACCGCATTAACAAGCAGCATTTGATCCAAAATAAAGGCAAGAATTATTTTTTTTGTTCCACCAGGAAAACCAGGATCTGTTCCTGCAGCTGCTGCCTTTGGAAACATTCCCAGAAAGCAAGACAGATTGGCTGGGCATCCTGCGATTTTGTCCTCTCTGCGGGGCCAGGCAACTTTGGAGTTTATTGATGTTAATGCACTGGGAGGCTTAATGTTTTCCAATTAGGCAAGATACTTTTGTTTGTTAAGAAGTAGTATTTATAATGAGATCTTTGGAGTTTGTTATGCAACTTTGGTACAATAATGGATGTGCTATAAACAAAATACAGGGCAAATATTAAAGTGACAGTATATTAAAAATGGTTTCCTCATTAGAAGATAACCATTACTGATGCAATTACCGAAAAATAATATACTCAAACATCCTGTATTATGTTATGGTACATTATACAGCTTGCCATTAGTCTATTTATCTCATTAATTAGATTACATAATTGTTATTAATATTTTTATTGCAATGCTAAAAGTACAATTCCAAGGCATAAAATTACATAAGTGAATTTCAATAGACAAATGAATACTGGTGCTCATTAACACTGGGGCAGCTGAAAATGTCTAACTAGCATCATCAGATTCTGAAGTCTTTTTTGCGAGTTAGTTGTTTCACTAATAGACTGCATCAATTTGCAGCACTGAGAGAGTGTATTTGTGTGTGCATGGCTGTTTCAGTTAGTCCCTCTGTTTTGTACCTTGTATATGAAATAACTGTTATGGCCACAGACAGCAAAGACAGTTAAAAATTAAGGATTGTATATTTGTTTTGTACCTTGAACCTCCTCAAAAAAGTGCCAATAGTTTGTACTACTGGAATCTTCAGTCTAACCCACATTGCTACTAATACACATTTAATTTCCAGATACCCAGTGGCGTACCAAGAACACGCCAGACCCCCCTGCAAAAAAATCTTTAGAAGGTAATTGATTCTGGGACACTCAGGGATACAACTAGACTGACTGCTTTTAGTTACATAGTTAAGTTGGTTTGAAAAAAATCCAAAGTCCATCAAGTTCAACCCCCTCAAAACAAACCCCACTGCACATATATACATATAGGGATGTAGCGAACCTCACAAAAAAAGTTTGCGAACCCGTTTGCGAACCCGTTTGCGAACTTCTGCCAAAAAGTGCGAACTTTGCGAACCCCATAGACTTCAATGAGAAGGCGAACTTTGAAACCTAGAAAAGCCATTTATGGCCAGAAAACTGATTTTAAAGTTGTTTAAAGGGTGCCACGACCTGGACAGTGGCATGCAGGAGGGGGATCAAGGGCAACAATTTCTCTGAAAAATACATTGTTGTAATCAGTAATCAGAAAATAAAAGCAGTCCTTACAAGGACTATTGGGTTACAGCAGATGAGATCAGAAGGACAGCTGCCCACAGCAGCTACATACAGAGCAGTAGAAAGTAGATTACTAGTCAGCAAAGCTACCTAAACTGTCCCTCAAACCCCTGCACAGCTCTCTCCCTATGCTAACTCATCAAGCACACACAGGCAGAATGTAAAATGGCTGCTGGGCTTCGGTTTATGGAAGGGAGTGGTCCGGGGGTGGTCCAGGAGGGAGAGCTGCCTGATTGGCTGCCATGTATCTGCTGGCTCTTTGGTGAGAGGTCAAAATTTGGCTCCAGCTAAGGCGAACCCAAAATTGCGAACATCGCTAAAAGTTCGCGAACTTGCGAACACCCGATTTTCGTGCAAATTAGTTCCCCGGCGAACATTTCGCTACATCTCTATATACATACACTCTTACCAACCTATCTATATACTCACATACATAAACTGTATACCAACATTAATACTAACTGTAGATTTTAGTATCACAATAGCCTTGAATATTCTGCTTGTTCAAAAACTCATCCAGGCCCCTCTTATAGGCATTAACAGAATCTGCCATTACAACATCACTAGGAAGGGCATTCTACAACCTCACTGCCCTCACCATGAAAAACCACCTGCGCTGCTTCAAATGGAAGCTCTAATCTAAAGCAGTGGCTTCTGGTGAGTTTTTATGGGATAAAGATTACTCCCTATCTGTCTGTGTATGTGTACAGATTCATGTCCCTTCACAAGTGCCTTTCTTTCCAGAAAAAGAAACCATTTTTGACAACTTTCTCTCATACAGTAGTTGCAGTCTCTGCACTCTCTCTCCAGCTCATTAATATCCTTCTTAATAAACTGCACTGCATACTCAAGGTAATAATAATACTGAACTAAACTCTAACATTTGTGTGGGTGAGCATTTGGTGACCAGTAATCACAACATGGTCTTGTTTGAGATAATACTGCAAAGACAGTTTTAACTAAAACGTTCAATTTTAGACATGCAGACTTTGCCAGTATAAGGGCATCTCTGCAATGACTGTGAAAGTCTTTTCATAGGAGGTCGAGATTGGTGAGAAAAAACATGCTTTTAAAGCTTTCAAGTTAGCTGGGACAGCAGAAACTTCCATCAGGTACAAGGAAGCAAATAAAGCATCAGGCAAGCTGGAAAGATCTGTCTATACATCTGAGGAGCCAGATAATGAAGGGTTCCCTTTTAATATGCCCAGTTCTAGTAATATAACTACTGATGCATGGGTCACTCTGGAGGAAGGAAATTCAAAAGAGACTTGAACATGTAAAGGTAAACAAAGGTCCAGGACTGGATGGTATTCATCCCAGGGTATTAAACAAGCTTAGCGCTGTGATTGCCAAGCCTCTTCACTTAATTTTTCAGGATTCATTGAGGTCTGGCATGGTGCCGAGAGACTGGCGGATTGCTAATGTGGTGCCGTTATTTAAAAAGGGATCCCGTTCTCAGCCTGAAAACTATAGGCCTGTTAGTCTGACATCAGTAGTAGGGAAGCTTTTGGAAGGGGTAATAAGGGACAGGGTATTTGAATACATTGCCGTTCACAACACTATAATTTGTGCCAGCATGTTTTATGTGTAACAGATCTCGCCTTTTATGAGGAGGTGAGCAGGAACCTGGATGCTGGAATGGCAGTTGATGTCATCTACTTGGACTTTGCTAAAGCATTTGATACAGTACCTCAAAGAAGGTTAATGATCAAATTGAGGAATATTGGCCTAGAACATAATATTTGTAATTGGATAGAGAACTGGCTGAACGACAGATTACAAATAGTGGTGGTAAATGGAACATTTTCTAATTGGACCAGTGTGGTAAGTGGAGTACCGCAGGGGTCAGTCCTTGGTCCTTTGCTTTTTAACTTGTTTATTAATGACCTGGAGGTGGGCATAGACAGTACTGTTTCTATTTTTGCTGATGATACTAAACTGTGCAAAACTATAAGTTCCATGCAGGATGCTGCCGCTTTGCAGAGCGATTTGACAAATTTGGAAAACTGGGCAGCAAACTGGAAAATGAGGTTCAATGTGGACAAATGCAAAGTTATGCACTTTGGTAGAAATAATATAAACGCGAGCTATCTACTGAATGGTAGTGTGTTTGGGGTTTCCTTAATGGAGAAGGATCTAGGGGTTTTTGTAGATAACAAGTTGTCTAATTCCAGGCAATGTCATTCGGTGGCTACTAAAGCAAACAAAGTGCTGTCTTGTATATAAAACGGCATAATTTTTCCTCTTTATAGGTCCCTGGTAAGGCCTCACCTTGAGTATGAGGTGCAGTTTTGGGCTCCAGTCCTTAAGAAGGATATTAATGAGCTGGAGAGAGTGCCGTGACGCGCAACTAAACTGGTAAATGGAAGATTTAAGCTATGAGGTTAGACTGTCGAGGTTGGGGTTGCCCAACCTATAAAGAAGCAAAATTATGTTTTCATCCCTTGACTCAATGCCCTTTTTATACAAGACAGCACTTTATTTGCTTTAGTAGCCACAGAATGACACTCCCTGGAATTAGACAACTTGTTATCTACAAAAATCCCCAGATCCTTCTCAATTAAGGATCCCCCAACACACTACCATCTAATGCATTTCATTATTTGTACCCACGTGCATTACTTTGCACTTATCCTCATTTTCCAGTTTGCCACCCAATTATCAAATTTAGCCTATGTAGCAGAATTATCTAGTAGACACGGACAAACATATTTAGTTATTTGGTTTGAATAACATTTGCAAGCTTGTAATTTTCTCTGAAATGCTGCTTCGAATGTTGCTTCATATTGGAACATCCATTTTCAAATTGTTTTTCTGCAAGCAAGTTAACAGAGATGCAAATTCAGGGAAAAATCTGGCTTATCCTATACTTTTTAAGCATAATAATGCTCAGAATAGTTCATAGGACATAGTGAGCATTTAATGGCACTAACAATAACCATTTCTGTAGTTGAAAAACAACTCACATTATCGCTTGTCTATTTGCCTTGCTTCAACTATCAATTTAGTCTACCCCTATGAAGAAATCTTGGCATGAGTAGCACCTTTCCCATCATTCACCACATTATCATTTCAATATATTGAGGATGACTTCCCTTTTACTATTACTATTATTTCATCCTACATTGGGATGACTTATGAACTGCTTGTTAAACCCTACATTTTCCCACCATGTTTAAAGGCTGGGCACATCTCCCCCACCCAAACGGCATCATGTGTTCTGCATATATTCCCTTTGTTCACCAGCACCATCATAGTTTTCTCTAACAAATAGCAGCTTTCATCCGGCAGCCATTTTCCCTCTGACACTTAAATATGTACCTCCACCAGAGTGCACAGCTAGAGCAGAATTTCTATGGAAACCAGTAATGCCATCTTCATTGGTGCTAGAGTGTAGGTGTGTTTGGTAACCTGAGCTGAGAAGAACTGAGCATGCCCATTAAGCCAAGAGCCAAAGTAAATTCCTAAGAGAGGGGGTCAACTGAATTAGAGGAGTAGATGGAATCCCAGGTGATTAAGGGGATGCTGCAGCCTTACTATTAACCTTTTAACACTCAGTGTGGCAGGTATTTAAATGTTTCAAAGAGGCTGTTCACTAATTAATTTTTTTGTGGGGGGGGGGGGGGTTACATGTCCTTTAATACCAATATCCCTGAAACCTGTCTACTAAATGCTTCAGAAAACACCAAAAGGTCTAGAATCAAGTTATGTTTTTTGCAGGAACAGCCTTTGCAAGGCTTTGTAAATCACCCACTGGAGTCTAATGAAGCATCTTCTAACTGAGAACATTTAGAAAACCTAATGGGGGGATGTAATTTAGATCGAAATGGGGAAAAATGTTTGCAATGTGAATATTTATTCACAATTGTGTCTTTGTGTGAATGTCATATACCTTTTGTGAACCCTTTGCTCCCCATGTGACAGTAAGATAGAGATTGCAAATTTTTTAGCTTGTGCCAGTGCACAGTATATGCAAAAAAACTTTTGAAAATGTTCTTATTTTTGGGCTAACAATTAGGGCTGTGACAGACGGGGAGATTAGTCGCTGCGCAAAAAATCTTCCTTGTCGCGGGTGACTAATCTCCCTGATATACCATCCCACTGGCTAGAATGTAAATCGTCGGTGGGATGGCATACGCGGCGCAGCGATTTGCTGAAATCACCAAGTTGCCTTGAGAGGAAACTTTGTCGATTTAGGCTCCATGTATGCCATCCCACCGGCAATTTACATTCTAGCCAGTGGGATGGCATATTGGGGAGATTAGTTGCCCGTGACAAGGGAGATTTGTCACGCAGAGACTAATCTCCCTGTCTGTCAAAGCCCTTACTCCATCATCAAACATGTCTAAAACATTTTGCAATGAGCAATTAAAATTCACAATGCAGTGAATGAAACATATTACATTGCAAAATGCAATATCTATACATTTGTTATTCTTATTTGTGTGCAGTTTTTTTTCTGTTTATTTTTTTTATTACATTCCTCCCAAAATGTCATCATTGCATTACTGTTTTTTATTACTTCAAAACGTTATGTTTCAATAAATATAATGAATAAATAAATAACAAATGAATTGTAAGTGCATAAAATTCATGCAATTGGAAGGAGATCCCTGCTGACTATGATCATAACTACATATACAAAAATAAAAGGAGAAAATATAAATGAGAGGATTGGGCTTTGGAGTTATTTTGGACTGCTTTAAAAATATGTCCAAACTTCGCTTATATGGCACAAGCCAAGAATCAGCCCCAAGTGGCCATAGCTCAACATAGACAGGGTCAGATAAGAATAAGTCTTTTCCTTCTACAAGTTTACTAGATGACCTTGTTATTTAAAAGGAAATACAATGAACAAATGCAAAGCATATGTATTTTATTATGTCTGTATTGCAATATAATGATTAAGATTTTTCAGAAGTGTAAGAAATAGTAATGAGTGAATCTGTCCACTTTTGCTTCAGCGAAAAATTCTCAAAACTGTGGAAAAATTTGCCAAACATAGGTACCGGGCAACTTTTTTTGACATGACCGTGTCCTTTTTGACATGACCATGCCTTTGAATTTTCCGTAGCAAACTTTTACGGAAGTTTTGTAAAACAATTCGCCAATGACAAAATGCGGAGTTTCGTTGCAAATCCGTGCCTGCTGAAAAAATTCACTCATCACTAGTGAGAAATCAGTCAGACATCAAGACGTCATTTGACATGCAACCACACATAATTTGCTTACCTTTAAAACAAGCAATACATCTTCTTTTAGAAAATGATCTTGCCATTCCCAGTGATAGCGTACTATTGATATTGTAAGAATAAATGGATTTAACATAATACAAAAAGAAAAACTGTCTATAGAATATATGTACAGATCTATTTTAAACTAATTACTTTTAATTCTAGGAAGTACAACACATAATCCAACAAAAAATGTGATTATTGTGAGTCTGCTCAATGGGGTTCCACACTAAGAGCAGCACAAAGCCATATGGTATCTTCCTGGAGCATGCTATAGAATCAGTTACTATTTTAGGAGATCTAATCTTGCAAGCAGAAAGCAAAAATAAGATTCCGGCAATATTTCTTAGTGGCAGATGCCACGTTTGTTATACATCAGTTACTATGTTTATGTATGCATTTGCTATATTTGATTTACCATAAACACATCTATACAATCACATTGATTCTAATATATAGAAACATATATGCACTTATCCCTTTGCCTTGGTTATAATTTACTTTACTTATAGCAGTTGACCTTGAAGCAACCTAAAACAAACCAAATTAACTGATATGAAATTATCCAGAATGAGAGGAAATTGAATAACCTTCAGTTTGCATAAGTTTGGAATCCAGTTACCTTTATTTATTAGAACCTGTACTATGTGTAATAGTGTACCGAACAACAGGGAAGTAATGAAAATGTTAGGATCTGCTGGGGTTTGATCCCAGGACCTCCTGATTGTTGAGTGCTTTCCCTAACCATTGAGCCAGGAGAGAAGCCAGCAAGAGGTGATTGCCTTGTGTTTCCTTTCCCCTGTGTCCTGGGCTTGGTTTCCTCACCCCAGCAGCCTTATTGGCTAGGTGGGGTCAGCCAATCAGGCTTGTTTTGCCTCCAATAAGGATTAATTATATTTTAGTTGGGATTAAGTACAAGGAAATGATTTTTAAAAATTAGAATTATTTGCTTATAATGGAGTCTATGGGAGATGGCCTTTCCGTAATTCGGAGCTTTCCGGATAATAGGTTTCCAGGTAAGGGATCCCTTATCTGTATTGTTATATACATTTAAATAGCAGTTTGTAGGGGGCTACTATATGCCCTTAGCAATGTCTTGCACTCTGGGGCAATGCTGCCTGCACCCAGTGATTATAACAAAAAAAACTACTCACATACAGCCAAATGAAATGTAATATTATAAAACGTATGGGGTCTTGAATCCATTTTATTAACAGATTAAATATTACACCAGTAAAAACAAAATAAAATAGCAAAATAGTAGAGGAGAATTAAGAATCTGGAAAGGGAGGTTCCTGCTGTATAGCCTATCCAGGCTCCACACACTTTTCCCTGCTTGGAAGGCCATCCTCTCACTAGAAAAGTAACACTAAATAAATTAAAATAAATCTTGATGATCTTGATTCATGATCTACAGTGTTCTACTGTTGCACCCCATCATGTTTGCAACAGCTTGTTGTTTTGGCATAAACTAATAAAAGTCTCATCAAAGTACATATGTCAGTCCTGTTCAGAAAGCCTTCTTCCAAGAAGAATAGACACTTTGGCACACAATATATTAGACAGACCATTTTGTATAGAAAGTCCATTACATTTCAGTGTTTTACATCTTCTTAAAGACAGAATTGTACCACTTTATAAATATCAAACTGTCAGTTTAATAGGCCCAGTTTTTTTATACAGAAACATCAGTGCTTCTATAGAAAAATGAATCATCAGATGTCAACATTCACCCTTCTGACAACAACACTGCAATGGAGCATGCAATCAGATTTTTTTTTTACGTCAAATTGCTTCCATGCACACACTTTTTTCGCATTTATTTTTTTGTCTCTGTAACTGCAGGGAACCCCCTTCCACTTCCTGTCTTAGAAGCAAGAAATATTAATTCACCTTAGAATACATTAGAAAGAATAGCAGGTGCAGACTATTACAGATCAAGAGCAATGATGCAAAATGTGAAAAAAAACATGAAAGACAATTGTGAAATGTATGCATTGGAGGCAGTTGACATTTATTTTTCACTTTTTTGCTCATGTCAAATACATTGGAGCCAATGAGGAGGGATGCAGAAAGAATTTTTCATGGTGTCTTTTCCCATGCAAAATATATATATATATACATTTATCATCATATGTCATGCTGTTTGATAATATAGCACAGAAAGGAAAAGGTTGAACTAGAATAGATCAATTATATACAGTATATATATATGGGAGACTCATTAAAATGTTTTTCAAATACAGAGAGAACTTGATTTACAGAGACATGTTCTTTTTTTAGTACTTTCAATTAAGACATTACAGTATATAGATTCAAATAAAATGAAATTCTCTAGAGAACTCAGTTTCTAAACAAGCAAGTCTAAATAAAACCGAAACCCTTAAGGTAAAAGCAACTTCTCATAAATGTTGAGCTAACCCGAGTGTCTTGTTTAAGCTGATTGTATTCATCAGAGCATCAGAGATAGTTTTGCTGATATCTGTGAAAATATGAAACTTGCAATGCAGTGATCCCCAACTGGCGGCTCATGAGCAACATGTTGCTCTCCAACCTCTAGGATGTTGCTCCCAGTGTCCCCAAAGCAGGTGTTTTTTTTTTAATTTCTGGCTTGGTGGCAAGTTTTGGTTGCTTTTACTAATTTGTTGCCTCAGTGATCAAAGCAGTGATTCAAATTCAGGTTCAATAGTACATGTTTAGTAATTGGACACACTGTCTTTGGGATATCTGATTTATTTGGTGTCCATCATCCAAAAGTTATATTTGGATTCAATAAAAACAGGATTTACTACCAAATAAAGCCTCCTGTAAACTGAGATTATGCATAGAGGCTACTTAATAGCCAATCACAGCCCTTATTTGGCACCCCCATAATTTTTATGGTGTTTGTGTTGCTCCCCAAGTCTTTTTTCATTTGACTGTGGCTCATGAGTAAGAAAGGTTGGGGATCCCTGCTGTAATGATCTGCATTGCAACTGCAGTGAAAACCAGGCAACCCAGCCATCTCAACAGGGAGCGAGTAAGAATATATTTTTCCTGAAAGAGGTTTCCTTTCCCCAGCCTATTAGAGATCAAACAAGCTTTTATAAATGAAAGGTTTAACATTATGAGGCCGATGCATAATGTATTTATTAAATATGACCGTACATATTTGCCTTGTTTCAGCCAGAATAAGTGATGAGAATTAGATTATATGTGGTGTCAGATTTGCCAATAGACTAGGATATGGCAGCTAATTAGTTCAGTTTAAGAAGCAGTTATAAATACGTTATTTACATATGTTAAATAATATCTGTAATATATGGAACATAAAATAAATACAGATATCTTGGATTTGTAACCAGATACAGACTTTGGATGACTCCAACAGGAAGTAATATTCGAAAATTAGAAAATGTTTACGAACCAAAAAAAAAGTCCAGGTCCGTTTCTTATAGGCTCTTAACTTGCAATGCAGTACAGCATTCTTTCTCCATTATGGATATAATAATTATCTCTGATTGTTTTAAATATTCTAAGAAGAGTAAAAGACTATTATAATCAGTGACTGATGAAGGGTTAGCTGCCCTTTCATGATTCAGATGATCCTTTCTGCCCTGTAAACTATATTATGCAAGTAAAGTACCTCTTAACATTTATCATGGCTTTGCCTTTCACACAAGTGCCTTTTCTTTTATCATTAACCATTTTGTTCAAATTAAGCTGTATTGCAAATTACAATAAAAAAATAAAATACCTAGAGGCTGATATATTAATACTCAAGGGTCAGGAGCAGGTATATTAATGTAAAAAGATGTAGCTGCAATCTTTATTATGTCTGCATTTTTTTATTGTTCAAACCCTGTGAAAGAAAAAAAAACAATCAACATAGAGCAGAACTTACTTTTTTCGGCTGTATCAGGTTAGTCTTTGGCGCATGTCCTGCTCGTAGCAGACATTATGAGTGCACTAACCGTTGTGCACACACTGCGCTGGTTCTGACGAAGACTCCTGGTGCTGAATCACATCAGACTGTTGGTAAATATTTAGGAAAACCTTGTCCGAAGACAGACTGTTTATCTGTGGTGGGACACTGCCCCAAAGTAAGATCAATAGCCCCCAATTTGTGTCCCCAATAAAGATCAGTAAGAGGAATGTCTAGTATTGCAGTAAAAGATTGATAAACACTTTAGAAAAATGGCGAAAGGTCATGTTACACACAATAGCTGTTAGAGATAAGGCTGAGCTATGACAAGCAGATCGCTCCCTCCACAGTTGTGTGACAGATTAGCTACTGCATGACACAGGAAATTACTAGCTTGACAGTAAACATGCTTCTAGAGATGGATATTTCTGTTTTTGCTTTTTCTGGAAATGGTTGTGTCTTTTTATATAAAACGTCACATATATGTTGTTTATTAAAGCACAGACTACAATTGTGTTATTTTGAAGTCTTTTCTATCACAACTTTCTGCCTCCGTTTGTATGTGTTACTAAGACTGCTTCCACAAGACTTGTATTTTGCCTGTCGAATAAATAACTCAGCCTTTCTTAGAGAACCTTGAATACTTGAACCTGAAGCATCTTTTAAGGATGCTGGTTCCTCAGTTCACTGCCAAGTGAACAGTATTGCTAAGTTTGCTTCTTCATGTGGATTGTCTGGTTCCTAACCCTGCCTCTTTCACTTCAAATATCCATCCTAACTGTTGGCATCCTCATACCTGCTCTAACCTAACCTTTTTAACTCTACCTGTTGCTGGCACGTTTTGACCTCCTCTCCACACTACAAAAAATAGCCAAACTAGAAAAAATACATCGAAGTAAATTGAATCGGTATTATGAATATTGCAGACTTAACCCTCTAGTGACCAAAAGAGGGAAAGAATTATAATATTTAATCTCATCTCCTCGCTGCCAGCCCTGACCGTTGTACCAGTTTAGCTGGCATTTTGACCCTTTTGTCTTTTCTACTACTTTAGCCCTATTTTTACTCTCAGGAGCTTTAAGCAATGAAAAGTGTAGGCCTTTGCTTTGCTAAAAATATACATAAAGTTCAAATCTTACCTTGTGGGATCTATTATACAGAAAGCCCTTATTTGAAATATCAGTAAATGGTATCAGGATTTACTGGGTTTTGAACTCTGTGCTGAACTATTCAAGCAGTTACCTATTGCACCGCTGGAGGTCCTTAGTGTTGTACTGCCTTGAATTCTTGATGTACCTGTTATTCTCCTCCTTGTATTCTCACTGCCTGCTATCTTTCCTCCACCCACCTCATTATCCTCATGTGTTGTCCATTATCAATTAAGCCCCTTTATAAGCCTGCCCCTGAACATTGCACCTTGCTTGGTCATTGAGTTCATTTTGTGATCTGGCCTCTGCATCCTGTCCTGGTCCTTGTTCCTGACTTCTGAGATTCTGTTCCAGGCCAAAGTCTTGTTCCTTCACTCCTGGTCCCTCCTTGTCCTGTTCTTGGATTCCCCGGTACTGACCCTTGGCCTGTCCACAATTGTGTTTGTTTGCTGCCTGCCCTGACTTTTGGCCGATTCTGGATTGTGTCTTTGACAGTCGATTTCTACTTTTAAAGTCTGTATATCAATTATGTGCACTGTTACTTATCACTTTGTTAATTAAAGTTCTGTTTCATTGCTAATCATGTTCTCTGACATTAGTTCCATGGTATATGGTTACACTCCGGGTTACCCAGTCATTAGGCTCCCAACGTACTCCACAGTGTCTCCACAGGGAGATTGTGACAAATGACTTGTTTTGCCTTGTTGCTTAAAACTACAGAAAATTTTCAAAACCCAGGTTCTAAGCATTACAGATAATAGATTACTTGTGTAATACAGATCCAAGATTTAAGACACAGTTCACAACTGTATGCTTGACACAGTACACATTGTATATTCATTTTAAATTGTTGTCTAATTATTTAACCGTAAGTCACAAATTCATCATTATTGTGTCCATATATAATTGACTACAATATTGAGTTTGGAAAATATTGCTATCTTCAACCATAATAGACAAATGTGCTGCTGGCAAAAGAAAAATAGCAACAAAAAACATGGCCATCAATATTTCTTTTAACAAGATCAGGTCAGCAATGTGATATGAAGCCCTTGTCCTGTTGTGAGGAAAGTGTTTTCTTTTCAATATAATTACAGAACATGTTGCCCACAGAGAACATGAAATATGACAGTTACTGAAAGCAATGACTTGGAAGAATGATGAAGTCAGGAGACTGGGGGAATGGTGGGTAAAATCTTTGTGTCTGAAGATGAATTAGTGGATAGGGTATGGGAATGGGAGGTTTCAATATTAAGTTTGCATTCTTTAAACAAAAATTGCATTTATAAATCATATGTTTTACTGCTGTGCAATCAGACTGACATGAATTATATACACACAATGTAGAGAATGGATTTCTGTTTTTGTGGGGGATCATTTCTCCAATAAATAATAAACCATGTTGTAACAACAAAAGACTTCCAAATAAACATTTGTAATGAGAAGTAATTATAGTCTGCATTAATGAAAGGAAGTGTGTGTTTAATAAACAGTTAGGCCAGTCTCCAGGCCACATCGTTATTAAATCCTGTATGTGCTTAATGAGTGTTGGAGTAGAACCATTTGTGAAAGTATCCAGCTGATGCTGCAGGCGTTTGGGGCTCTGCCTGTCTCTGTTGTGCTGAATTAGCCACTTGGCTTCCTCAACAGAACTCAAAATTTGCCATCCCTGCTCTTAAAAGGAAATTTTGTTTTCTGCATGTTTCTACAGTTTTTTTGTGTTTTACTTACTTAACACAAACTAAACATAACATAAACCCTTTTTAGCACAGAAAGTACAATTTAATGGAAAATATCAGCCAGTTACCTTTGCCAACTCAGCATATCTTTAATAATCTAATTAAATGAATTACACTTATATGCAAACTAACAGAAATTAAATCTGTAGCTATGTATTTATATGTAGATATGTATTTATATTTACCTATACAATACCACGTTGCATACTTTAGTATGCTAGTATGCTCTGGCATTGCCAAATTTGGCAGCATTCTGAATGACAGACTTTTGCATAATCAATTCTATACTTGTACAGGAAATTATTGTTTCATATAGAGGTGTCATACAGTATTTTGAATCAAAATAGCTTTCATTTATGATTCAGATCCCTTTCAGCATTTCAGTTATAACTTATTTGCCCCAATAACTATTAACATTCTGCCCTGGCTGGTCTTTTTTCTTTGCTATGAAGTGAGAAAGGAGCATTCTGATTTGTTTTTTTTAAATAAAGAAAACCCCAGAAGCTATGAGTAAAGAATAGGCAGCACGAAAAAGGGACCAAATGATGACCTGCAGTCACTGATAAATACAGAGGCTGAAAAAATACTATTTAGCTTTAAATCACAGATGGGAAGGAAGAAGAATAAGTTTTGGGTAAAGAAACATAGGCAAATTATGCAACTGTGAATTATTGTTTTAGTAAAACAGTTCTTGGTGGTTATGATTTAGAACTGTAGAGTCAGCCCTGATACTCAGAGGTAGATATGATGACATGGTGCTGCCCTTGATTGCTAACAACAGAAGCGAAAGTCTTTAATGAGGTTAAGTGCAGTTGTGATCTTTTTATAGAATTATGGTTTTGGAATATGTTATTCAATATATATATATATATATACTGTATATATATATATATATATATATATATATATACAACAACAAGAGATCCTCTGCACTCACCCATTATCAGTATATAGGACATTAAGACATTCGGTGCATTTAAGCTACTAAGAAATGCCCTTTCCTTTAAGCAAAACAGGGATTGTTTGTCCATATATTGCAATATACTTCAAGCTGGCCAACTGCGTCAAAGTCATCCCTTTTGACCAGTTCCTACACTGACTTATGTGATTCATTAAGAATTCTACTGCTTCAATATACATTTAGCCAAGGGACTAAGTTTTACCTGCAACTTTCTTGCTTTCAAGGTTAAAACCCCCATATGGTTGCCCTTTTATTGGCTCCACTGGGATCACCTGACTGCAGCTGGGAAGGGTGGAAGCTACAACAAGGAGCTGGCCACTGCTCCTGTATAAGCTATAGCAAAAAAAAGGGAAAGTTGTGCTCAACCACTAAATTTCAAACCATTAAGCGGGGGTGCAATGAGGTTGTGACCACAACCTCACAACCTCATTGCACCCCTGCCTAATGGTTTAAAGTAGAATTCTTAATGAATCGCATAAGTCAGTGTAGGAACTGGTCAAAAGGGATGACTTTGACGCAGTTGGCCAGCTTCAAGTATATTGCAATGTATGGACAAACAATCCCTGTTTTGCTTAAAGGGAAGGGCATTTCTTAGTAGCTTAAATGCACTGAATGTCTTAATGTCCTATATATTGATAATGGGTGAGTGCAGAGGATCTCTTGTTGTTTCTATGTATTTTGTGGTCACAACCTCATTGCACCCCCGCCTAATGGTTTAAAATTTAGTGGTTGAGCACAACTTTCCCTTTTTTTTATATATATATATATATATATATATATATATATAAATATATGTAGTCAAGGTTATTTTTATGAAGGTATAAATAAATACTGTTTTAGTTATACCTCGCTTTGGTCTCATGGAGGCAGATTTATCATTGTCTGATATTTTTTTTTCCAAATGTGATAATGATTGACAGAGGTGTAAGAGCCCTAGAGCAGGGTGATGTGTGGCAGTTTAGAGCAGTCAAACACATTCTCACAAATTAACACATGTATCTTCTTTATAAATGTGTCATTTCGTCAAAATCCAAAATGACTTCAGAAAATTTTCCTGGCAGTTAAGAAAGTGTTGCTGCATGGAGAGCATATCAAACTGCTGGAAATCCTTTAGGATACTCAGAAAAGTGAGTAGGAAATAATAAGAGACAGTGATGAGCGATAGTTTTCACTTGGCATGTATTCACAGCGAAAATCCACATTTCACCATTGGCGCATTGTTCCACGAATGGCCACAAAATTTGGAGTGAAAAAAATTCTCTGAGTGAGGAAAAAGTTGCGATCAAGTAAAAAAAGTCGCGGCCCTGTCAAAGACATTGCAGTTGTGTCAGAAAAGTCACCCAGTAGCCGTGTTTCACAAATTTTTCCACAGAATTGCTCATCACTAGTGAAAAGTAAATAAATAGTAAAGTGCAAAACTGCCCTATTTCACTTTGCACAAATCGTGAAAATAGCAGATTTTTTCAGAAATTAGGCACAACTGACTGCATCAAAAGTGTGGGGAGAGCAACTGCATGTGAGGACATACATGTGCCCTGTTATCTTAATACTTAGGAGATAACAAATGTGTTATTCTATGCTTGTCTTCAATTAATAGAAGCTATTATCAGTTGAAGCCATAGTTTGCTATTCATTAAAACCACTTTACTTCATATTCTCTACTAGTGTGTGTTCTATTTTTTCTATTTACAGAACAGGTTTAACACAGAAGTTGACAGTGTAAAAACCAATTTAACTAATTGTATGCTACAGCATATTACAATTTACCTGAATGTTTGACATTGACACCCATGTAAGGGTCTTTCTCCCAGAATGCCTTTGAAAAGTAGTTACTACTTTGCATAGCCAGTGCAATTATGAAAATATGTAGGGTGTAGGGAAAGTACAGCGTCTTTCATACATAGAAAGCACAGGGTGTTAAATGGTGCATCTCACTTCTTTTAGAATCATGAGTTCATTTGATATCCTGTGGAGCTGTCCAGGTGCTGAAATCTAATGAACAATGTAGAGAGATCATTTATTTATTGCATTTCTTCGGATGGAGAGCACTCAGCATGAATGCAGCACAATCACCTCTATAAAAGAAAACTTGGAGTAGGCAGATAATAAACTGATAACATTTGGCGGATAAGGAGAAACAACTCAATTTAAGAAACACTTGACAACATTGTTCTAGATGAATTCATGGTAATTAGCATCAAATCATAACAAAACATTTCTTGCACATAGACTATCCATGGCACTTCATAAGCTGTATTATGGGTAAAAAAAGGTACTTTGCACATTGCCCTTGTATAAATAAACCTTATTGTGCATTGTAAACATTGTGAGAACATTGTAAATTGTGTGACATCTATCTACATAATTTCTCTAGATTTACATTTATGGGGTTTAAGGGGCTGAATCGCTAAAAAAAAAAAAAAAAAATTCTGGCTTTGAAAGTCGTATAAACTCAACATGGTATAAATTTGAACTATCAAATTATTATTAGAACTCAATTGTTGTATTTATAAAATCACAAATTTTCCGAGCCAAAATTATTGGTAAAACTCGAAAAATTCAAGTTTAAACAACCATTCATTTCCAGGAACACTCTTTATTTTTCCCAAACAGGAATTGCTCCAGCAGCCATTTTAGGAGCATTGACACTCATTCTTGGAAAACAATAATGTGTTTAAATTTCACTTGAAATTGGGTGAAATAGAAAACGATGATGGGATTAACTTCCCCTTGAAAATTGGTGAAATAGAAAACAATGATGGGACTAATTTCTCCTTGAAAATGTGTCAAGGGCAGGTTATCACTGTTATTCCTCTGCTATTCTAAGCCTCGATAGGACTCAATGGTACTCAACAGATCAAATCTGCCAATTTTTTTGACAAAACAAAGTTAACAAAACAGTAAATCATGAATTATGGGAGTTATTTTTGAAAAGCACACATTTTTCAGGGAACATTTCCAAAAAACTCAAATTTTGAGAAGCAATATCAGAAAAATCCAGTTCCCACTTTTTGTCAAAATTGCTGAGTAAATATTCCCCTAGATTAGTGTTTTTCAACCTTTTTTGGGCAAAGGCACACTTGTTTCATGAAAAAAATCACGAGGCACACCACCATTAGAAAATGTTAAAAAATTTAACTCTGTGCCCAGCAGCAGTGCCCCCCTAGTACATTGGTGCCCAGCAGCAGTGCCCCCTAGTACATTGGTGCCAAGAGCAGTGCCCCCCTAGTACATTGGTGCCCAGCAGCAGTGCCCCCCTAGTACATTGGTGCCAAGAGCAGTGCCCCCATAGTACATTGGTGCCCTGCCTACGGCACACCAGGCAACATCTCGCGGCACACTAGTGTGCCGCGGAACAGTGGTTGAAAAACGCTGCCCTAGATGTTGTAGAACTATTTATTCAGATTAAGCACAATGATGTTTTGTATCCAGTACCTGCACTAATATGTGCATCTGTGAAGTAAAGCACAAAATAAAGGAGTTCTTCCACCAGATCCACATGAATGATTTTTTTTGCCAGGCATTTCACCATTGGCAATTTGTTATGTGAAACTTCCGTGAAAATTCGCTGCGCGCCAAAAAATGTTGTGGTCACGTCAAATTGAGCACAGCCACATGAAAAAAAGATGCAGGCAACAAAAAATGAGCAACAAATGCGTTTCACAGATTTTTTTTTTGTTTCGCGAATTTTCTTGTTGTTTCACGAATTTTATGGTGAAGCGAAACGGAACATAACTGTCTTCCCCTCACCTGTCTGTCACCACTGTCACGACTGGCGCCAACTGTCTTCCCCTCACCAACTGAACTGTCTTCCGCTCACCGATTGACACAACTGTCGTCACCCCTCACCGACTGACACAACTGTTGTCCCCTTACCGACTGACGCAACTGTCGTCCTCTCACCGACTGATGCAAATATCTTCCCCTCATCGGCTGACGCAACAGGCTTCCCCTCAGTGACTGTTGCAACTGTCATCAACTGTCACCACTATCACCGTCACCACTCAACCTGTCTTCTCCTCACCAACTGTCACATCTGTCTTCCCCTCACTGACTGACACAACTGTCTTCCCCTCACCGACTGACACAACTGTAGTCCCCTCACCAACTGACGCAACTGTCATCCCTAATCACTAGTCATTTTCAGTTTACTTACAGTAGTGCTGCTCCAGTGATTATTTCTCAGTTTTCTATTGTATACAGTAGACTTTCTGTAGCAATAGCATTTCCAGTTGCATGCATTGGGAGACTATTGGATGTAAGTAAGGGATGTGTTTGTACATCGATGTTAGAGGTTGAATGGACAGCACTAATTCTCTATCTAAAATAATTTACTTCTGGACTTAAATAAATACAGATGGCAACAAGCTTGCCTTAGTAAAATTAACACTTGTCAATGAAATTATATCACAAATTTCATTATACCTTTAGTTTGTCTCTTTAGTGATTAAAAGGTTGGTTCATCTATAAGTTAACATTTTTTTCTATAGTTTTTTAATTATTTGTTTTTTTTCCTGACACTTTTCAGTCTTTAAATGGGGTTTACTGACTCCTGCAGCCCAAAACGATTGTGAGGCTACAATTTTGTTATTGTTCTTTTTTCTTACATGTCTTTGTAGTCAGGACCTCTTATATTCATATTGCATATAGTCTATATTGCAGTCTCTTATTTAAACCACTGCCTGGTTTCTAGGATAATTTAGAACCTAGCACCCACATTGCTGCTGAAATTGCATAACTGAATACCCTAAAAATCATGACAGAATCCCTTTAAGGTTTGGCACTCCTGTATAAACATCCTTTTCATATGACTGTTGGACAACCAGTGTTGGGATACCATAAACTGCATTGAATATTATCTTTCCTAAAGATTCTGCTTTACCTTGTCTTCTACATTGCTATTCTGGCTCACAGATCATTGACCTATGTTTTTCAGTCAAAGTTTTGTGCATACTTTTATCTTAATGATTGTATATTTTGTATCATACTGAGAAGTAGCATCATTTATAAGCATATGGCCAATGCCTAGGCCTCCCCCTGCAACACTCTTATAGTTCTACCCCCCAGTATCTGACTTAAGATGCAGAGCTGTGAAACAAAACTGACATTTGTGATATATCTCACAGACCCTATCTCTCTTGCATTGAGAGTATGCACCAGAAGTCAATCTGTTCCTGGTTTCAATGTGCATGCTACTAGTTGGCTATAACCATCAGAAAACCAAGAACCACAATAAATGTAGCCACAGTGGCAACCAATTCCACTGCATTGCTCTGCCTTTTGTGGTCCGGTACAAGCTTGTTCTTGGGAGGGAGATGTGTCCAGGGACCCTGTGCTTTAAAAATTACTCTACCTTCTCTTTAACTTATATTTCTTTAATTATGTTATGTTATCTTATGTTATGTTAATTATGTAATCCACACTGTAGTATCCTTGCAGCAGGATCTTGACAAACTGGCAAGTGGTAACTGAGATTATGGGGCCTATTCTTATGATGTGCAAAAAAACAGCGTCAACATTTGCCACACATCACCAGGCTTTGCTGTGTGTTTTTTCTTCCTTAAGAACTAAGAAATAATGGCATAAAAACTGTCATTTGGATGCAGAAATTTGCCATTTATTTCACAGTTTTTTCTGCAAATTTTGTTTTACACAGCATTATAAATAGGCCCCTTTATGGGACTGCACTAGGGCCTGGGAGTCCTTGTAGATTATAAACTTGGCTGCAGAAATACAGAAATACAAGTGTACTTTTCATTTTTGCTTATTGCGTTATTACAGAAGTAGAAGTCTTCCCATGTGAACTATGCATCAAAAGCAATAAAACGCTAATTTGATTCCTTCTTTTAAGCACCATCATGTTTTTCACTATCCTTAGCCATACTGGGCTTATTTAATATCCTGGTCATATCTGCTGTGTAGCCTCAACAATATTGAATTTGTTTTTTTTTTCTTTTTAAATTAAATTATTTACAGAGGGAGACTGGACACAATATATTTCTAGCAGCTTATTGACAGTTAAGTCCCACAGTAAAGTAGATGCTAGCAGTCAGATTTAGGCTGTTGGGAAATGGAGACCACACCAATACTTTATGCAGTTTCAGAATCTGAATTAAACAACGGCAGGGTCAGACTTGGGGCCCACCAGCCCCATCCCCCCGCACCACCCGCTGCTCCCTTCCCCCACCTGCCCGACATCCTCCCCTGGCCGTGCAAGTGAAATGCGTCAGGGGCCCACCGGGTTTTTTCCCGGTGGCCCAGTGGCCCAGTACAACCCTGAACAACCGTCTATATTTGTAAAGAGTCAGTTTCATTTTTGGTACCAGAAATCTCTCTGACATACTCTAATACATTTTAACACCATTCTAACACCATTCAATAGCATCCTACAAAATCTCTTGCAATGTAAGTCAGATCAGATAAAGTCAAATGGTGTCTTTTGTTCATGGGTCTACATCTGGCAGTCAATGTATTTCAAAGGGAAAAAATTTGAAAAAAACATCAGTATTTATCTTGTTGGATGCAGACACCACATACAGCATTTGCATCCATCAGGCATGTAGTATTGGCAAAGGTTCCATGTAGTTAACTCCTCAAATTTTCTATCATTCCCATTATATTTTGACCCATGTGACTACATTTAGCTTGTGGGATGTAGTCTCCTCCTGTGACCCACTCGGCCCTCTCCCTCAGAATTTGCTTTGACTTCTGGCTTGTGGGCATGCTCATATGTTCTCAGCTCAGATTGCTAAACACCAGTCTAGCAGCCAATAAAGAGATGGCATTGCTGGTTACCATAGAAACTCAGCTCTAGCTGGCTGCTTCAATTTTTTTCCTCCTAACCTCCTCTCCTGAGCTCAGCTCAAACAAAGCAGAACTTTTATCAAAGACAGTTCTGCCTGCGTGAACCTGCATTCTTGATTAAAAGTGTATGCTGAATAAGAGTCTGTGTGTGTGTATGCTGTTTGCAGTTTTTAATGAAACTGATTATGTATCAGAGGAAAAATGGCCACCAGGTGAAAGCTGCTTTAGGAAAATGTGATGGTACAGGCAAGCGGAGGGGATATATGCAGTACAAATAAAGCCATTTGGGTGGGGGAGACGTGCCCAACTGATATACATTTCAGGCAAATGTAGGCTTTACTTGCAGCAGTGGTTAGCAGATGTAATAGCATCTACATGCAAAGCAGAACAATGTTACAGAAGGATCTATAATATAACATAGGAACATGGAAAGTGTTCCTGCTATATTTTTTAGACTAGTCTTTATGAAATGAGCTATTTAGGCTCCTGACAGACATGGGATGGTAGAATACAGAATTTAAATACTAGGGAATGAGGTCATACTTGTTTTTCCTGCCTGGAGGGGGGGGTTCATGGTAAAGTGTGGCAGCTTACACTCACATGAGACAGCTTTTTGTTAAAGTGTCATGTGACAAGGTCAGAGCCCTATTTAAATAGGTCCCAGGAGAAATACTCACCATTGAGGAACAAGTCATGAGATGTCCCTGCAGACCTCCAGGATGGCAGATTTCATGGTAGCAGTAGAAGAGAAAGAGCTGCCCATCCTCCCTTCCCTATTATAAAAAGGATACAGTTACCTTTATTTTAACTGGCTGGCCAGGTATAAACTAATATGTTTATGGTTTGTAAGGCTCTTGAAACGTTTGTTTTTTTGTGCATTCTGCAATAAATGTTTTTAGAGGTATTACACCATTTAAGTTGCTTGTGTGCTTTCTTTAGCTTTTACTTCGTGATTGTTGGCACCTGGAGCTGGGTGACTCTGAAGGGACTGCACCAAAGGACAACTAACACCAAAACTGTATAAAAACAAACCATGAGTGTATGGACTTTTGGTAACTTTGGATATTACTTGGTTTATTTAAATGGATATTAGATTCTCTGAGTCCTGCTTACCTATCCCATACCTACAACTGTAAATGCAGACTCGTTCTATTGTATCACTATATAGATTTGAGCAATATTTTGTCTTGATTTTGTTGTCTAATAATAATAATATTAACGATCAAGATCATTATTAATTAATTTACTTGATAGAGTATATCTTTCAGATTTCATTTACCCACCAAGCAGCTTTCTTTTCATTCCCTATCTTTACACTTAATTGTATTACTGGTGCAGCGTTTCCTATTACTTTAATTGCATTTGCATGCATCTAAGCTTTATTGTTAACCACCATTTTTGTCTTCCTCTAATAAGATGTTTCATGAGGTTAAATAAAAGGTCTAAATGCCAGTTATAGGATTGATAGCACAGAAAATGGAGATTGTTTGCTTTGTTGGAAAGGACATCCTGAGATATAAGCCCCGTGCGGGTAAAATATGCTCAATAAAGTAGCGCATGTGCTTGTAATGCAATGATCATCTTGTTGGCAGAGAAAGGGTAAAGCTATTTTGTTGATGGATCACCCTTTAGAATCTGAAGGGTAAATTATCATAATTCAGAAATGCCCTTGGTATCCAGCTATGATTCTCCACAAGACACTATTATCATTTCTGTGCAGAAGGAAGAAAGCAGTGAGAATTTATATCCATGCAAACCATCTCATTCGGGGTGCTTTAGTTTTTCTCTGCAGATGGTCGATGTTCTCCCTCCCATGCTTTCATTGTTTTACAGTTCCCGAGTGGCGTAACGACTGCACCATTAAAAAAAAGTGAAATGGGATTGTCGCAGGATAAACACACAGAATAGAGATTATGTGATACAAATCAAACATGAAGGAGGCATATAAAAGCTGTATCTTGGTGAACGGAACCTGACCTCGTGTCTAGAAGAAATGGACAGGCAAAAGTGCAAGATGAACATATATTTGATGCTTGAGAATTATGTCAACAATAATATCTTCATGTTCACTGCCCCAGAAGGATAAAGGATTATCAGCACACAGAAAAATAATTAAAAATCCAAACTGAAACTAGATTCAGGGTCTCTTTGTATGCTATTTTTGTTTGCTTTATTTGATTGTGTTTATGACCTACTCTAATCTCTTCTCTCAACCAAATGTATTATGGGCGAATCATTTCTGTAGTATTATAGATTTCTTTCTGGGATAGGGTTCACAATAACAAAACAAAGAAAATTATGCCGACAATCATGGTTCTTCTGTAAGCCAATCTTTTGAGTAAATCGAGAACTTTGGGCCATATATTATCCTCTAGCATAGTGTTTACTTCCAGTCTAGCAGTGCCTAAGGCATGTATTAATGAAATGCTACCAATAAGGTGTCACTTATGACTACTAGCCTTTGGTAACCCAGCTGGTCACCTTTTAATCCCCCCAACCCCGAGTGGGAAGGTAAGTGATGAGCAGGTGGTGGGAGACAAGGGCCTGGACTGGGGTGGGCAGTCAGAAGAGGCTAGTTCCAGCCCCGACTTCTGTGTGTAAAGTGCAATTTAGAGTGCATGTCAACATATTTTTTCCCACAATGCAGTGTTTTCCAAATTAACACAATTATGCAATGTATGCACACAATCCTTTAGATGCAAGAGTACTTGTGGGAACCCTGGAGCTACTACTTGGTTTTAATGTGGTGGTAGTTCCAGGTTCTCCGTGCATCAAAAGGTGCAGCTGCACAAAATTTGGAACAGGGGAGAGAAAGATGGCAGCAGTGTGGAGCACAACTACACAGAAGTACAAGGAGCACATGTCTAAGCAATTACCTTTACGGCCTGCAACTGCAGTAAGGTAAGTACTGTAAGTGACTCCTGGTGAGGTTGAGGTTTTAAATAATAGTCCAGACTAATAGGCTATTTACTATGTGTTATATGCAAATATGTTTGTGTGCCCAAAACATTCATTTGTGTTACTAACAAAGCCTTTAACAATGAACCATACATATTGTAACTTAACAAATGTAATCTAATTACTTGTAAAAGAGTTAACAATTATTCCGAGATAAAAATAGTCTCACTCTAAGGGCAATGGCACAAAGTATTGATCTTAATTGTTTAATAGCTTGAGGGTCAATCAATTGTTGTTTGGAAATGCAGAATTCTGTGTTTATAAGTGACAATAACCTGGCCCTACACCAATGCCCTAAAAGAGTGAATATATTTCTAAGATGTATAACATGAAAAGTAAGTCAGTAGTTGCAAAATTTGTTTCTAAATGAGACATTTGGATAATTCTTCTGTAAAGGATATTGCAGGACAAATCTAATAATTGCTTACAGCAAAAGTAATCGGGCTTAGTTATTAGCTTCCTGGAAATTTGTCCCAGTCCAAATAACACATAGCAACCAATTCAGTTTTGATCAGTTTACTGCAGATTAATTTAAAAAAAATGTTTCATTGGTTAGTATGTGTTGCTGCCCTGAGGCCACTGAGTTTGTATATAAGCACCCCTGTTTGGTAAAACTGTATAGAACTTCAACCATTTTTGCAGCTGGAGGTCATAATGTGATTAGGTTATTTGGATAAAGTTTCCTTTTTATTCAGCAACTCTGCAGTTTGGTACTTAATCTTTTATAGTCAACAACAATGCTCTGCATTTGGAGATAATGAAATCAGTTGCTCCAGCGTTTAAGAGGCCCATTTATCAACATTCTCATTTTCTTGTTTTTAAAGGTTTTTGAAACCATAAAAAAACTCTAATACCATTAATGCCAAGTAATTTATTAAAACAGCCTTTAAAACATTAACACAAAAATGTAACCTCTAATACCACACAGCAAAAAAGATCTTCCTATTGTAAAAAGAACACCTGCCATTGATTTCTAGATGACCTCAACAGCTTTTAGATGGCTTGTTTCTACTTTCTCATTTGTCGCAGTTTTGACGCATAACACAATAAACGGTGAAAAAAATAAATTTTTTTCCCACAAAAAATATTGTATTTTTGTGCAAATGCATATAAATCTTGAAAAAAGAAACCACAACCTTTAGTAAATGTGCCCCATAACGTGGGCATAGCTTCAGTCACCAAAAAGGGATGCCAAAGAAAGGTGTGCAGGAACAGGGACTTTTTAAATAGTAATTTGATTGATCGTGTCTTTAATGGGCTGTGTGGTTTCACACACATATAATAAGTCACATGGGTGCCTGATAAGATAGACAACAAAGTCAGTAATGTCAGTATAATGCCCCACTAGCAGGAACGTCCTTCCTAATGAGTAAAATAATATTTCTTAGTAATATGTGAACATGTTTGCATTGCAGGCAGAGAAACCCAGATGAGACTAAAGGTGGCCATATACATAGCAATGAGGATCTTTCCTGTGACCACTGGCCACAGGAAAGATTGTTTCTACCCTCCATTGACGTTCAGGGCTGAATCGTCTGATATGGAGGTAGAAACTATAGAAATTCTACCTCCATCTGCTGATTCAGCCCTAAACGGAGATTTTGCTCAGGTGCCTTCAACAGCAGCATCAAAATCTTTTAACTTACCTGATCGTCAAGACGGCACATCTGTAGCCTTTGCAGTTTTTTGCAATTTGTTTTTTTAAATATTGTAGAAACTACAGAAATGCCTTTATGTGGACCTCAATAGATTCAGTTTTCTAAAAACTGTATCTAAATTTTACTAATGTGGTAGGAGCAAGGACCTGTTGAGGAGAAACTGATGTGACCCCCCAAAATTGCCCTTACCAAGCAATCAGAAAGATTTGAGTCCTACAATAAGGCAGTAATAGGGAACAGCTAAACATCTCTACCAAAGTATGAATGTTTAGACTTTAGACTTGGATTTTACTCTATGCACTTTCTGTTACATATACATATACATTTATTGATCATTTCCAACAATATTTGGTCCAAACATAATATAAACCTCCCTCATGGAGAAAATGTAATCTAGAAAGAAAGCATATACCTGTACATACCTGAGGATAACACTCATATAATAAAAGATTATTACAGTTTGAATCCTTAAGAAATAATTCCCTTAGACAAACACATATTATGGAATTCTTTATGATGTGCCTAGCTTTTTTGTTTTTTTATATGCATGCCTGCGACAATGGGCTATGCTTATAAGCACCCAATGTGTGGTAGGATTGTTTTGCCACCAATATTTATGGAGCTTATTTAATATCAAGTACAAGGTACTGTTTCATTATTACAGAGAAAAAGGAAATCAGTTTTAAAAATTAGAATATTTAATTACAGGAGCATTGGACAGCTCCATGTTGTAGCTAACATCCTTCCCAGCTATAGTCAGGTGATGCCAGTGGAGCCAATAAAAGGGCAACCATTTGGGGGGGTTAACCTTGAAAGCAGGCAAGTTACAGGTAAAACCCAATCCCTTTCTTAAATATATTATTTATACTGAAGCAGTAGCATTCTTAATTAATTAGATAAATGTGAGTTTGGACTGGCATGACCAGGGATGACTGTGATGTAGTAGATGTAGATGAATGCATAGAATGTCTTAATGTCCTATATATATTAATAATGCATGAGTGCAGAGGACCTCTTGTTGTTGTCTATACACACACACACACCAATATTCCAGGTTGTAGTGAACTAAAGTAGAAAGGAAGATGGCAATATAAAGAAGAAGTTGTTAAAATAGCATTCTTATGTTCTAGCTAACTGCACACAGTATTTAATGAAGTCAAATACAGCTTTAAAAGTGAAGATACACTTTTTAAACACAACTTTCAAACATCAGCTGTATGCAGAAGTCTGCCAGTGGTACCCAATTATGAGCCTGAGCCTGAGCCTGAATGAGGACTGTAGCTGATGCCACAGCTTCTAAATATACACAATTTTCACCTTTCTAAACACCAGCTTTGTGGTGACACCACCTGTGCTAGTTATCACCCTTGCACCTCTGAGATAATAGGTGTGACATCAAATGATGGCTGATTTTGTGAAATAATGTGCCGTGGGGAATATAGAAGTTAGAATCTTAACTGAGCTAGTAGTTTATCCTGATTTTTTTCTTGATTTTTTCTAGTAAACAATGTTACTATACAATAATGTGATCTAAGACAACAATGACAAATAATGCAATGCAGAACTAAGACCTGCCTAAAGGAGACCCTGGAGCTAATCGAATAAACACTATTGGCACCTCTTTTTATCTATTCACCCAGGTGAGACTAAGTACTTAAATTACATTATAAGCTTGTGTATTAGCTTGAATGAGGGCCACAATCAATTCATTTCAATAACTTTAAATTTGTGGTGATATTAAAGGCTAAAGATTCAGACATATTTTTCTTTACCAGCTTTTCCTTTCTATGTGATATCTTGAGTGAAAAGGTTGCAGTTTGATTATTAGATCATGTTAAAAACGACCAACATAAACCAACAACAATTAAGTGTAGGGCACTGTACAGTCACATTTATATATTTATCAATTGACTTTCATAACAGCCGCTGAAATCTGAAAACAATTGTACCCAAGAGTGAGGGGCCCGCCTGCTGTCCTCTAGGCACAGCTTTTCTCCATAAATCACGCCCCTTCCACTGGGCCCCTTTCATCACTTTGGGCCCAGGCCTAACCCTGTTACACCCTACACTTGATTCCAGTATCATAGGCTTCCCCCCACCAGGGGAGCCCCTCTAGTTGCAACACCACTCTTACCTCCCCTTTACAACGCTACCCCCTTTGTTCTGGGGAGGGTGGGCGGAACACTCCCTTCACTTCCTTCCTCTTTTAACCCCTCATGTCTTCTCCTGTCCCCAAAGCAATCCAGGAACACCCATATCCCCAACACCCTCTTCCAGTTCCCTCCTTCCTAGCCCTGTCATGGCCCTTCCTTGTTCACTCCCCACAGACATTCTGAAATAAAAAAACTTTCAAAATATAATCATTTAAAAACTGGTGCTGGGATTGGGTCAATGCAATCATCATCAATAGGCTGATACATGAATGCAGTCACCAGATAACATGTCTCTGAGGACCTAGCAAAAGGATTCATATTGAACTTAGTACATTGATGCTTTTTATTTTTAAACAAACAAATAAATAATAATATTTGCTATCCAGGGAATCCATGGTGCAGGCACTCCCAAGATAACAGCTAGATAAGATTTGTAAAAGCAGTTTAGTACCTTAAGGAGGTGGACCTCTGTGACTATAAAGGTTAAAAAAAATAAAAGACACAGAAAGTTTATTTCCTACTACCTCAAAATATAAACTTGATGTACAAATGATGAGCAGATATAATCAAATTTCTGAATATATATGTGTGTGTGTGCTTATATATAAGTGGTTAGAGGCCTATCTATTAGATATACAGGTCCCTACAGTTGTCTAATATACTGTATATTATGCACTCTTGTAATATTCTGAAAGAACTTTATATAGATTGCGGGCCTATATATTGCCAAGATCAGTATCTTTATGTGTTATTTTGCCATATAGCCTGTTCAAGAGGTCTACAGCATGGCTTTCTATGATCAGTTTGCACGTTGTGTTCGCATTCTCATCTGTGAAAAAATATATTTAAAAAACATTGTTTGGGAAATAAAGAATTAGGGAAGCATGTGGATATTATGAAACTGGAATCAGAAATGTTATATTTAAGGGACAATAGCCAATGGGGGGGATCAAATAACACTGGGATAATATATAAAGGTAAAATTTATCCAGAGAGGTTTTTAGACAATAAAAAACAGAAATAATCAGAAAGATACAAATGTAATCCATGAGTGGCATATGATTCTACATGATGCCTTTATTGCATTTTGAGAATTGCTAGTTAAAAATAGGGAGGGGAATTAATTATGTTGCAAAAATGAATTGATAATATGAATGGGTTCTTAATTTGAATGTTAATGGGTAGATATCAAGAATCTGAGAATCATGTAAGGAACAACTGTGTAACAATGGATTATTCTTTTATGGGAGCAATGCATTTTACTGAACTAGGTTTTAAAATGATGCATAATATTAATAACAAGGGGGTCGGGCACACGGGAAGATTAGTCGCACGCGATAAATCTCCCTTGTCGAAAATGTAAATCGCCGGTGGGATGGCATACGTGGTGCCGCGTTTTCCCCAAAATTGCCGAAGTTGCCTTGAGAGGAAACTTCTGCGATTTCCCAGTAAGTTAGGGGCAAGAAGGGGGTGACCTATCTTGCCCTCTGGCCTTTGACAGTCATGCATTTGGAGGAAAAGAGAGTATATAGAAGGTACTATAACCAAGGGCAATGGATAATACAACAAAAATTGCTTAGTTTATGGAATTAGAAATAGGAGTTTAGTGTTTGTTTAACTTTTTCCACAATGTTTTCTAAAAACAAATAAATAAAGAAACAGCAAAGGTATAAAAAACAAAAGCATGAGAAAAATATATGTTGGGAAGTAGAAGTGGTAACAATTCCTTAGACCTTTAGGAAAATGTTTCACTTTTGGCCGGAGCCTTAATGTATAAAAGAGGAAGCTAAAGTGCTGTCATGGATAGTTAGCTTTGTGACACTTCATTAACTCATTGTTCATGGCATCACTTACTTGTCTTAATTCCAGGGGGTTGGGAAGATATGGTTATCACTGTCATAGGTAGTTAGTTTTGTGACATCACTTCATTAACTCCCTGTTCATGTGAGTGCTTCTCATTATTGTACAGGGTTGGGAGTTATTGGATATCAGCATTATTGGTGACTGATAATGTTTCCTAGCAGCATGGGGTGAGATATCTGATACTGTGAAGTAATGAATATGTTCATACTAATGCTGCTAAACAACAAAGCTCTGCTTTTGTCTACTGTAATTCTGCTCTCCTGCATTCCATAAATGAAATATCATTACTTTCCATTTACTTATACAATAAGTTAGAACATGATGTATTTTTGCGGCTCCCACCAATCTCTACTTATAAGCTTGTCCCACATACAGAGATGTATCTGTTATTTTGGAGACTTTCATGCAGCAATTTCATGCTGACTTTAAAGTTGGCTTCTGAGCCAGCCCTGAATGGAAGATCATTTTTAAAGATGACTGGAATTGCTTAGTAATGTAAGTCTCGTTATGAATTCTACTACTTACAAACCACAAAATTACACAGTGAAAAATAGGAGCCTCTATTAAGAGCAAAGATGTATTTTAATGTTAAACACCATAACAAATCTATTGCAATGAATCCATGTATTGCTTGCTGTCCATGTTTGTATTATGTAAAACTGGCAAAGGGTTTTTGGTAAGTTAATTATTTTTAAAGGGGTTATTCACCTTTGAATTGACTTTTAGTATAATGTAACTTTTTGTATCATTGTGTGCTGCATTATCTGCTTTATAACAACTCATTATTGAGCACAGAATACTATAGATTTTTGTATGTATGCCTAATCTATATATATATATATATATATATATATATATATACTTGTAGATTGTAAGCTCTTTTGGGCAGGGCTTTCTTCACCTCTTGTATCGGTTATTGATTGCTTTATATGTTACTTTGTATGTCCAATGTATGAAACCCACTTATTGTACAGCGCTGGAGAATATGTTGGCGCTTTATAAATCCATGTTAATATTAATAATAATAATATATATATATATATATATATATATATATATATATACATACATCCATAAAAGAGCATATTCCTGATGAAGGGGCATGCCCTAGATGCTGTATGCGCTATAAACTAGCAGGGGTCTTCCCGCTTGTACTAGCTCTGTTGGGCCTGTAATCTACATTGGAATCAATTTCCCCCCAATAGGTGCCCTTTAAGACTTTTCCAAAAAATAAACCAAAAAAATACAGATAATACAGTAAAATCATAATGCTGTCTGATTTAACTTAACACACAAATGACTTTTCTGTAATGGGCCATGCACCTATCTCTCCCATCCCCTACAAAAACACACATGTCTTTTCTACTTACAAGACTGTAAAATTCAGACAATCCAAGGATTTATAGCTCCTGCTTTTCCCCAGATTGCAATTCTCTCTCACCAAAAGAACTGAGCTCCTTTTTTGGGCAGCCAAGCCATCCACAACAGCAGTCTTAAGCTGGCCATACACGCACCGATAATATCAGACGAAACCTCGTTTCGTACGATATTCGGTGCGTGTTTGGCAAGTCGGTGAGTCAACTGATATTGCAGGAAGCTGCTGACTCACCGTTCGGGCCGGTTAAAAGATTTTGATGGCGCGCCGTAGAAGGCACCTGAGCAAAATCTGCCGTCAGGGCTGAATCGGCAGAAGGAGGTAGAAATCCTATTGTTTCTACCTCCTTATCTGCCGTTTCAGTCCTAAACGGTTAGTGGCAGATTGTACGATCGCACGAAAGATCTACAATCGCCACGTGTATGGCCACCTTTACTATCAGGCACCTACTTGGCAATCACTCAGTGGCCTTGTTAAATGGAGGACTCTCTCTCCCTTCATTAACTCCAGGGACTGTAAACCAACTTTTCCATAAGCTGAACTGGGGAAAATAAAACACTTTGTTTCCTCCTACAGCAAAACTGTAGGAGAAATACTACAGATATATTTAGAATATTGTTAAAAAAAATAAACTTTTTTCCCAGTGTTCCTTATACTGTATATGCATGGATGGATGTATACACAAAGATGGATTTGCATGCTGTTCTTGCTGCTTAATCTGTCTCTATTGGCATGATAAGCAGAGTGTTCAGATGCTTTTAATATTATTAGGCCAGTCCATCAAACTGGATTTTTAATCTGATTAATTAAGCTAATATACATATAGCATTTTAGACTTACCAGCATTGTCTGCATATTTTTTTTCTCTCATCTGGCAAAAGCAAATAATTTAATAATGAGTTTAGGTTTGGCGCATTCATCAAAATAAAATCAGTGGCAGTTGCTAAAAATGATGTCCATCATCATGTAATTTTTATTCCTCCTTCAGCCAACTGGTAAAAATCTGACTTTTAAAATAATGTAGCGGAAACCAACTTATGGACACTTCTGTGAAGAAACATGAAAGACTGTCATTGGCTACATTGTTCTAATAGTCAGAACCAGCTGTGCAGAAAGGGTCAGAAAACTGTTGATTTCAATTATATTTGCAAATGTATAGGCATTGAAAATCTTTAGTGAAGGAACACTGGCAAGTTGCACATTCTCAGTACCTCATATTAAAATGCTTGCTACTCTATTAAGTTATCTTTCTTCTGAAATGCTTCTTATTATTTATTTTATTTATTTTACCAGCACCCTCCTAACATTAGCTGATAATGTGCTTTATGTATGACTCTAGTATAAACACCAGATGGATTTATTTCTACTGCACTGCCTTTACAAAGTGTTTAGCTTACTACCTTGTAATTGTATCCTCAAATTGAACAATTTAGTAAAATATTATACAAAAAAATATTTTTTTCTAGATTAGTCCAAATTTACATCCCTTTTAAAGGGTGCTTAAGCCCAGGAAACTTGAAACCAAAGATGTTAGGAAAAAAGTTCTAAGGGACTCAGGGCCCTAATATTTGATGAGGTGTATGGAATGTGTGATCTGATGATAAAAAATGTGAAATATTACTTTCTTCCCTAACTTTCAGATCTGTAACATTGCGCTTCATTGCTTTTCTGCATAATAACAGTGAAAGGCAAAGAGTGTTGCAGGCAGTAATGACAGCCGTAATTAAGTGAATTGCTTCTTGTAGCAGACTGCATCACAATCCCTTATCCACTGGCCATTTTAGCAGATGACAGGAGTTGCCTCTCTTCCATCCCAAACCAAGCATTGTTATTACTGACTGGTCATTACAACGGTCCTGAGATCTCATTCCGTTCAAACATTTAATGGCTCTAATGATTTGTTGTGATCTCTAAACAACTATTAGAAGATAAAGCTTCCTCATTAAGCCTATTATGCTTTTCTGCCTCATTTAGCAGACGGGTTCTTCTGGTTTTAATAGGCCACAATAGTAAACATGGTGTCATGACAGCACTACACCAGGCCAGATCATATAATTGTTATAGTAGGGTGTTTCTGATTTAAACAAAAAGGCTTAATAAGACAAAAACAACATTTACATTTATTATGTGCATTACATGAGTGTGGTTTGCCTTGTTATATTTTATATCTAGTATAATTTTAAAATATATTATTATATGTTGCTGCTGTTAATGTATAATTATATTTTTTTCAAATGAGAACACGGATACATGGGGGGAGGGGGGATCACCCATATCGCAGAAGTGGCTATACCTTTTTTAAAGGAGGAGACAGTGACACCCAGTGTAACATCAAGCAGATCCTTATCTGTAGTCATGAGCAAAAATGTTGCATGTCAAAAAAAAAAATTGTTGCTCATGTCAATTTCTCTGGGACTTATGATATCATTAAATATTACAACAGGGGGTATATTATTCACTATATACAGTATATAGGTATAGATATTTTAGCAGAGATTACACATCAGTACCTGCCCCAGTAGAGCTTACAATCTAAGGTCCCTATCACCCACCACACACACACATACTATGGTCAATTTTACTAGGGGCCAGTTGATCTGCCTGTATGTTTTTGGTGTGTAGAAGGAAGTCGGAATACTCAGTGGAAACCCATGCAAGCACTGGGAGAACATAGCAACCTCCTAGCAAATACAGTACAATATTGGCTAGTTTACATTTGCAGGGGAATTAGGATGACAATACAAGACCAAACCATTTGGGATGGCAATATTTTGCTACAATTAACTAATTTACTAATTATCCAGTGCCAGTGGGCATCATCACAACATCCACCTCATCATTATTAGAGGGGTTATACTGTAAATACAGTCATTTGTTGGTCAAGCATTGATATTCATTGCCGATGAAGCAGACTGAAATTATAAAAAGAGTACCCTTTTGCAAGAATTTAGGTCAGGGGTGGCCAATACATCAATAGCGGTCCACCAGTGGATCCCCCATGGATTCCTGGTGGACCGCGATGAAGCCGGCGATGCAGAAATGCTGCGTGATTGCGTACCTACGCTGCGTCACATATGTACGCATTCACGCCGCAATTTCCCCTTTCCCCGAGCATAAGTTGACCACGAAATGAAAAAGTCTGGCCACCCCTGATTTAGGTTCTGTAAAATATCTATACCTCATTTATATCTACCTAACCTGGAAAATGAACAATGCTGTTACCTAAAATGATACAGATCCTGCTCCCCAAACATATGCACATACTTCTATCTATGCATTGCACCTGCAGCACATTGCTGAGGTTGGAGAAAAGAGCCTTTTCTAGTTCTCTGTAATGTAATTGTATACGAAGAAGAGAATTCCTCACAAACCCCCAAACACTAAAAGCTTTTTTAGTAATATTTATTTGATAAAATGATCAATATAGCAATTGATCCACACATCTTGAAATGGATGCCAGGAGCACACCGACAACAAGTGGAAAACCACAGGCTCAGCTTTCAGTATTACACATTCTGCATTAGAACAAAATGGTAAACAGCAAGGATTTGTCCAAAGATTAATTATGTGCATCCAAAATTTATCAGAGAACAGATTTTTACAGACAGTTTTAACAGTGCAGGCTCTCGTTTAAATCTTCTATATATCAATATTTCAATTAGATCCTCTCAAAATGACCAGCAGTTTTGAATCTCTATTTAAGTCATTTAATAGAACATTGTTCATTAGAAAACGTGTGCTGAAAATTAAGGTCTTCTGATATCGCCATCTGTTTAGTATTATTAACTGTCTGTTCAGTTTACTTTTAGTACTCATTAACTTGTTTTTGTACAGTTTAGAGTGAATCCGGTTTGCTATCTCCCACAGTATGGAATTTCCTGTTTTTTTAAAAGGTGTGAGCTTTTATTTCCTTTCCAAACCATCCACACAACTGATGCTCAGCTTGAAAAATATTACAGCTGGTGACAGTCCCCTGTAAAGGAATTTTACTACAGTATATTGAGAAATGTGTTTAAACCCTACCATTTCCTTCTTTTTCCTGTTACTGGGCTAAGACCCATGTATATAGTTAGCCATTTGCATTCTGTGTCTAATATAGTGCTTAGCAATGGGGTGGATCCTCCTCTTTGGTTGCGTCTGTTGACTCAGGTGAAAGTTCCACTGAGCCTGGGATTAGCAGGGCCCCAGTAAAGCCATTTTACCCTAGAGAATCATCTGACTCTAGAGAAAACCAGGGAACAGGGACCCCGTGAACGAGGAATAGCTAGATAGCAGGCATCCTAAGAGCACTTTCTAGGAAAGTGAGGCAGAGAGGCTAGGTAGAAAGAGCAGTTTCTGGCTCCAACCAGGAGGTTAGCTGGGAAGTACCCTTTCTTACAGGCATTGTTGCCTTAGCATAGAGCCACAGTAAAGATGCAGGATTTAGGCTAGTTCTAATCCCTGATCCATAGTCGGCTGTTTGGGATCCTTAACAGCTAAGGTCTCCTGAGGTATCTGTCCAGACTACCCTCCATCATGGTGCCATGCTGTCAGGTGTCTTTACCCTGCCCAGACTCATTAGAGATGAGATAAACTAGTGGACATCTTCTCTTTCTATCCTCAGAGTGTTAAACTGCTATCTCCTTGGTGTGAGTATTGGCTACAACCCTGTGTACTAATTGTCTTGGACAATAAACAAGTTGGTTTATGTTTTCACCGCAAAGAACCTTCTGGTGTCCATTCTTTATATTACTTTGCACACATCCTAAGTGAGTTGTAGTTGCATTACACCCCAAAGATATTTCCATTTAGCAAAAGCCCATCTGAGTCCTATATACCCTATGCTCTAAAGCCATTCTTGCTGGTGTTGCCTGTTTTTGCAGCCAAATAGGGGTTACAGTTGCTTTTATAAAAATTTCATATTATAGGAATTTTCTTTTAAAGTTTGTAAAACAGTCCGTATTCCACAGATATCAATCCCATGGGTGTAAATTCTAGAGCCCTAAGGGAAACAAGATTGTGCCCTGTATCACAATCCATCTATAGTGCACTTGGCAGTATAAGCTTTGCACATTACACTGTATTAAATATGCAGCACTGTTGGACACAAAACAGCTTTGTTTTAAAGCCCATTGTAGGCAGATGCTAAGCACAAGCCTGTCCTCTGCCTTGTGGTGAGCTGTGTCTGAATGATGAAGTACAACTGCTACTGCCGCTGTCACCAGCACCCTTCACAGCATTTGACGCCCCCCCACCACCATCTATATATCTTTATTAAACCCAGACATGCCAGTAACTGCATAAATGGATAAGCAACCCATTAACCCCTGATGTGTCAGTAAGATCACTACAAAAATGGATGAGCACTCCATTAACCCCTGCCATTCCAGTAAGATCCCTGCATATTTGGATGAGCATTCAATTAACAGCAGAAATGCCAGTAAGATCTCTGCAAAAATTGATGAGCACCCCCCATTAACTCCTGATGTGGCAGTAAGATCACTACAGAAATAAATGAGCACTTCATTAACCCCTGACACACCAGTAAGATCACTGCAGAATTGGATGAGCACTCCATTAACTGCCAACACCCCAGTAAAATCACTGTAGAAAATGTTTTGAAAGCATTAAAGATTAAGCATTAGACTGAAAGCATTAACACATTTGCATGTTTTTTTTTCTGTAAAGCAAATTATAGATGGCCCTACATTCCACAGTGGAATGCATAGCCATCTTTAATTTTTTTCTCCCTTCTTACAGGAGATTCAGTTGGTCAGCAAAGCTTAGAAAGGCAGTGGTGGATGGGGCCACCATGGTGGCAGGCATGCACTCTCAGCGGGCTGCTGGCGGTATTCAGCGGAGCTCAGCAGTGGTGTTCTGCGGGGCCCAAAAGGAAGGGAGGGGGGGTGTTGCAGTGGTGTTCAGCTGGATGCAGAAGGGAAGGGGGGGCATTGCAGTGGTGTTTGGTGGGGTCCAGAGGGAGGGGGCATTGCAGTGATGTTCGACGAGGGCCAGAAGGGGGGTGTTATGGTGGTGTTCGGCTTGGCCCATAAGGGGAGGGGCATTGCAGTGGTGCTTGTCGGGTCCCAGAAGGGGTGACGTTGCAGTGGTGTTTGGTAGGGTCCAGCAGGGGGGTGGCTTTCAGGGAAGGGAGGGATGTATAGGTATAGGTATTGCCAGTAAATTTGTGGTTTTTTGCCAGTGAGGCTGGCAAAATAATGGCTGGGCAGCAACCTTAGTGTCCAGATATCAATAGTAGTTTTAAAACAATAGTATTAAAACAATAATTAATGATGCTGACCTTGTGGGCTCATGCACAAACATGCTCCCAAATATAAAACATTTCCAATAAACTAAATCTACTTTTTAGCTTAGTTACCATCAAGTACTAGCTACTTGCTACAAATTCGTATTATCTGCTTAAAATGCATTCTATGGGAGATGGCCTTCCTGTAATTTGGAGCTTTCTGGATAATAGATCCTATACCTGTATAGGGACTATATAAAGAAAAAGAATATATTTACTCTATGTATTGAAAATCCATCACCATCTGAAGTGTACCGGCTGCATTCACAGTTTTTAGATCTGTAGTTGTAAGTCTGCACAATTTCTGATCTTGTACAAAAAAGTTTAAACTTGATTGAGTATTTTCCCGATCTTTTTTTATCACTAGCCTGGACCAGAAAAATTTGCAACATGGTGCTAGCCACAAAAAAATTCAGCATCCAGTTTGTATATGGAGTTTCAATGCTTGGCATGTTTTGCACTTAACAGTTAATAGCAAATAAGGCCCCATACTTTTTATTTAATTAAACCAAATGTTTTTCAGCAAACCAACAGCAAATAAGTTTTAGAATTAGTTACATTCATTTTCATCATTTACTAAAAACAGAATAATTCTGTTTTTATTAAAAACAAGAAAATGTTTAAGCATCATACATTATTTCATATTCTTCACATAAAGAAAACATTTAGTGAAAATCTCTTCTAATGATGAGCAGCATCTCCATTGTACTGTGTGTGGGAAGATAACCTTTACTTATATTTGTTTTTCTGTACCACCAAGGACCTATTTCCTTTTATCATTGTGGCTAATGCATATATAAATATATATATGTGTATGTTCGTGGTGGGGGCATTGTTTTGTGGAAAACTGAATGATCATGCTAATGATTACTTGGAAAACAATCAATTATGAGAAGGACACCAGGAGCCCCTTCCTTTACATAAGTGCCATTGTGGGTAAGAAGAAGCTATTTGAAACAGGTCAGGGCACAAGTATTCACTTCCTCTACAAGTGCCACTAGTGATAAATCCAGGATATTGAGGCCCTCCTACTCCCTCGCAATGCAAGGTGAGTTAAGCTTTTTATAATTACCTGCATGTGTCTTACAGCAATGTACCCTTATGACTGCTGAATGTTCCATAGAATACACTATTTATAGATAGTAGTGATGAGTGAATCTGTCCCATTTCACTTTGCCATAAAAATTGCAAAACAGTAAGAAAATTCGCAAAAAGGCAAACATTTTTTGGTCGGTCGTGTCTTTTTTTTGTCGCCCATGCTTTTTTTGACGCAAACTGCACCCTTTTTTGATGAGACCACACCCAATTTGATGCACAACGGATTTTTTCGCTGCGAATTTTCACAGAAGTTTCCCAAACAATGCACCAATGGCGAAATGCAGAAATTTGCTGCAAATCCATGCCTGGCGAAAAAAATTTGCTCATCACTAATACATAGTCATTATGTGTCGTTATTGGTGCACCTTTCCTGTTTCTCTTGCCAGTCGGAATTTCTTCTCAACTTTGCTGCCTGCCTTCTGACTTTTGCTTGCCTAATGAACCACTCATTTTATTCTTTGGTATATCTTTGTCTTTGAAACTTCTACTTCTCTCCTGGAGTAACCTCTAGCTTTAGCATTGAGATCTCAGAGGGTTGCGCAATGAAGGATTACCATCAGATGGACTCCTTATTGGCCTGGAACAAAAGATTTTTTATGCACTGTAACTTTTGTCCCTGAGGGTTTTTTGGGGTATGTGAATGATTCTCTTATAACACTGTAGGTCTCCCTTTGGGGGAAAGATCCTGATTAAAAAAAAATCTTTAGGCAAATAGAGTTTGGACACGTAACTGAAAAAATAGCCATAATGGTTGGAAGTAACCAGAAAGGTAACCTGGAAGTGCATGCTAACTTTAGCTAGGGTGCTATAGGCCATTGCTATAGATTGTAAACATAGAACAGTGTAGAACATGAATAGTATGCAAATCAATAATCTGACAAAATGGCACCAACACATGGAATCCATAATAATGCCTGCAGTATGTGTGCCAGCATAGGACTGCAGAGAGATTCAGTAGCAACTGCTGGACAGTTTATCATCAGCAGTTTTTAAACCTCTCCTTTCTATTGAAACCTTTTCAGAATGAATTGTCATCTCTACCATTTCAATAACCATTTTTCCTGAACCAAAGTTCATTTCCCAAGATGGACCAAATAAATAATTAATTATATGCACCAAGACTAATTGCAATTAAAATGCCCACATGCCAGCAAGTATAATGAAATGACACCTTAATTGATTTGCTATGGTTTCTACCAAATGAGAATTGTTAGCTATATCCTTAAGCCACATCGCTAGCCTCTAATATTCATACTTTTGCCTCCTTATCAACTCCACAGGGCTTGGCTTCATTATTTTTTTCTCTGCATTTATCCATGGGGCTGTTTACTTTAAGGAATTATATTATGAAAAAAGCTTTGCTGCCCAAGGCAAGCAGAAAATTCTAATAAATATGTAAATAGTAAATATCTTGGCTTATGCTTCTGGCAGAGATTTTTCCTATCACATTCTGCTTTAGTTACAATGTAGCAGATCACCAAAGCTTTGTCTTAGTCTTTGCATTAACTCTTATTCATCCACCATGACGTGTTTTCTTTATTTTTTTTTGTAGTATAAGGCCAGAATACTTTAGTATTATATACAAACAGCTGCAGGGACCTTTTACTAACTGGCACACAGTGCCACACCCTTTTTCACTTTCAACTAAAGAGTGTACTATGGGGCCTATTTATTATGCTGTGCAAAATAAAATTTGCAAGAAAATTGTGTAAAAAGCTGGCAACATTGCCAAGGTGTGTTTTATTGTATGCAGTCCGAACACTAGATTAGTATAAATGTATGTATGTATAACTTTATTTATAAAGAGCTACAAGGATATGCAGAGCTGTACAATATTACAGTATATACAATTACACACAGGGAGGACAAGTGTTATAATAAATACAATAAATAAGTATAAATACACAGGGAATAAGTGCCACGTGGTATGAGACACAGTAGGAAGGGGATCGCTGCTCCAACAAGGTGACAGGTTATTTCATGTCACTTCAGACCTTGCTTAAGTAAGTTCTGGTGGAAGTAGCAGCAAGAATACATTTGTAAAAAAAAAAAATTAGGTTGTTTTTTACCCAGCGAAGCCTAGTTATGTGTGGCATTTTTTACGCCACGTAATAAACCTGCCCCTTAGGTGCTTATTTTCTAATGTTCATATTTTTTTGGAAAAACCAGATTTTTCATTTATTATGTGTCAGAAGCATAAAACCACTAATCCAAAACTACTCCATGTAAAAGCTGTTAAGGTCATGTAGAAGTCAATGGGAGGCAAATTTTATTCATGGTTTTAAAATCAGAAAGGAAAGCCCTGGAGCTATAAATGCAGGGGCTGCATGACAAGGGATCCAAATGACCAACTGCCAGATTACACTGGTTTATGTTTAGAGATTGGCAGAAGTAGGTGCAACTGTGATTAGGTGAGAAGGAAAGAATTAAGGCAAGAGAAGCCAGTATGGTAGAGAAGAAGAAGAGGGATGTGATGTCAGGAAAAGAAGCACTTACTTCCTTATCTTCTGAGCAGGTAGAAATATCCCACCCTCCCTCCCCCTTTCTGAATTGAATGTGAATGTTTTCCTGAATACATTGTTATATTGTGCTTTCTGTATCTTTATACAATATAAACCTGAGAGTCAGCATTGTATTTAATTCATGTTAAATATGATTGCTTGATCTATGGAAAATTTCCGATCTGATAATTGGCACTGGCTTCAGGTTGTTTTTTTGCCTTCCTCTGGATCAAAACAGTGGATATATGATAATGTATTTTTAAGTTTTATTTGGCATAGCAGCGGTAGGAGTACTGCACATGTAATTTTAGCAGAGGGAAAAATGAGTTTCTCTCCTTTGACTGCACTGTGGATTAATAGATACACATGCTACTACTGCTTGTGCTAGGTGACAGCCTGCTTTGATTTTCTATAATCGAGACACTGCAGATCCAGGACCAGCAGCAGGGCTGCTGAACTTCTGTTATGGTTAGTAATGCAGCTCCTGCTGGTAGCAGAGTTTGGGGCCATCCTCTCTGTAGGAAAAGGCAGCCTAATACTCAGTGGCGGATATAATGACATAGTGCTGATCTCAAATGGCAACTATGGAAGTAAAATTCAAGTTTTCAGCGAGGAATGGCAGAGCATAGTATGGAATTCTGCCGTCATTGCTGACACTAGGGCCATTATATCATGCAATGACTTTCTTTACTTTAATCTTTAGCAAGTTTGTGAAAGACCCTTTCCTGTTTCAGCAGAATAATAATGCATTGCACAAAGTATGACTTTAATTTGCACACCTGGTTATTATCTAACTATAAAATTGGCTTGCTAAGATAGGAGGACCCAACTGAACATCTTTTGGATAAAACAGAATGCAGATGCAGTCCAATATTGATCGTCTAGCCTCTTAGATATGAATAGACGTATATACCACCAACAGTGATCAAACTTCTATTGGGAAACTTTCCCAAATATTAGATTGTATAGCAGCAAAGGGAAGACCAACTTCATATTGCTAAACTTGTTTTTGCAATGAGGTGCTAGAGAGGCAGCACAAACAAGGGGATTCCCTGCCTAACTGCACTGCCTAGTGGCTGGAAGTAATAATGACAACTAATAAATACCCTTAGAACCCCTTACAACAAGATAGCAGTCAAACAAAGGCAGAAACTAAACACAAACATGATTTACAGAACCAGAACGTTCATGTTCATGTTCAAGTTTTAAAAAAAAAGCCCACAAAGATTTTTAGGACATTTATATGGCAGTGTGAATTTTCCATGGCTCTTCACATTAGCAAATATGTTTGCAAATGAATCACTCAGAGCAGTGCTAGTGGCATATTAAATGAGCCAAAATTTCACAGATGTGGTAACATGTCTCTTTGTTCTTTTTTTTTCGGGAGAAGAAAAAAGACAAACTGAAAACAAAAGCTATGCCCTGCTAATGCATAATGCCTGCAGATGGCCTTTCCCATTCACTGGGAACTGATATAAATTTTAGCAATTGAAAACAAATAAAGCAGTAGATTTTTTATTTTTTTTATCCCTTAAACCTTTGTTTTCCTTTCATTTACATTATATCAGATGGTACATAACAGTTTTCATTTGTTCCCATTAGACAGTTCAAATCTACAGAAGAATCAATAGGAGAAATGATCAATACAATATATCCAAGGGAACTGCAGGTATTAAAGCTGGATATGCTGAACAAAAAATGTATATTTTGAGTTTTATTCAAATATTATTCCAGGAAGAACAGATATTTAGAAGTTTTAAAATGGCTTTATGACAGTCTTTATGGAGGCAGCAATGATATTAGGTTAAGAGCATTCTAACTCCCCTCAGATAGAATGTCTATGCTCTTTAAAAAGTTAAACATTTGTTATTTAACTTGTGTTGGAGTGAGGTCTCAATCTAAAACAAATTTTAAATGAATATATCAACCCCTTTATATATTCATCTGCTTGAGATATGGATCAAAACTCGCATTAAAGAGGGTGCTGGTATAAAAAGAGAGACATTTCACCAACTTGATGCACTTTGATTCACAAGTGTCAAGTGGACAGTAGGTGGATGTGGTGCTAAAAAGGGCTTTAAAAATGGAGCATACTTCTCAAAGAATAGGGCTTGTGTTGAGTATTTTGTCTAAAAAAATCTTGGTTTTCTGTTATTCCTTAAACTTAACAAAAAAATTAAACCGGTTTGATTTTAGCACTTTATGACACTCCCGTTCTAGAGTCCAGCTACAATCTAGCTAGAAGCTGCTCAAAGGCTGAAGCTTAAGAAAAGAAGGGGGTTTGTTTATTCAGAGTTCCTAATTATTTATGTAATTAATTTATTTACATGTCCTAATATTGTCTATAATTTATCCTGTCTATATGGAAGAAGGGAGTGAGATTTTATTGCACTAATTGCAAACACATTTTAAGTGTATCCTGCAGAAAGAGTATGTTACAGTGAAAGATCTAATTTGATTTTATTAATTGAGTTCTTCCTCTTTAAAAGAGGAAGAACTCAATTAATAACATCAAATTAGATCTTTCACTGTAACATACTCTCTCTGCCCAGCATCAGCTTATACTACCAAAGAGTTATTCTTTCCTGCCCAGATGAATTATCCCATTTGTTTGCCATGAAATAAGTCTTGTTTGCTGTACTTTTTAGAGTTCAAAAACATTTCTGGGGGAAAATAATTCATTTAGACTTCATAGAGCTAAAACCACATCATTCATTCTAAAAATGCGAGTGTCTGGTCGTGCTCAGGAATCCATTCACAGAACAGTCTATAAGTAGCATTGTATTGTCTGGATTTTCTAGCATTTTTTCCCTATAATTTATTTCTGGTTAGAGTGAGTCTTCAGAATCTGTGCAATTCAAAACAATGACAGGCTTGTATCTGCATTATGTACAAACATTCAAAGCAAAATATTATATTCAATGATAAAAGTTGCATCAATTTAACCAACTTTATCCAAAATATCTATAATAAAAATATATTCATAAAAATGAACTGGACGTCATCTTGTTTAGAAGATTGTGAAGTTGCTGTCAGCCGTACTTTCAATGGCCCTTACAAATGGTTACATCTTTTTAACAGGGCCTGTCACTGTCAAGCTGATTAATTACACTAATCATCCAAAAATAATAAGAAAATAAAACCTTTTCTCTCGCTCTCACTGTCTGATGCATCCGAATGAACTGACAGCCCTAATTATTCCAGCAGGAGCTTGTTACAAATTGGCCTCGCTTGACATTTTCGAGAATAGAGATTTGGAAGGGGAGTTTTTTTGACCAAGGTGGTGTTTGGTCACACAGGAAATGTCATTACCATTGTCTAATTTTATTAATGTTAATCTCTTCTGCTTTTTAGGATTTATCTAGCAGCAGGAGTAGCCTTTATATCTATATCATTCATTCATACCTCGCTATGCAGGAATCAAGAATGTTTTCATCACTATAGAGAAGTTCCATCTCAAAGAATATACTTGAAAGCAGACAAATTGTGTCATTGATCTTTAATTCTTTTGGTACTTGTGCCATGCCAAAAAACCCAAACCCAAACCAACAACAGGTGACCAAAAACAAGGTTAATTTACTGCAATGTATTATTGTATTACTAAAATGTATAGTACTCTGTATACAAGTAGCTGTATATAAATAAAACTATACATACTTGCATAAATATACTTGCATACATATACTCTGACCTTTTAGCTAATTTGCACTTCAGCACTTTGCTATTCTCCTTGACCTCAGATACAAATACCTGCCATCCTGCTGTGAGGATATACATATTTGGCAAACATTGGTGATATTTATTTGTCTGGTTCCAACCTTCATGTCTTTGGACAACAAATTTGCTAACTTTCTGCTTTGTATTCAAGTGCCTGTCTGATGGCAAGGTATACATTAGCTGGGTCCTACTATGGGTCATTATCTACTCGAATTAGGTGTCACAAACCAACAATACTTTTACCATCAAATAAAAGTGAACATCACCTTTAAATTTACCTTTACTATAAATGGGCCTTTTGTAATCAACTTTTAAAGCTTGACATCCATGCTTTATTTTTGTTATCATTTTTTTACTTATTACTCTTTCCATTCCTACCTCTTTCCTGTCTGCAACTGAAAATGTTATAGTGTTGCAAGGGTCACTGGCTCAAGGAACCAAAAAAATGATCAACGATGAAGCTTCAGTTTTTATTTTATATTCTTATGTTTTATTGTTTTACTTCCTGTTTGAGCCCTTTAACTGTTTGTCTTCTCTTCTGACTTCTGAACTGCTGCAAGGTTGCTTAGGTTATTAAACCCTAGCAATAGGAACCGAAATAACAAAAGTTGGATTTAGATATTTGGCAATTGCCTAAAAATACTACTATCTACACTTATCAAAAGTGAATTTAATCATGAAATGCCTGTAAGCTATATAGCATTTGGCTAAATAGCATTTTAACAGTTGTTGTAGTACAGTGATCTGCAACAAGTGGCTCGTGAGCAGCATGTTGCTCACCAACCTCTTGGATGTTGCTCCCAGTGGCCTCAAAGCAGGTGCTTATTTTTGAATTTCTGGCTTGGTGGCAAATTGAATAAAAACAAGATGTACTACCAAATAAAGCCTCCTGTAGGCTGATTGTCTGCATATAGGCTACCAAATAGCCAATCACAGCCCTTATTTGGCACTCCACGAAGATTTATGATTCTTGTGATGCCCCCAAGTCTTTTTACACTTGACTGTGGCTCATAAGTAAGAGAGGTTGGGACCCCTGTTGTAGTGTTTAGCATTGAACTCCACCCTAAATTTGCATTCCTTGGCTCACAAATGCATTGCTTTACAGACCAAAAAAACAAATGCTGTAATTTGGACCATTGCATTATAAGGCGAATAAGGGAAAAAAGGCAAACAATGGAAAAAAAATATCCACAAAACTCTCTCGTGGAAAAGGTAATTTTACACCTAGGTTTAGGGGTGCATTGTGGACCCAGTGTTTTCTTTTTAAACCTTTTATATTATATAACCTCTATATGTTTAAAGTCAGGACAAATTTCTTCTCATTTAGAAAAAGAAAGTATGGCGTGACCCATATGATCGGACACAGACACTGTTTGCATTTAGTGCAGTAAACATAAGAAAGGGTGAAAACTCATCTGACAGAGAACACAGATTAGTATTGTACTGATAAATATACTGCATGTGTTAGTTAAAAAGACATTTGGTGTTGTTAGTATTTGCTACAATATATAAAAGGCATGTTCGTACAGACATTCTCATTACCACTAAGGAAAACAGCTCGTATCAGCAATAACCCTCAAACCCTTCTTTTTGATTTGTAATGAGATATTTGCAGGGTGAACAGTTTGTCGGAAGAAGAAAATAAATACATTCAAGTCCTGTGGGACTTTAAAGATACCATCAAAATTCTGCCATCTGCTTTGTTTCAGAAGAGAATGACTTTACTTTAACTTTTTCTTCTAGCTAGACAGTGGTGCTTCAATGATGGCCCAGGGTCAATGGCATAGAAAGTCTTTTTCCATCTGGCAGAAAAGCTTTGTTTCTTGTATTGTAAATGTTCTATCAATGGCTCATCATAGTTTTAATGGCGGAGCGATTGAAAATAATGTGAGCTATGATCAGGAATATCAGGAACAGTTAAACATTCATGAACTGACAATTATATATTTAACATTTTTTAATAAGTTTTTTTTCCTTTCTAACATCTAGTCAAACTATTACAAAGTGAGACTATTATTAATTCTCTTTTTTTGTTTTCCTTTGCTTCTGAAAGGTTTTAAAGGCGTGTCTGTCTCATTTCTATATTTTTGTTTTCGTTTGCTTCTATAAGGTTCTATAAGGTGTGTCTGTCTCATCTTACAGGTTCAGGCTACAATGCAAAATGTGCAAGTAAATGCACAACAATCTCCTCTCTTGATTCAGATCAAGTCTGCATGATGCAAATAAGTAAGCATCAGTCCCTGAGACAACATAGTAATATTATCCGTTCTGTTGAGTATGCAACAGCATAACAGAGAAATAAGATAAAATGTCATCCTTTTTTTCCTAACCAATCATGTAAAATCAACTGTCCACATGCGTTGTATAGCAATAGACCACATGCCTTGTGTCTGTAGAGGACATTTTGAGCATCTGCCTGTGATTTTCACTTATTTGAAATTGCTTTGCCTTCTTGTGTATCCAGTACTACAGAGGTAGCCTTTTTGGCAGTGAAAAAGACAGGGACAGCAGCTCTTGGTAAGAAGAGGTAGGTCTGTAAGAGGGACCCCAAAGAAGGCACTAGAGATGGACAGGGTATTTTCTTGTGTATCGTGAATTGTGAAATGGCAAAACAATTTTTGACTGCCGCAATTTTTTTTTAAAAAAAGCCACGGTTGCATCAAAAAAGTCATTTTGGGAAGTTGTTCATCACTACCGGCAAGCCAAAAATGTGTGCTCCACACTGATTCTCTTCACCTTTATTGAGTCTCCTTACACCCTAAGGGGCAAATTTAATCCACGAAAAGCGTCCGAATGCGTTTTTTTCGTAATTATCGGTATTTTGCGACTTTTTCGTGAATTGTCGCGAATTTTTCGAGCGCTCAATACGAACAAATCGCGACAATTCGCGGAAGTCGTAATGGCTATGCAAAAGTCGCGACAATTCACGAAAGTCATAATGGCTATGCAAAAGTAGCGACAATTCACGAAAGTCATAATGGCTATGCAAAAGTCGCGACAATTCACGAAAGTCATAACGGCTACGAAAAAGTCGCGACAATTCGAGCAAGTCGTAACGGCTACGAAAAAGTCGCGACAATTAGAGCAAGTCATAACGGCTACGAAAAAGTCGCAACGGTGACGGAAAAAATCGCAAAAAATACGAAAAAGTCGCAAAATGTTCGTTTCCAATCCAATTTTTTCCCATTTGGGATTTGGATTCGTGGATTAGTAAATCAGCCCCTAAGTAGCAGCTATAAAGTACTGAACATAAAATGGCTCTTCCTAAACCTGTTCTTGCCTGCCCACTAAGAGCTCATCTTTGAATACAGCTTTACATGCTTGTATCGAGATTTGTATCCTTCCAATGTCCCTTTGCATAGCTGTATGCTTTATCATACAGCCTTATGGAGTATTTTTGCATATAACACTCCATCTATCCAGTATTGAAACTTAACAGTAATGAGCCAGTACATAGAGTAGAACCTGATGCTAAAAAAACTAACATAAACCCAAGTTACAGGACTATATTATTGAGTTGCTTAATATATAACTATATTATTGAGATATTCCAGGTCTTACACTTGAGTAATACCTGTGTCTTTTTTACTGGCTTACAGGTAGAGGTGTCCTATGAAATTTTATGATTCCAACATGGTCGGACTGGGCCAGTGGGGCACCAGTAAAAACACAGTGGGTCTGTAACAGGCCTTTTTGACCAATGCAGCATAACATGGTATCTTTATTAGGCAAGAGAACTTAGAGGTCAGGGATAGAATTTTCTAGTAATCAGTAAGTAGCACAAGATATTGGTGCAATTTTAAGCCATAAGTTCAAAAGGGTTAGTGCCACTAACTGGCAGGATTTACCCAGAGTGTCCCATAGATAGTCCATGTGTAGACAAGCCACAGATAGGCTGATATACTGAAGTCCTTGATGGTATTGGTTCTCCAGGTTGCCCAGATCCAGCGGGGCTAATGGTTCCATAAGATTTGAAGAGGCCTTAGTGGGAGGGGTGTTGGTCTCTAGACCTCCATTCATTTGAGAAAGATAGTTCCTCTCCTTTAAGGGGGTTTGAAATTTCCATGGATTACACGACTCATTCCGCCTGGTGCTTCCTCTTCCTAAGTCTCCCAAAAACTATATCGACATTCATAAGCCTCTTAGAAAAAATACTTTCTTCTCCCCTCCCCTCAGAAGGAGGATGCTATGTCGTCCCTTTGTCTGATAACCTTTCTGGCTGTAGGTGTGAAGACGCAGACACGGCATGGACAGGAAACACAGTAGGGGTGGAGCTCCCATATTGAAAGGGGTTAGGTTCAGCAGACAGAATGGCACAGGGATATAGCAAGATTACTATCCAAATTACAGAATAATTTAACCCTGTATATCCTGTAACAAATGGCACTGAATCACCCACAGTAAATCAAGTTATAAGTACAAGATACATAGGATAGCATACAAGCCCATGACAGGGTCCCAGGCCTGCTCCCCCCACTAACTGCAGGCCCCACACATCTCCCCTCCCTAGCAGCCGCAAGGAGGAAGTACGGTATGTGGTGGAGGGGAGGGGGTTTGATGTCATCATTGATTATCATTCAAAAATTAGTAGGCAAACATAGAATGATCTTACAGATACTCATGATTTCCATGAGGTCTTGTGGCAGCTCAGTGAAGAATGCTCTGGGATGCAAGATTCTAGTAAAAGGGGATGCCATTATGAGGAAGAGAAATAGCTTTCATCACTGGAATTCATTTTTGAACATTCTATGAACATATTTGATGGGTATTTTTATTTAAATAAGCATTTATTTATATATATATATATATATATATATATATATATATATATATATATATATATATATATTTAGTTTATAGTATTCATATAAATACAGGTATATGATCCATTATCTGAAAACCCATTATCAAGAAAGCTCTGAAATATGGGAAAGCCATCTCCCATAGACTAATAGACTAATAATTCTAATTTTTAAAGATTATTTACTTTTTCTCTGTAATAATAAAGCAGTACCTTGTACTTAAAGGTAACTAAGCTACAATAAAACCTTATTGGAGGCAAAACAACCCTACTGGATTTTATTAATGTTTAAATGATTTTTAGTAGACTTTAGGTATGGAGATCCAAATAACGGAAAGATCCCTTATGCTGAAAACCCCAGGTCCCAATCATTCTGGATAACAGGTCCCATACCTTTACAATACTCTCTTTGTATCATTTTCCCTTAAAAAGCAACAGCTGCAATTTTTGAAATAAAACAAGCCAACAACTACTGAGTAAATAAGGCTCTTCCTATACTACATGGAACCGCTTCCTGCTTTAAAGGGAGCATACATCATTTTAGTACTCTCTCACCCTCTTATCTCAATAACACCTGTGAGAATCACAAAGAAAATTGAAAATAGAAGTCTTTTCATTTTTTTCTTCGAATTACTGCATAATGTAAATCACATACTGTAAAAACAAAACAATGTTTGAACAATCAGAATATCTAAGGCTATTGTGATACTAATATCTACAGTTAGTACTAGTGGTTGTATTTATAGTTTATGTATGTGAGTGTATAGATTGGTAGGTGTGGGTTGTGTGTGCTGGGTTTACTTGGATGGGTTGAACTTGATGGACACTGGTCTTTTTTCAACCCTATGTAACTATGTAACTATGTTACATACTGTATGAATGCTTCACAGTTTCCTTTGCTAAAGTTTAATATGGCCCTCTTTGATTATATATTTGTAGGCTGAAGACAGAGGAAAATTCCAGCTGTGATTATTTCTTACCGCATGTATTTAATTCAATCAGAGTTTAATCCTACAATTTATTACTCCAATTTTTCTATTTAAAAAAAGACAGTTTGTGATTCTACGGCAGTTAGAGAATCTTTTGGACCTATTAGTGTGGTGCTGTTTTCTATTAACCTACCTCCCAAAGAGTGCAAAATCGACAACTTGAGATTGACTCCTTCGGGCCGCTCACCGCACCGGTAACTGCACTATGCTTCATTAAACAAGTCAGAAACTGAATTATAAGGCGAGAAATACTAGGAAATAATCTTTGTAAAGATGACTAGAAGGAAAAAAAATAGGATTGAACCTGTTCCTATTATTACTTTAACTGTATGCCTTCCAGCGGCAATTCTAGCATGTTATTCTAGCAAAATAAACAGGATGAGATTACATACAAAACCTTGGTACAAAGCTTCCTTTGCACCTAACAAATAAAAGTCTATGACCATAGATATTGCATGCAAAATTAAAACTGCAACTTCCCTGTTATTTGACATTACAGACTCTGTGACCTAAGATTTAAGTCATCAGCCACAATAGACACTCTACAAACTTTACTTCATTTCCATCTCAGATGGAAAATGCAAATGTCATAAAATAATAGATTCAAAAGGCCTAGAGGTATAGTGGAGCAACAATTCCAGAACCACTTAATGCTTATTCTACCTGGACTTTCAAGGATCAGGCAATTTGTCCTTTATTAACGATCGCATTAATAAACATACAAGTATCTTTTTCTATACAACAAACTTTTCATGCCATAGTGTCCATTAAAAGTGTAATTTATGAATTAAATCTATAAAATATAAATACATATTCTGCAATGCAGGGACTATTTATGCAGAGAAAAAGAAATAGCTGTGATTCATGCTTTTGAAAAGAAATAATTCAAGTTAATCATGCATGAATAAATAAAAAAGACAGGCAGATTTAACCGTGGAGCGAATGATAACTGCGTCTTTAATACTGCCTTAACATTTTCAGTTGTTTTAATTTTGGTGTGTATGTACTTCTTAAAGTATATTATCATTAATGTCAAGTCCGGTGTATTGTGTTTGAACCAAAGTGAATCATTTTATGTCTCTCATTTGTGAACATATGATAGAAAGATTAATCGTACAGTATAAGTAGATATAGGGATCATTTACAAATGAAAGTGCAGTGAGCTAAGTGCAATTTTACACTCATTTGCCATATTTTTAGCCACAATAAATGTCTCCATTATTCCAGTGTTATTGAAGTCATGAGGGGAAGATGCGCCTGGTGCTTTTGATGTGCCAATGTGTCAAAATTGATGCACTTGTACTTTGATGCAAATTAGGCACAATTGCACTGAAAAGTGTCCATACATAGTTACATAGTTACATAGGGTTGAAAAAAGACCAGAGTCCATCAAGTTCAACCCATCCAAGTAAACCCAGCACTCACAACCTATACTTACCAATCTATACACTCACATACATAAACTATATATACAACTACTAATACTAACTGTAGATATTAGTATCACAATAACCTTGGATACTATGCTTGTTCAAGAACCCATCCAGGCCCCTCTTAAAGGCATTAACAGAATCTGCCATTATCACATCTCACTGCCCTCACAGTGAAAAACCACCTACGCTGCTTCAAATGGAAGCTCCGTTCCTCTAATCTAAAGGGGTGACCTCTAGTGTGTTGATTGTTTTTATGGGAAAAAAACACCCCCCCCATCTGCCTATAATCCCCTCTAATGTACTTGTACAGAGTAATCATGTCCCCTCGCAAGCGCCTCTTTTCCAAAGAAAACAACCCCAACCTTGACAGTCTAACCTCATAGTTTAAATCTTCCATCCCCTTTACTAGTTTAGTTGCAGTCTCTGCACTCTCTCCAGCTCATTAATATCCTTCTTAAGGACTGGAGCCCAAAACTGCACTGCATACTCAAGGTGAGGCCTTACCAGGGACCTATAAAGGGGCAAAATTATGTTTTCATCCCTTGAGTCAATGCCCTTTTTTTATACAAGACAGCACTTTATTTGCTTCAGTAGCCACAGAATGACACTGCCTGGAATTAGACAACTTGTTATCTACAAAAACCCCTAGATCCTTCTCCATTAAGGATACCCCCAACACACTACCATTCAGTAGATAGTTCGCGTTTATATTATTCCTACCAAAATGCATAACTTATCAACATTGAACCTCATTTTCCAGTTTGCTGCCCAGTTTTCCAATTTTGTCAAATCGCTCTGCAAAGCGGCAGCATCCTGCATGGAACTTTTTTTTTGCACAATTTAGTGTCATCAGTTGGTGTCCTTTCCATGAGACTGATGTGTTCATGCTATGACCAGGTCAGCGTCAAGGCATGTGTTCATCTGGACCCCTTACTAAACCCTTACCACTTACCATTTTCCCTATCCGCCCCAAGAAAATACAACGAAAATACATAATCATAGGCACCACCTTGGATTCCAAAATGGAACCTTGGATTTACTACCTAGTTCAGAGGTGGTTGTAACTCCAGGGTTCCTCTGATTCTGTAGAAACAATTGTGTGAAATTCGGAACAGGAAGTATGCCGAGCTCAATTATACAGAAGTGCTAAAAGCAAGTACTTTAAATGAATCGAATGAATTTTTCATGCAACTGACTGCAGCCAATCGCAACTGTGCTCACAGTCGTAAAGTACCCCTCATATCAGCCTAACAAACCTACCCCCTACCAAGAACCATTTGTGCTTCTGGACTAGGATGAGAAAAATTATATGGCTTGAATTCTGTTTCCTATATACCTTCTTTAACCTTGCTCTCAAAGTTAAAAAAGATTTTTAGCAAGCTTAGATCGATGTTAGACAAGCCATTATTTCTAATCTTTTCACACTATTTCATCTGGTAAAGTACCTATGAATTGGTGAAAAGCAGAGGTACATCCATTACTCCCCTATAATTTTCTTAAGATGAAATGTCCAACAATAGTATGCTGAAAGGAAATTATCTTTACTAAACTAACTTAGATACAAATTTGCAAAAAGTTCAGTTAGAGAGTTTTGTTCTCATACTGCATGCATTTTCTGGAAGCCTTACCTCCTAATTCCTTGGGTATTGATCTCATGCTATACCTACATTTAGGGGCTGATTTACTAATCCACGAATCCGAATGGGAAAAATTCGGATTGGAAACTTTTCGTATTTTTTGCGATTTTTTTCGTCGCCATTACAACTTTTTCGTAAATTGTCGCGACTTTTTGGGAGCTGTTACGACTTGCTCGAATTGTCGCGACTTTTTCGTAGCCGTTACGATTTGCTCGTATATTGTCGCAACTTTTTCGTATTGAGCGCTCGTAAACAGCGGGCAAAACTTTCAGACTTTGCATGATTTTGGAAGCCTCCCATAGGACTCAATGGCACTCTGCAGCTCCACGTAAATGAACAAAGGACCTTACACGCACACCCTTAACTCTCCTCAAAAATTTGCGCTCGGTGCTCACTGCGGGGGGATCGGCACCCTCCCAAAAAATCCAAATAGAAGAAAGCAATGGCACTCAAGAGCTGCGAATGGGACTAGCCCTTTAGATACTTTATTGCGGAAGTGCAACGTTTCGGGGCAAAACCTGGCCCAAGGAAAGTCACGATACTGAAGCTTGAATGAATCCGAAACTTTCGTACTCGGCGCGATGGCTACGAAAAAGTCGCGACAATTCGCGCAAGTCGTAACGCTATGAAAAAGTTGCGACAATTTACGAAAAAGTCGTAACGGCTACGAAAAAGTTGCGACAATTTACGAAAAAATCGCAAAATACCGATCATTACGAAAAAAACCCATTCAGACACTTTTCAGACGTTAGTGGATTAGTAAATGTGCCCCTTAGACTGCTTCCATCTCTGCAGTTCATAAACACCCAGCAATGAACTCTTGTGTTCATTTTTTTCTGCGTAATGCCATGACATTTATTTTGTGAATACTGAAGTGCAATCAGATGCAAAGGAAATTACAATACTTGGCCTTTAACTGATAAGAAAAAGGTTCACAGATCATCTAAAAACTAAAGCACACCTGTCAACTGAGTAGGTTGAAATTCCATGCAGTCAGTCAGCAATTAGTTCTGCACTTGTCCCTGATTTGTAAAAGAAGCTGTTAACTTTATTTTTAACAAGAGAACACGTTAAGTGCAACACTTCACTAGGGCTGGCACACAACATTGTCCATAGGGTGTAGTACAACCCTATCATCTAACACACAGACTCTCCCAAGTGTTCTGGAACATTTCCCAGCTATATCCTGAGACTTCTTTATCATGCTACAGTACATCATGCTAATTAAACATAATGTTTGTAGACAAGTTTCCTGAACAAGGAAATGTATTTTATTTTCCATGATTAACATTAAATAATTTCACTTCTATCAGTAAATCCGTAGCTCCCTTACAATAAGACTTTTTTTGTAGAATGACTAAATAAATTATGTGTAATCTACTGCAGCATATCACAGTTGGTTGCTTAAAAAGCAAGCTTCCCCATTCTCTGTTTTATTCACAAGAATTTCAGTCTATTCCCTTGGCTTGTCTGAGCCCATATGGGACCCTATACGGGTCAAATAGGCCAAAATCCCTTCCAGCAGATCCAGGCTTCTTAAGCTGGCCATACACGTGGCGATCTGACGATGTTTTGTGCAACCATCGGTCGCACGAAACATCGTCAGATCCGCCACACACCATTTAGGGCTGAATCGGCAGGTAAGTAGGTAGAAACAATAGGATTTCTACCTCCTTCTACTGATTCATCGCTGAAGGGAGATTTTGGTCAGGCGCCTTCTATGGCGCCCGATCAAAATTTTCAAACTGGTCCGATCGGCGAGTCGGCCGATATCAGCAGCTTCCTGCGATATCGGTCGACTCGCCGACATACCATACACGCACCAAATATCGTACGAAACGAGGTTTCGTACGATATTATCGGTGCGTGTATGGCCACCTTTACACAGAGAAAAGGATCTTCCAACATACCTCCAGACTTCTAAAGTCCTTTGTATGTAACGTCTAACATGCCCTATATTACGACTTGTGTAACCCTAATCAGAACAGCCAAAACACATTATTTAGCATTATTAGCCAAACTGCTCTCATTAAAAATCTTTTCATTTCTAATCAAGTTCACTTTGGAATGTTGTTTTTTTTGCAAGCCTTACACATTCATTGATGTTTGTTGAAAGCTGGCAAATTTAATGCCATGCACAATACACAATACAAAAAAACCCTGATCTCAGCCAGCTTTTTTTTCCATTTTTACTTCATGCAGGTGATATGCAAACACTGCAGTTTAACCGGGGGAGCTTGCAACTAGTTTCCAAAAAGTAAATATAAGGAAATCAGACAGCAAGTTGTAAGTCAAAGACAAATACTAGGAATAGCCATAAATCTGGCTGTCATTATCAGCCCACATGAGTCCAGACATACTTGTGGCTCTCCATCTATTTCTTATTTACAACTCTCAGCAGCAATGAATTTCCTAAAGATGGTTGGATATGCAATTCAGCACTAGCTGGAGTAAGAATGTCAGACACAAAATGCATAACAAGACAATTCCCTAAGAACAGCACAAATCCAATAGCTGTAAATTATCCTTTCATAAATGCTAAGATGACATTGTAAGAAATAAAAGCATACCATGGAAAGCTGGGACACCTGTAAAATGCAATGGAGTCTAGAACTGTGATGGGGAAGTACCTGGCCTTTAGATATTTATGAAATACAAAAGCATCCCATAACAGACAACTAGGGTTGATGTTAAGCCACATCAGAAGGGTCACTGACTACCCCTGGAACAGAATAGATGAGGCAAATATAAGGTAAGATAGAGTGGTATGATGCTGTGCTGTTCAGTCGTTAGATAGCAAGTGCATAGGTTAAATGTTCTTTATCTGGGATTTAAAAAAATAATTGGGAGACATTTAGTGATTTTCAATACACATTGGCTATGTTGCAAGCAAGCGTAATAAGAGGCCTGCCTGACAGCCCTTCACACAGAGTGAATGTGTATTTTGTGTGCAAGTCATTCTTATCTGATCTGACTTGCTCAAACTCAATTTATTTCTTGCCTTCTCCCCTTTGAAATCCACATGCGTGATGGGCAAGATTGTTCCATAGAGAACTACTTGTCACTATGACCAGATCAGCCTTAAATTGAGGGCACGGCTGTGTCCTTTGGTAACACCTGGGAGTGACAAAGGCTGTCAACTAGACAAATGTAGAACGTGTCAACAGGAGTCCCGTGTCTAAATCTTACATTCACGTGCCAGCTAGGGAACTTAACCATTGTTTGGCCACAGAGACCTTTAGGACATGAACAGAAGATTTCTCCAGTTTTGTAGCTCTGAGACAAATGAAACCTATTTTTTTGTAAAATAAGTCCTATCTGAAGCAGAAAAATAATACAAATAGTAAAATTAAACCAATTATGGCAATATAAATGATGAATAAACCTAGTTGATGAGGGTAAAATGGCTTTTTTGGTGTTTGGCATTTTGGTTTTATTATAAACTTTAATCAGTGCCATGTACATATATTTTTCAGTTTCTGTTTCTTCATTGGGATACCAATAAGGGAGACCTTAACCAAGTACTGTGGTTGTTAAAATCTGTTGCTGGTGTCTATAGATAGGGGGAAGCTGAGGTTGCCATTTACTAACTTGGCTTTTTTGTGCACTTGCTCAGTTTCTTATAAGAACCATCAGCAATTAGTTTTCATTGGTTTTCAGTTATTTGGTAAATCTAGGCAAGCTGTTTAATGCAAGTTCAAAGTGTGTTTGTGAACTAGTTGTAGTTTACAGTAGCTATCACATATCTTGTTAAGGGCTCTGGCACACGGGGAGATTAGTCGCCCGCGGCAAAACTCCCTGTTCGCGGGCGACTAATCTCCCCGAGTTGCCTACCCCTGCCATCCCACCGGCGAACATGTAAGTCGCCGGCGGGATGGCAGATGATGCGGCGCGATTTCGCGAGTCTTTTTCGGCGATTTCCTGAAATCACCCCGCCGCGTCTGCCATCCCGCCGGTGGGATGGCAGGGGTAGGCAACTCGGGGAGATTAGTCGCCCGCGAACAGGGAGTTTTGTCGCGGGCGACTAATCTCCCCGTGTGCCAGAGCCCTAAGGGAATGTGATGCTGTGTCTATTTATAATGCAACTAAAAATAAGACAAACGTCTGGTTCAGGTTGTTTGTTGCAGAGAATAGCTCCACTTCTCCCCCAGTAGAAGCTCTGAACCACTTTATCCCTGCCAATATGATCATGGACTAAATGTTAATAGCACTAATAAGTACCAGACTAGCATAAGTATCTGGGACACTGTGCAATAGCCCTGCTGTGATATGTTTAATGGTGAGCTTAATTCCATTTCCACTTAGATTGTGAGCTCTACGGGGCAGGGACCTCCTCCCTACTGTGTCTCATACCACATGGCACTTACTCCCTGTGTATTTATACTTATTTATTGTATTTATTATAACACTTGTCCTCCCTGTGTGTAATTTTGTATATTGTAAGATTGTACAACACTGCGTACCCTTGTGGAGCTTTATAAATAATGTTATACATACATACATACATTTCACACGTCCTTGTTGTTAGTTGCTGTCGGAAGTGTAGATTTTTACCACACATACTCCCTTCAGTTGTTATTACACACAAGCATGTGTGACCGCAGTTGGAGTCACAAAAATAATATATATATATATACTAAAGGTACTTGTGTCGAAAGCCGCACCCCACGCTTCTGTATAGTTGCGCATGGTGCCACTCAGCCATCTTGTGTCGTGTTCTGAATTGAGCACAGAGCACCTATTGATTCAGGTGGACCCTGGAGCTACATCAATAGGAGCTAGTGACAATAGTTTCAGGGTTCCCATGGGAACCTGCTTTAACTGCTGCAGCGCACTTGCATCCAAAGATTCCGACGCAAACATCATGGCTGAAGTGAAGCCATGGGAATTTTTACCCAAATTGCATCAGATTCAAATCAAAATGTGCTTGCAATTATGCTGAATTATGATGAAAATACATAATACATATTAAAATGTTGGTAAACAGCTTGGCAATAGTGATGAGCAAATCTGTCCCATTTCACTTCTCCATAAAATTAGTGAATCTTGCAAAAGATCATTGCACTTTGCACGCGCAGTAAGTAAATTACTTCTCCAGCAAAATATATTTGCAAAATATCTAACTTTTAAGCTTTATAATCAGCTATCTCTAAATAATAAAGAAATGGTTTTAACCCATAGCCTTATCTCCATCTTGCAGTTTTACTGTCAGGCCCAAAACTGGGTTCAGTTATGCAAGAACACCACCTGGATCCTGTTGACAGAAATCTGATAAGCTTTTATTACACCGGTGGGGAACAATGTACAATACAATGCTGTACATTAGACTTACAAATTGTTTACATTTTATCATGTCTTTTTTATACCCTTCAGTGGGGGATTTCCAATAGCCCCCACTGCCACCATATCTTGTCCAATCAGAGTCCAATGTTCTAATTATCAGTTCATCTTTCTTGAAGCTTCTTTTGATGCTTGACCTCTTGCGATAACAGGAGTTTGGACTTTCCAAAACATCATGTGACATCTGGGGCGTTCCGATAACGTGGGGTGATGGTAGATGATTCAGCATGTTCTAAAAATTATAGCAAAAGAGTATTTCTTATCTGTAAACAACTTATATAAAATGATCAAAACATTTTCTGCAACATCTTGCTAGTTCTAAGCCTTAAATATATCAGTAGGCCTAAAGCTTGTATGTTTATGGTTAACCATGTCCTCACATTACCATATGTTTTGACTAAAATTGCTAAATACTTACATTTTGTTAATCATTAGTGATGCATGAGATGATAGAGGCATGGATTTGCAGTGAATTTCTGCATTTCGCCATTGGCGAATTGTTTTGCAAAACTTCCGTCAGATTGTGGGCGGCCATGTCAAAAAAGTGCGGCGACAAAAAAAAAGACGCAGGCCACCAAAAAGGGCGCGGGCGACAAAAAAAAAATCCTGTGACAAATGTGTTTTGCGAATTTTATGGTAAAGCGAAATGGGACAGATTTGCTCATCACTATTAATCATACCAAGCATGTGCATTCTTTTGCATGTTGAATACTAGAAGCAACTAAGTTGAGTCCTAAAGGTATCATAACACAGCAGGTACCTTACTACTCCATTTGCCTCATCAGGTGCTAAAATAAAAGCTTCATTTGAATTACTGACAAGAAAAATAGGAGAAAAAAAAGGTGGGTCAGTTATTATGGAAGCAACTACATAGCGATTGCCCAGCAGTGCAAGTCTTTTATTTCCATGATAGAAGATTGATTATAGTTTGATGCCATGGTCTAAGGTGTGTAAGATCAATGAAAAAACAGACCATTTAAAATTCTCTAAACATGGGCACAACCAACTATATAACCTATAAATTAAAAATCTTGCATGGATGTGTTCAGAAATGCCTATTTGTAATTATACCAAAGATTCCAGTATAAGACAGATGGGTAATATAACAGCAGCAAAATCTAAATGGAAAATAGTCATTGCAAGTTATTAGTAGTAAAAAATAAGTGCAATCAGAACATTTTCCTTTATTCAAATTAGAGTTTATTTGTTTTAACCTACAGATTAATAGGGTCTAGGGAAGAAGTACATTAGGCATGAAACATGTAAATATAATCAACATACTCTAAAATGGAAGCAATGGAGAACACATACTGTATTTAGACATTTCACTGAAGTACTTGTGTCACAACATACTCCTGCACTTCTACTTGGTTGCCAGTGCATCCATAATGCCTCTTTTGATTAATGGTATGCAACTGGGCCTATTGACACTTTGTAATACTGGAGCTACTGGGACACTGGGCATTATGGTAGCCCCAGGGTTCCCAGAGCATGTTGCTTTAGTAAGTGCACCCAGTGAATTATAGAATAAGAATGCATGCTCTGGAAGTTATACAACCCCCACTCTGAATATGCTAAATTCAACTTGCACCCAATTCTCATAAACAGTAACCTGAAACTGTTACCATTTTTTATACTTTGTGTGTTTTATTGCAATTACTCTGGAATTATGGGCAAATGCTGTATTAATGATAAAATAAACCTGGCAAAATATGCATTCGAAATTGTACTTTGTACTTGTGTTTGTGAATGACCCCTTATAAATCTTTTTTGATGAACACACAAACATGAAAATAGCTTAATAATGGAAATGTTATTTCTAAATACTGCATATAAAATGAAAATAGTAATTGGTCATTATTCACGTAAATTAGATACAAGTGCTGTGCAATTAAGAAGTATGAAAATTCTTTCATGCATTTCTCTTTGTGTTTGGAAATGATTGGGCATAAAAAAATGTAAGTCAATTTAATCTAACATATATCTCTAGCATAGTCCAAGTTGTACATAGAAAAAAGTACGATGTGATCTCTAGTGGCTCTGCATGTTAGTGTTTACTTCATTTGCAACATTATAAAGGTATGCTATGACCCATGAGCTTCTAAAAAGAAGATTGTAAAATTTTCAACAGTGACCTATTTACAGTAAAAATATTGGACCTGTTATAGAGAATGCTTGGGGTATTCCCAAATAAGGTGTCTTTTCCATTCTGTTCCATACTTTTCTTAACTTTCCTTAAACAGATTATTTAGTAATAAAAATAATTATATTTTAGTTGGGATCAAGTACAAGATACTGTGTTATAACTACAGGGGAAAAGAAAATATTTTTATAAAACATTTGACTTATTTGGCTAAAATGGCGTCTGTGGGAGATGGTCTTCCTGTAATTCAGAGCTTTCTGTATAATGGGTATCCAGCTAACTAATACTATATCTGTATATGTAATACAACACAAAACAAATCTGTTACTATTAAATATTATGCACAAATTGATATGCAATAACAATATCCTATTGTAATAATTTTCTTCTCCAACCTTGCTAAAAAATACAATTTAAAGTAAACTTTATTCAGATATATCGAGGTCTATATATTTGTTACAAGATGATCTTTTAGTTAAGAGTAATACGCTGGTCCTTTAAATAGAATGTTCCCCCCAGAAAGGAAAGCTGGTCCTGTTTGCTTAGCACGATAACTCACTTCGTTTGCCTCAGTCTGCATTTTCACAGCTAATGAGTGTCATGATTTCTCTGGCATGTCATGTTCACTTGTCACCCAGAGGTGACAGAACGTGTCTGTGGCTGGACTGGTTAGGACAACTGTCAACTAAATGTGCCGTTTTGATGGGCAAAAGTTAATTTAAGGGGACAAATATAAAAGATGCCACGGATGAATCATGGGAGGGGGGAGCAAGGTTTGCATTTTGCAGCAGTAAGAAAGAAGGTCATTACACATTGATCACAATGCATTATATAAAAGTATTTCTCCTGTACATAAATGCAGCCTGTCAGTGCTAATACACCAGCCCTTGCAGCACAAAGCCGAAGAAGGGAACAATCAATTATTGTTTAATATTTCGTAAAAATTTATTAATTTAAAGTGTAAATCTTTGCAACCCTTGGGCCTAGATTTATTTAGTTGATTACAATGCAAGTTATACATGAAAAGTTAATAAAAATACATTAAACCAGCTTCTATATTATTTATTTTGTTTTATTTCTATAAGCATCCTGTGAAATCCCACTGTCAAAGCCTTGCTTTTAGTACATGTATGGGATTTCTTATCTGGAATGTTTGGGACCTGGGGTTATCCAGATAAAAGGTCTATCCCCCATGCATTACCTATAAGAAAAAAAATTACATTTACCCTCATTTACAGTTAAGTGGAAAGAAAATGGGAACAATTGCCATGTCTTTTGTGCCTTGCCCTGCACCTCTGAGTGCAAAGACCTGTGTCTTCCTAATGAATGCCTATGCTTGGCCATTTGTGCCTTGCCCTGCACCTCTGAGTGCAAAGACCTGTGTCTTCCTTATGAATGCCTATGCTTGGCCATTTGTGCCTTGCCCTGCACCTCTGAGTGCAAAGACCTGTGTCTTCCTTATGAATGCCTATGCTTGGCAGAGCTTTATCCATAAGGAGCAGGCGGGGGTTGGCACCCGTGCATCCCACACAACAAAAATTAAGTTTAAAAAAGTATCTTTATTCATATTAACAACATTTCAAAGCCTATAGCTTAGACCAGGGGTCCCCAATCTTTTTTTTATCCATGAGCCACATTCAAATATAAAAGGACTTGGGGAGCAACACAAGAATAAAACATGTTCCTGTGATAAGGACTGTGATTGGCTATTTGGTAGCCCCTATGTGGACTGGCAGCCTACAGGAGGCTCTGTTTGGCAGTTCGCCTGGTTTTTATGCAACCAAAACTTTTCCTCCAAGCTTTTAGGCCACTGAAAGCAACATCCAAGGAGTTGGAGAGCAACATCTTGCTTCACTGTTGCGCCACTGGTTGGGGAACACTGGCTTAGACAATCCCCTCTCCCACCCTGGCCCCTAACTGGTGCCACCAGTGCTGTGCTCTGCTTGCCACTCCTCCAAAAATTTTACATCCAGCATAAGGTGCAAAGAACAACACTGCCCCTTCCACTAGTCAAAAAAGAATGAGCACTGAGATGCATGATTTTGCATTCTTTAGTGCTGTTGTTCATGTGACAGACGCAAAGGAAAGGAAAATGGCTTCAATTTTTAATTAAGCAGAAACTGTGGTTATTGCTTGTCAGAAAGCAACTAGAATTTTGTGGTTGCACAAGATGTACAGGTATAAGATATTGTCCAGAAAGCTCCGAATAGTGCTAGGCAAAATAATTTGCCAGTCATAGATTTGCGGCGAATTTCGACTTTTCGCCATTGGCGGATTACTTAGCGAAACCGGTGACAAAATTTGCAGCTTAAAAATTTGTCGTATGGCAAAAAATAGTTTCAGGTGGGAAAAAATTGTTGCGCGCAAAAAAAAATGAAGCACACAACAATTTTTTTTTATCACACAACATTTTCGCCGCTTCGCAATTATTTTGGCAAAGCAGAAGGGGATAGATTCACTCATCACTAGCTCCGAATTATGGTAAGGCCATCTCCCATAGACTTCATTTTACACAAATCAAAAATGTAAAACTTTAAAACAAATTTCCTTTTTCTCTGTATATTATAAAACAGTACCTTGTACTTGGTTCCAACTATGATACAGGTATGGGACCCGTTATCCAGTATGCTCGGGACCTGGGGTTTTCCGGATAAGGGGTCTTTTCATAATTCGGATCTCCTACCTTATGTCTACTAAAAAAATTATTTAAACAGTAATTAAACCCAATAGGATTGTTTTGCCTCCAATAAGGATTAATTATATCTTAGATGGGTACAAGGTACTGTTTTATTATTAGAGAGAAAAGGAAACCATTTTTAAAAATGTGAATTATTTGATCACAATGGAGTCTATGGGAGATGGGCTTTCCGTAATTCGGAAATTTCTGGATAAGGGGTCCAATACCTGTATAACTAAGCCTTATTAAAGGCAAAACAATCATATTGGGTTTATTTTTTAATGTTTAATGGTATGCTTATGAACAGTTATAACTGGTACTAAATAATTCATTTAAAGTTGGGTTCTGAAGAAAAAAGGAGTCACCTGGGAGTATATTCACCTGCAAAGACTGGTACGTTTATATAAATATATCTCCCTTATAGTATAGGTGCAAAGAAGCCATGTCCATTAGCATACTGCTGAAAGTGAGCAGAATTATGAAAATGATGTTCCAGCTCTACCTGTCATAATTATGCTCGCTGGAGCTGAAATTACTATCTGATTAACATAAAGGATTAAGACAGAGCCTTAGTTTCTCAGCACTTAATTATGAGTTAGGAGGATTTATCTTTTCAGTATACTTCTATATGCAGGGGCTGTGCACAGAATCTGCCGGGGGAAAGTTCTTTTTCATGTGCCTTAAGATGTGGTCCATGTAATGCGACTACTAAAACAAAGCAAAAAAGATATTAAAGAGACCAGCTGTGAATCTGTAAATCCGGAAACCAAATTACCGAGTTTGGTAATCAAATAAAATCACTGTTTTCCAATTACCCTGTTACACTATTGTTCTTAGTGTAGATAAAAAAAAGGACGAGAGCTCATTCTTTCTATCTTCTGATTAAGCTTCTATTAGAGACAAGTGGATTTTGAATGTTCTGCACCTTTCATGATACATAAATGATATATTAATTGCAAAATGCAGCATGCAGATATCAAAGCACCTTATAAATTACTATGTTAATTAAGTTGCGTAAGGGCAGAAATTGTGTTAAAGAATAGATAGGCAATTATCCAATAGTTCCTATTTTAGCACTTTTGCCTGATATTCTGGAATTTTGTTAAGGATTTTGCTCATTTAGCAAAACTTTTCCTTCTTTCCACTGACGTTTTTTTTTCAATTATTAGTCAGGGTTTTGCCCCTTTGAGCTGCCATATGGCATTGTTTTCTATCAGTTACGAGTGAATGTTTCCCGGGAATTTGCAAAAAAATTTGTTCAAATCAGAAAGCATTGAAGTCACTGTGCATTTTTTGTGGGGGTTTATTGGGGTTTTTTTTAATGCAAAATGCATTAAAATTCGGTGTTTGCTGTTTTGTAAATCAGCGAGGCATTTTTTGCAGGTTTTCTTTTCTTGCAGTGTTATTCTCACATCAAAAAATGATCACAAATCCACCCCTGCCGAAAAATTTTACGCATCACTTCTTTCTGTGGCAAAAATCAGGCAAGCCTATGCAGAAATCTATCAGAGAACATTGTTTATAGTGCAAGAATTACTTTATAGTGCAAGTCTATCATGGGGACTTTGACTCATAGGGGCCCATTTAGTAACCATCAGATTTTTTTTTTCCTCGATATGCATTTTTAGTGCTATAAGTCTAAGGGAAAAAAGCTACAATTTTTTTTTGAGATGTACTATGTATCCAAACGGCTAAAAATCCAATCAGACATTTCACCAGCTAAAACTTGCCGAGATTATGTAGAAGTCAGAGGTCCCTTCCATTTCCTTGAAGATCCTTCTTTTGTCTCGAAAGTTTAGAGGTTTCGGATTTTTGATGCTGTTTTTGTGTGTGACAATTCAATAATGTACATTAAAAAAAATTGAGTTTTTGCAGGTACAATTGCAGTTCCTGCAATTTTTTCTCCCATAGACTTTCAGTTAATGACGTTCTAGGAAATTAGTTCAGTCGAACGTTAAATGAAAAAAAAAAAAGATAAATGATAGAGTTTTAGTAAATCTGCCCCATAATCGTTGTGTATCAATGTTGCTTCAATTCTTAATTTTGCAGTTGCCCCATTTGTCCATGTACAAAAGCAACAGGGTCTAAGAGCCTTATAGATATAATGACCTTTGCAGCATCAACCCATAAGCAGACACATGGAAAATTTGCATGGGGTGACAAATTTAAAACCTCATAAACATAATGTATAATACTCCCCCTTAATTCTGTTTACAGCTGAAGAGGGCAAGCTTGAATATATTACATATTAAATATTTAAAGAAACTGATTGACTGAATAAATGGAGTAATGATGTAAAAGTATAATACCATGGGAATTAATGACTGCTAAGCACTGCCATGACAAATATGACTTTGTCATTCAAGCCCTAAATGACTGATGAGGCAGACACTTATTAGTCTGTAAGACCCTTAAGCGAAGCAGTTGACAGATTCCCCGTGATGGATGTTTTACATTGCCCACCACCTAAAGAGATTGGTTTGGCACTAGAGATTTTAGCCGCAGTATTCATATTAAAAACAATGATAATAAGGAAAATATCCACCGAGAAATTAAAGTTCTACTTATTAAAATGTGGACGTTATTACTGTTCATTTCCCATAGCCTCAATTATATGCAGTTGGTGTTGTTTATGTTATTAGGTTTGTGCTACTCTATTAGGGAGGAACATTGTTTAGTTAGGTCAGCTTAATATACTGCATTAAATAACCTGGACTCCATTTACGTCAGAAAGGTTTTGTGTTAACTATGGTACTTAGGTGTTCATTTCTAAAGGGATCTTTCACTATCGGATTGTTTTCTTTCTTAATGTAAGGTTAAATTAATATGGAACTTTAAGCTGTCAGGGGTCCCTTTACAAATCATAGTTGTATCCGCTTTGCCATTTTTCAATATGATACTTCCCAATAATGTACTTTTAGAAGGAGATTAATAAATTACTTTGTACAATGTAAGCAGACTACCCTACGTACAATAGGAGCAAAATCTTAGGACTGCATTGCTTTATTTAAATTGCTAAGAGTTTTATTCTTTGCAGAACAATTTTCCAGGGGAGCTTTGGGCATCTGTTATGCCCTGTGTATATATTCCCATTTAAGAATTACATACACCATTGGGGGGATTTACTAATGTTCAAATTTTTTTTTTTTCAGAATTTGTATTTTTTTGCACAAAAATACAAATTTGTCATGGGAAAAAAAAATCACATTTTCTTGCCATTTATTATGCAACAAAACTGCAACAAATTCAAAAGAAAACGTACGCCATCTTAAAGCTGCCATGATCATGTAGAAGTCAATGGCAGGTATCCTTTTAACAACTCAAACATCTTTCTTTTTATACTTTCATTTGTGCAAGAATATGAAAAAGTCACAGTTTTCATGGTTTTTCTGTGTTTTTCTGGATCGGGCTTTTTCATTTCTGATTTAAAAAATGACTAGACATTTGTGGTTTTAGTGGAATTGAGTTTAGTTTAGAAAAAAAATTCTAAAATCAGAAAAATACAAATGTTGATAAATCTGCCCTTAACTTTCAACTATTGATAAATCCCATAGCAATGACTTTCTCTAATCTTACATTCCTATAAATCTGCCATTTTGAGTGAAATAAAAACATTATATTTGTATACTGTTTCTATTTTCCACTGATGATCAGTCATCAGAGACATTTCATTAATGTTTTCTGGTTTCTTTTGTTATAAGATTTCAGATTACCATTATTCATACAATTATTTCTCCCTACTTTGGTTCAAAAATTGCCAGTAACCTTCAGTACAGTTTTCAGTCTTTATGAGTTCCAGTTTCAGATTCATTTTATCTCATATAGTTCAGTTTTAGGAATATCCAGTACATCAGCAGCTCTCACTAAAACTGGCATTCAGGCTAGGCATATACCTATTTCTTTTTGGCACCCATACTGCATCTACCTTGAGTTTAGGAACGACCAACCTGTGTGAACCTATCACATCTCTTTCTGTTAGTTTCTTACTGAACTAAATACAATGGATAAGGCAATGCTGGGTGAATCAGTTGAAATAGTTTAATTTTATGTATAGTTTTACATTCTAATATAAATGCATATTATATGATATATGGATATCCATATCATATTGTGAGGCTAAAGGACTAAAAAGACTTATGTGTACCACACTGTGAATATATACTTACTGTTATTGATTGGATTGGATATGGAGCATTACTGGACTCATTCTGCATTCAAGCAATATTTGCTCTCATGAATGGTGGCTAGATATGCAGTATTTTAGATTTTGTTCTTGTAACATACTGCAGCCCAAAACAAGGAAGGTACTGAAATGAGCCCTGTCCCGAAATTAGTTTATAATCCCAATACAGTGCTTGCCATCTCCGCTCTTATTCAGATTTGACATACACCTAATGCACACTTTACATTTCCCCATTCTGGCACTTCAGTGCTCCGTGCTGTAAAATATGTTTCCTGAAATGTATTCAATAAGAGAATTATCATTAATTTCAGGGCTGCTGCTTCTAGCACCGTGTTTCTGTACTGTAATGTGATAGCATTCAACTGCTAAATAATTCATGTTGTAGGTTTAGAGAAACAAATGCAATCTATTTAAAACAATGTTCATTCAAGGTTTGGCCTGATGAGATGTGTGCGTGTTAATAAACCTAAAGTCAGCCCTGCAGACTAAAGTAACCACTGATGCATAATGTGAGACTAACCCACGAGAGCCTCCCTTCTGGTACTAATAAGTATTATGCCATAGATGTGTGAAAGCAATGACCTCTACTTTTTGAAGCAACTGCATTTGATATTGAGCTATTGGGAATGCAGCTTAGATGTCTATTTATAGTTTAATAAGAACATCTATTATAGAGGTGGTATAATATTCAATTAATTACGCTATAAATTGCTCATGATATATATATATATATATATATATATAGGGTAGAGTGGTGGGCTATATACATCATGGTAATTAAAGTAATATTAGCCTGTATATTATTAACACACCAGTATTTTCAGTATTTTTCAGTACACTAACTATGAAGAAAACACCACATTGTCTGCTATGGGAGCATACTGGGTGTTTAAGTGACATTAAGATTTATTTATCTTTCGGTTTTAATGCTAAGTGACATCAGGAGGCTGCCCAGTCCTCCTTTATGCTGTAGTCTGTGGATATCGAATCCAGACAGCAAAGTGACCTTCCCATCAAGAGTTCACCCTGTCTTGAAAATGTTACAGTTGCTGACAGTTCCATACCTCGTGGCTATTACTGTCCTAAATTTATTTCTAAACATTAATCCTTTATTTCCTGCCAAATATCGGCACCTATGGATTCTTGAGAACAAATTTGTATGAAATATTTGTTGTGCCCCTAAAAATATGAAAGAAAAACTTCTTAAGGGGCTCTTAGGTGTTTTTGCTTCATGTTTCTTTCTTACCAGCATTCTGAAAATACTAAACACATTATTGTTGCACACAAGAGAGGCACATAATGATACGCTTGGATTAAGTTTTAGGTGCCAAAATAGATCCAACAGATTATTTCCTCAGTTGGGCGCAATGACATAACTAGATGTCACTGGTGCCCTCAGCAAATTCAATTTAGGATCCCAAAACATTCGTAGGTCGACCAATTCTACCAAGATATAGTGAAATTGCTTATTAATTAAGGTCTCACTAGACCCTTTACACTGTGCCCCCTGCAACTGCATAGTCTGCTTCCTCTCTAGTTATGCCCCTGGTTAAAAGAAAGCGCTCAGAAGTTAGTAATGGTCGAATCTTTGATTGTACTCAGATTCAGACAAAACTAATTCAAGGAAAGATTCTCAAATAGTTTTTTCTTAATTTTACCCATTAGGAAAACTCAATGGCCAGACAGGGATAAAATATTTTTTATCTATTACAATATACTACTCTATTTTAGTGTTGCTAGTATACAACTGGAGATAAAGGGTTTGTTCACTTTTATGTTACCTTTTAGTATGTATGTATGTATGTATATTTTTATTTATAAAGCGCTACTTATGTACGCAGCGCTGTACAGTAGAATACATTAATACAAACAGGGGGTTAATAAGATAATAGATAAATACAGAGTATAACAATAAATACAAATAAATACAAGATACAGCTGCAATAAGTTAAGAGTCAAAGACACAAGAGGATGGAGGTCCCTGCCCCGTAGAGCTTACAATCTATATGGGAGGGTAACTTACAGATACAAATAGGCAAATATAAGTGGTCACAGTGGGTGACACTACAATATAAGTGCTATTTCCCAGATCAGGTGCTGGACGAGTGCTCCAAAAGGTAGTCTTTTAGTTTGGTTTTAAAAAGACTGGGGGAGGATTCTCTCCGGAGGAAATCAGGGAGGGCATTCCAAATGTAAGGGGCAGCAAGGCAGAAAGGTTTAAGGCGGGAAACAGCAGTAGTAGTGGGGGGCGCAACCAAACGGTTGCTCTGCGAGGAACGAAGGAGTCGGCCAGGAACGTACGGAGACACAAGGGATGTAGTGAGGAGCAGACGAATGGAGGGCTTTGAAGGTTAAGAAAAGGAGTTTGTAGGATATTCTTTGTTTAATAGGAAGCCACGATAAGGACTTTAGCAGGGGAAGGGCCTGAACTCTCCTGGATCAGAGGAGGAGAATTCTGGCGGCAGTATTTAATATAGACTGTAGGGGGGAAAGATGGGAGTTAGGGAGGCCGGTTAGTAGCAGGTTATAGTAGTCCAGTCGGGATAGGATGAGAGCATGCATGAGCAGCCTAGCTGTTGCAGTAGAGAGAAAGGGACGGATTTTGGCAATATTGCATAAGAAAAAGTGACAGGTTTTGACAGTGGAGTTAATGTGGTCAGAAAAGGAGAGACTGGAGTCAAAGATCACCCCCAAACAACGCGCCGAATCGACAGGGTTGATGAGGGTGCCATCAATAGAGATAGAAAAGGGGGGGGTAGGACCAGGTTTAGGAGGAAAGAACATTAGTTCAGTTTTTGTTCAGTTTGAGGTGGCGTTGGTTCATCCAATTAGAGATAGCCAGGAGGCAGTTTAGTATGATGTAGAGAGTAATATTCTGAGACAGTTTGCCATTGGTCTTTCTTTTTTGTATTATTTGTAGTTTTTTAATTATTTCATTTTTGTTCAGCACCTCTCCAGCCTGAAGTTTCAGCAGCTACCTGGTAGCTAGGATCCAAATTACCTTAGCAACCAAGGAGTAAATTGAATGAGAGACTGGTATATTATTAGCAGAGGACCTGAAAAGAAAACTATGTAATAAAATGTAGCAATTGTTATTGCTACATTTTATTACATAGTTTTCTATTCAGGTCCTCTGCTAATGATATAAAACTGGAACCTCATACAGCAATAGTTTTTTTGAAGTCAGGAAAAGAAGGCAAGTCATTCAACAAATAAATAATAAAAAACTATTTAAAATATGTTTATAATTGGCCATCCTATAACATATTAAAAGTTTTTTTTTTTTTATATATTCTTTCTTTATTAATTTTCCAAAACATATAGAGGGAATACAGAAAGGAAAGAGGGAAGGGGAGCATCAAAACATACCACAATCCAAAGAGAAAGCAGACCGTTGTGTAAACGACAGTTCTTAGCATACCTATCCTACACCTTTTGTTAACATATCGATCTCATTGTTGTCAATGGTTTCCCTGCCTATCTTATATATATATATATATATATTAAAAGTTAACTTAAAGGTGAACCACCCCTTTAAAGGTTTTTTTAGGCATAGCACACATACAATGAGCTATAAGTAAAGCAGTTTTTAACTCCAGAAAATAAGCCTTATGTTAACTATCGTTATAAACCATTTTTTTTTAGACTCTGGCTAACTTTCTGTACTTATAGAGAAACCTTACAGAGCTGGCACTGGTGTAAGCTAATATTAAAATGTACTTGTTTTAAAATCTAAGAAATTCAATGGTTTTGTTGAATAAAGAGTAGGAAGGATACAAAAGAAAGAGTCAGAAATGTTTACACAAAATGTGGTTGGTCCGTGCGCTACTTGTGTGAAGCTTACTGTAAATCTACTGTGTAAGAAGATGGCAAAACAGAAAGATGAGGTGAAAGTGAGGCACAGAGGGTAATTTGAAAGGTGAGAAGTTTGTGTTAGAAAGATGGATTTATTTTGGTTGCCAAGGTTAACTGAAGGGATTGTCTTTTTAAAGAAGAGGTTGGGAAGATAGATTGCAAAGAATGTATCCTGGACATATATATAATGGTACTTTCAGCAGCTTTGGAAGTTATTCATTCTTTAAATGGGAAATGATAGCAATGATAGAAGGTCAGCAGTGTCCCATTTGAAACCCCCATGTCTGAATAACAAAATAATTAAAGATAAAACTAAATTCTGCTTAGTATAGTCAAATATATATGCTAGTAACAGGCACATTTTTTCACTAGGCATGGGTTTGCGACAAAGTTCTACATTTCACCATCTGCAAATTTTTTCAAAAAACTGCAGGAAAAAAAATTCCTAAATAAAGTCATGCACATAGGAGTGAGAGAAAAATGCCTATTGACTTTAATGCATTTGTAGTGAGAAAGAACTCGAGAAAAAATGCCTATTAACTTTAATGTATTTGGTGTGAAGAGAAAAGTTGTTTGGGTTAAAAAAAAAAGTCATGCGGTAGCTGCAAAAAAAAAACCTATTGACTTTGAAGTATTTAACAAATATTTCGCAAAATTTTCAGCAGTTTTGCAAATTTTTTTGGAAACCAAAACGAGACAGATTAACTCATCACTAATCTATGCTAAATATCTGTCTTTAGGCTTAACTCTTTGCAAAATGCAGTACAAAGAGTTTTGACATGGATTTAGCACCATAAGTGCCTGCCAGCACTGTATATATAGGCTTCCCTGCCACACTTGCCTTCTTTGAACTTCCTTTGGGTTCAAGACAGGAGCTATGGAAGATGCTGGGATTGGTGGAACCCTATGCTTTTGGAAGCATTAGCTACACATAAACCTATTGCCTTAGGTCCCTGTACTGTTAAGACATATAAGGGCTTATGTACAAACTGGCAAACTGGAATACAAGGTGCAAGACACATACATTTTGTTCCCTTTTGCACCCTGCATCCCTCCCTTGACAAATTGCCATAGGTCTCTGCATTCCTTTTCAAAGCACAGAGCCTGTGGCTTTCCCTCAGTGAATACAGCGCTGCCACAATCGGCTCTGTACTTACCACCTGCTGAATGGATTTTTTTTATTGTGCACAACATTAATGGAGGCCATGCTTGCCTCCCTTAGGTGAAGTTAAAATGATTTAACTTAAAATTTGGGCACATATGAGGCCTAAAGTTTTGGGCATGTTTAAGTTTTCCCACGCTTAGTAACCCATAGCAACCAATGAGGTGAAATTTTTTAAACAGTAGACCAGCAAATACTACCTGCTGATTGCTTAAAATGACTTATTATATAAGTAGCAAAGTTTAGACTATTTATTACATTACCACCTTGGGTGGGAAGATTTTGGCATTCAGAGGGGCACATTCATGATGCGATAATTTCTGAAGATCGCATGCTCCGAGCATTCGTGGATTAGTAAATCTGCCCCAGAGTCTTGGTTTTAATTATCAAGGGAAGAAAAAATTCTATAGTATGAGTTTTATGATTTCAAGCTCCATTTAGAGATTTGATAATGTTTTTTACATTTTTGTTTTTTGTTGAAAACTAAAAATATAATGGTCCAAAAAGCAAATCTGATCTTTATTGCCTCATACTAATTATATCTATATCTATCCTACTCTGCCTAGAACTCCTTTTATTTGTCCATCACTACATTGCTTAAAACATTCTAAATATTCACTGTTCCTACACTTCTGTCATGCTTCCTTTATAGTTATGTAGAATATAAATAAAGCATAACTGTAGAACTGTAGACGTACATGACTATGGCGTGGGAGAAGAGGATGGATGAAAAGACACATTTGTGTGTTGGGTACAAGTAGTACCAATGGTAGAAAGGCAAGGGGGAGGAGGGTGGAAAGGAAGAGTGCTAAATGAAATGAAGGAAACCGTTAAAGGAATAGTTCAGTGTAAAAATGAAACTGGGTAAAATAGATAGGGTGTGTAAAATAAAAAATATTTGCAATATAGTTAGGCAAAAATGTAGTCTATAAAGGATGGAGTGGGCAGATGTCTAACATAATAGCCAGAACTCTACTTCCTACTTTCAGCTCTCTAAGCTCTTAGTTAGTCAGTGACTTTAGGGGGGGGCACATGGGACATAAGTTAGTTTGTAAGCACACAGGTCAGATTCAAACGCAAACAAACTGAATCGTTATGTCCCATATGGCCCCCCTCAAGTCACTGATTGGTTACAGCTTGGAGACCTGTAAAGAAGGAAGTAGTGTTCTGGCCATTATGTTAGACATCTGTCTGCTCCTGCCCTTATAGATTACTATTTTGCCTAACTAACTATATTGAAAACATTTTTTATTTTGCACAGTCTATTTTACCCAGTTTCATTTTTACACTGAACTGCTCCTTTAAGGTATTAATGACTTACTGGGCTCTAAAATATTACAGCATAAATCTATGCAAGTCACCAGATGAGCAAAAAGTTACTCAAAGCTTTAGATTATTCACACAAAAGTATGCTTTTCATACCCATTCATCATTGGAATTTTGTTAACTTTATTAAAGGAAATACTAAAAATACACCTTAAATCTGTTACTTAATTTTATATATATGCGATGAACCAAGTAATACTAGTTTTTATGCATCTGGAGTTCTAAAATTATTTAGAAAAAAAAACCAAGACAATCTTTTCAATCTTTCGTATTGCATGTGTATGTCCATCTGCTGTTAGAAAAGAGCAAGAAGCCTATCTAAGTTGTAAAAGTATAATCATCTCCTCCTCCGCACTGATGTAGATAAGTGCAGTAGAATGAGATGAAGAATCCCTGCTGGCAATACATTGTCTAATATTCTGTGTGTTCTTTTATTTATAGCTTGTCATAATGGATGTACACTGTATGTTTTTTAACTCAATTTGTGTCTACTGATCGATCTATCAGCCTATATAAACACGTACATTTATCAATACCTTCCACTGCTTCTTGTACACCCACATCAGTGGGGTCTTTGATGTATGTCAGTATATAAATCCATATCAATTGTAATAGCATGCTAAATGAACCGTAGCTGGTAGTAGTAAAATCTATTGGAAAATAAAGCACCCAAGCACTGACATTAATATAAATGAATGTTTTCTTTTTTTTGTTTTTGTTCTTGTCAGGCACAGTACCACACTTTTTTCACACTTATCACCTAATAGAACTCTATCCAAATTCAGCAGCTAAAGAAATGTTCTCATAAAAAAAAAAATAACTTCAGTTTTTTTATTTTCTGGTCCACTCTGAAGTATATGTATAAACATATATATTTTTAATATTCACACCAACTGCATATAAGGTTTCCACCTTCATCGTATTTTACCCTGCCAGTAAAAATTATACTTTTATGCCCATGTAATTTATAGGAAAGGAAGGTAATCATTAAAAGGTATTTTTTTCTGGCAACAGCATTGGGTCTTTCTTTCTTTGCAAAGTGGTCTTATATTTCACCCAATCCCATTTCCCCCGAGGAGAACAAGGGGCTGCTGCATTATTGGTGATTTTTTTGACTCATCTCCCTCACTGCTCACTGTGTGCTGCCTCTGGGTCCTGCTTCGTCTCAGCATAATCAAATCTCATCTCTGCCTTCCAGACCATGAGCACACAGAGAGAGTAATGACTGCAATCTACTCCAGGCAGAATGCACAAGCCGTCTCTAAATGTTTTGATTTATTCACATAATAAACTTTTCTATGCTAATATTTGGCCGATGCAAGGACAGGATCAGTTTTAGCAGCATAGTGATGTATTGCACTGCATTGTACCAGTAAAACAAGAGCATGCTTTTCTACATTTGCAGGCTGTTCATTAACCCTTACAAAAGCCCAAAATGGCTTGGAAAATTAGAAAAAAAGAGGATATTTAAAAATAAAAATCATTAACGTAGCTAACTAGCAATATATTAAGGGGCACATTTACTAATCCACGAATCCGAATGGGAAAAATTCGGATTGGAAACGAACATTTTGTGACTTTTTCGTATTTTTTGCGTTTTTTTCGTCGCCGTTACGGCTTTTTTGCAAATTGCCGCAACTTTTTCGTAGCCGTTACGACTTGCGCGAATTGTCGGGACTTTTTCGTAGCCGTTACGATTTGCTCGTATATTGTCGCAACTTTTTCGTATTGAGCGCTCGTAAACGGCGGGCAAACCTTTCAGACTTTGCATGATTTTGGAAGCCTCCCATAGGACTCAATGGCACTCTGCAGCTCCAACCTGGCCCAAGGAAAGTCTCCCATAGGGCTCAATGGCACTCTGCAGTTCCAACCTGGCCCAAGGAAAGTCTCCCATAGGGCTCAATGGCACTCTGCAGCTCCAACCTGGCCCAAGGAAAGTCTCCCATAGGGCTCAATGGCACTCTGCAGCTCCAACCCAGCCCAAGGAAAGTCTCCCATAGGGCTCAATGGCACTCTGCAGCTCCAACCTGGCCCAAGGAAAGTCACGATACTGAAGCTTGAATGAATCCGAAACTTTCGTACTCGGCGCGACGGCTACGAAAAAGTCGCGACACTTCGCGCAAGTCGTAACGCTACGAAAAAGTCGCCACAATTCAGAAAACGTCATAACGGCTACGAAAAAGTCCCGACAATTTACGAAAAAAATCGCAAAATACCGATCATTACGAAAAAAACGCATTCGGACGTTTTTCGGACGTTCGTGGATTAGTAAATGTGCCCCCAAGGGTTACCATTTAAAATTACTGCCATACTAAAAGAAATAATACAATTTGAAATATTTTACAGATACATCATTCTAGTTGTTTAAACTTATATCATTGTATTTAAGTGCTAGCTACACCTAGATGAGGGTTTAGTGTTATACAAATGATCAAAGATCCAAATATCTTTCAATATTCCTGAAAGCGGTGAGACTGTTTTATTGAATACAGTATAGAACTGGGAAATCCAGAAGGATTTCAAGCAGTTTAATATTCTCCCCATTAATCAAAACCCTTCTGTCAGGAATGGTTTTAAAGGAGAAGGAAAGGCTAAGTCACTTGGGGGTGCCAAAATGTTAGGCACCCCCAAGTGACTTAGAACGCCTACCTTGTACCCCGGGCTGGTGCCCCTGTACGGAGGGAACAGCACCAGCCCGGGGTAGCTGCCAGCGCTTCCTCCTTCCTCCTCGCATGCGCCGGCCGGCGGATTTCGCCGGCAGCGCGCAAAGGAAGGAGGAAGCGGTGTCTACAGGTGCCCCGGGCTGGTGCTGTTCCCTCCGTACAGGGGCACCAGCCCGGGGTACAAGGTAGGCGCTCTAAGTCACTTGGGGGTGCCTAACATTTTGGCACCCCCAAGTGACTTAGCCTTTCCTTCTCCTTTAAAGGGGTAAGTCATCTTTGAGTCAAATCTGCAATTGGTCTTTATTTTCTATTATTTGTTATTTTTTTTAATAATTTTACTTTTTTTTTGTTCGGTAACTCTCCAATTTGGAATTTCAGCAGTAATCTGGTTGCTAGGGATTAAATTACTTTAGCAACCGGGGAGTGGTTTAAATGAGAGACTGGGAAATTTATTATTAAGTAAATTTATTATTTACAAAAAAAGTAACAAAAAGTAACAATACCAATAAAATTGTAGCATCACAGAGCAATCATTTTTGGCTGTTGAGGTCAGTGACACCCTTTTGAAGTTGGAAAGATCCAATAGAAGAATAGAGATGTAGCGAACTGTTCACCGGCGAACTAATTCGCGCAAACATCGGGTGTTCGCAAGTTCGGAAGTTCACGAACTTTCCGCGTATGTTCGCAATTTGGGTTCGCCGTGTTTTTTTTCCGCTGCGTTTTTTCTCTGCGTTTTTTCTCAGCCTAAAAACGCCGCACAACCACACAGGGCATTTTTCAGCCTAGTACTGGTGAAAGCAAATCCCGTTTCCATGGTGCTAATAGTGCGAAATAGCAAAAAATGCCGTGTATTTCCGCTAGGTCTGCCCGTTTTAGCGCAACGCTGTGTCAACAAAGTATTTTTCAGAGAAGTTTTTGCCCTTGATCCCCCTCCTGCATGCCACTGCCCAGGTCGTGGCACCCTTTAAACAACTTTAAAATCAGTTTCCTGGCGAGAAATGGCTTTTCTAGGTTTTAAAGTTCGCCTTACCATTGAAGTCTATGGGGTTCGCAAAGTTCGCGAATATTCACGCTTTTTGGCGTAAGTTCGCGAATGCGTTCGCGAACTTTTTTTTTGAGGTTCGCTACATCCCTATAGAAGAAGACATACAAGAAAATTTTAAATTTAAATAATGAGGACCAATTTAAAAGCTGCTTACAACTGGCAACTGGCAACACTCCTTTAACAAACTGACACATTTATCAAAGCTGATTATTGGTGTCATTTGGTCACAAATAGTGATGAGCAAATCTTTCCCGTTTCGCTGTTCCAGAAACGGTAAAAATTCACGAAACGCATTTGCTGCGCAATTTTTTTTGTTGCCTGTGGGGTTTTTTGTCACCTGTGTTTTTTTACGCGACCACGCCCTTTTTTTACTTGACCGCGCTTAATTTTGACACGCAATGAAATTTTTTATGCCATCTTTTGCGCCGAATTTTCGTGGAAGTTTTGCTAAACAATTCGCCAATGTCAAAATGCAAATTCACTGGGAATCCATGCCTGGTGACAAAATTATCTCATCAATAGAGGGAAGAGAGAAGAGAACTTCGCAGACTCTGGCCCCAGGAATTAAGGATTTTTATGAGACAGGACACCAGAACAACATGTTTACAAAAAAGGAGACAAGAAATCCCATGTTTCTTTTGATAGAGGACTCAGTGCAGCTTTTCTGTGAGTTCATACTGTATGTCTGTATTTACATAGACCTTTCTGATAAAGCTTACTTAGTTTCTACCTTTCCTTCTTCTTTAATATAATATAAACTATCTGTTGGTTAAGTATTCATTCTGAGAATATCGTTTTCTTTTAAACATATAAATTATTTTTCTGTATGCACCAGGATACCAAACTACTGAAATATTTAAGAAAAGCTGATGACTGTAAGATAGGAAAGTATGTGTATTTGTAATTAGTTTGATAACCAGATTTACTTCGTCAGAATTAATTATCTTCCTGCAGATTCCTGGCTTAGGGCTATAGGAAGAACTTACTCAGCAGTAATAAGAACATATTGAAGGGTCACACTATCTGGCAGGATAATACTCAGTGCAGATGAGATATAATGGTACAGTAATGCCTGTAGCTTCCCTGCTTGGCATATCACCTGTATCAATGTAAAATAAATGCAGCCATTTCAAGGAAGAGTCATCTGCAGAAAGAGAAATTACAGTAGATTATTTTGAAGGGGCAAAGTGTAAAATTTGCCGTCTATTTTAAAGAGTTAGGTATAACTAACTGTAGTTCTCTTGATGAAATGCCCTTTGACAAAAATGCATCAAGCAGCCTAATAGCATTACTTATTAACTCAAGGACAAATCCTACAATATCTAGTGTATATTCCCTTCCTTCACCCTTTCTTGTGAGTGCATTATGCAGGGAGATTATTTGTGCACTGGGAATGTAATTATCTACCTTGCAAGAACCAAACAAGGAGTAGCTTCAGTTTACTTGTTTAGCACAAGAAAAATAACATATTCCATAGATTTTTTTTATTTTAGATTTTTGTTATTAAAACAATACGCAAAAAGTAGTCTTGGCACAAGTCATTCTTCATGATCAGCAAGGAGAAATACTGCCCTTTAGTATCTGTGCATAAATGTGATCACACAGATCACACCAAAACACAGTTCCACACTGCAGTTATAAAAGATATATACAGATATGGGACCTGTTATTCAGAATGCTTGAGACCTGGGGTTTTCCGGATATGGGGTATTTCTGTAATTTGGATCTCCATACCTTAAGTCCACAAAAAAAATGTAAGCATTAAATAAACCCAGTAGGATTGTTTTGCCACCAATAAGGGTTAACTATATCTTTGTTGGGATCAAGTACAAGGTACAGTTTTATTAATACAGAGAAATATTTAAAATGGAGTCTGTAGGAAATGAAAGGAATCCCTGGCTGCACTACAAGGGATCCAAATGACCAGGAGTAAGATTACACTGGTTTATGTTTAGATTGCCAAGGATTAGGTGAGAAGCAATGAGTCAAGGAGGGGGAAAGCTGGGATGATGGTGGAGAAGGAGAGGGATGTGATGTCATGGGAGAAGCAATTCACTTCCTTATCTTCTGAGCAGGTAGAAACATGTCAGGAGTTCCTCTTCTTTATGTTCTTATATTATCTATTAATATTCGAATGTGGATGTTTTCCTGTATGCACTGTTATATTGTGGTTTCAGTAACATTATACAGTATGAACGTGAGCATCCGCATGGTATTGTTAATGTTAAATGAATGTCAAATTCTCGATCCTGAAAATGTTTCTGTTTGCCATTAAGGTCAAGAAGGAATAATTGGCATGGGCTTCAGGCTGGGTATTTTTTTTGCCTTCCTCCAGATCAAAATAGTGGATATATGATAATGCATTTTAAGTTTTATTTCTCACAACAGTGGTAGAACCTTGCCAGAGTACTGCACAGGAAATTTTGGAGAAAGGAGATTCTCTCCTGTGCACGGTGGGTTGATTGGTACAGACGCTACTGCTGCTTGTGCAAGGTTGTCACCAATCAATCCACCTGCTTGGATTTCTTATCAAGAATATTGCCTTGGGGTGAGGCTGGCAAGGTTCTATTTACTTGATAAAATGTGAATAAATGCTGTGGCCATTTTACCCATTTCTGACTCCTGGTGTTTCATTAAGCTATGTAACAATGAGGTTCAGAAGGATGGTTGAAAGAAAAGGGTCAATTGATGCATCCCTTTGTCATTTCCTGTAATTCTGAGTGTCATTTCCTGTAATTCTGAGCTCTCTGGCTTATGGGTTCCCGGATAATAGACCAAATATCTGTATAATACAAGCATGCACAGCAGCCATCAGTAGTTTAATGCCAAATGCCCTTCAAATCAAAAGAGTAGTATATTGTTAACTAAATTATAGGAGTCCTACTTTCACATTTTATACTATGCTTTAAATTTCTTTATATGATTGTGATAGCAGCCTTGAATGCATATGGACTGAAAAAAGATAAGCCCTGGTAAGCCCTATCATCTAATCATATTAAACTGCTAACTTAGGCTGCTCCTGCTTTTCATTCAAGAGAGCTGTTACTGTAAGGAATTTCAACAATGTATTAAGCACAAAATGGAGTTACACAGTAGTGAAGAACAGAAATGTTAAGCATTTCATAATCATTTCCCTTTCAAGGACCCAAAGTTATTTTTCCTAAATAACACAAACATGTGTTTGTTGATCTATCTATCTATCTATCTATCTATCTATCTATCTATCTATCTATCTATCTATCTATCTATCTATCTATCTATCTATCTATTCTATGTATCTTTCTCAATTCAGAATGATATCTATCTATTTATCAATCTACCTTATTTTCTTAGTTGTTCCAGATTAGCCTGGACCTTCTTTTAGCAAGCACCAAAAAAAAAAAAAGAATAAACAACTATTATTATACAAACCGGATTCCAAAAAAGTTGGGACACTAAACAAATTGTGAATAAAAACTGAACGCAATGATGTGGAGGTGCCAACTTCTAATATTTTATTCAGAATAGAACATAAATCACGGAACAAAAGTTTAAACTGAGAAAATGTAACATTTTAAGAGAAAAATATGTTGATTCAGAATTTCACGGTGTCAACAAATCCCAAAAAAGTTGGGACAAGGCCATTTTCACCACTGTGTGGCATCTCCCCTTCTTCTTACAACACTCAACAGACGTATGGGGACCGAGGAGACCAGTTTCTCAAGTTTAGGAATAGGAATGCTCTCCCATTCTTGTCTAATACAGGCCTCTAACTGTTCAATCGTCTTGGGCCTTCTTTGTCGCACCTTCCTCTTTATGATGCGCCAAATGTTCTCTATAGGTGAAAGATCTGGACTGCAGACTGGCCATTTCAGTACCCGGATCCTTCTCCTACGCAGCCATGATGTGTTGATTGATGCAGAATGTGGTCTGGCATTATCTTGTTGAAAAATGCAGGGTCTTCCCTGAAAGAGATGACGTCTGGATGGGAGCATATGTTGTTCTAAAACCTGATTATATTTTTCTGCATTGATGCTGCCTTTCCAGACATGCAAGCTGCCCATGCCACACGCACTCATGCAACCCCATACCATCAGAGATGCAGGCTTCTGAACTGAGCGTTGATAACAACTTGGGTTGTCCTTGTCCTCTTTGGTCCGGATGACATGGCGTCCCAGATTTCCAAAAAGAACTTTGAATCGTGACTCGTCTGACCACAGAACTGTCTTCCATTTTGCCACACTCCATTTTAAATGATCCCTGGCCCAGTGAAAACGCCTGAGCTTGTGGATCTTGCTTAGAAATGGCTTCTTCTTTGCACTGTAGAGTTTCAGCTGGCAACGGCGGATGGCATGGTGGATTGTGTTCACTGACAATGGTTTCTGGAAGTATTCCTGAGCCCATTCTGTGATTTCCTTTACAGTAGCATTCCTGTTTGTGGTGCAGTGTCGTTTAAGGGCCCGGAGATCATGGGCATCCAGTATGGTTTTACGGCCTTGACCTTACGTACAGAGATTGTTCCAGATTCTCTGAATCTTCGGATGATGTTATGCACAGTTGATGATGATAGATGCAAAATCTTTGCAATTTTTCACTTGGTAACACCTTTCTGATATTGCTCCACTATCTTTCTGCGCAACATTGTGGGAATTGGTGATCCTCTACCCATCTTGGCTTCTGAGAGACACTGCAACTCTGAGAAGCTCTTTTTATACCTAATCATGTTGCCAATTGACCTAATTAGTGTTATTTGGTCTTCCAGCTCTTCGTTATGCTCAAATTTACTATTTCCAGCCTCTTATTGCTACTTGTCCCAACTTTTTTGGGATTTGTTGACACCATGAAATTCTGAATCAACATATTTTTCCCTTAAAATGGTACATTTTCTCAGTTTAAACTTTTGTTCCGTGATTTATGTTCTATTCTGAATAAAATATTAGAAGTTGGCACCTCCATATCATTGCATTCAGTTTTTATTCACAATTTGTTTAGTGTCCCAACTTTTTTGGAATCCGGTTTGTAGTTATATATATTAAATGGACAGAGTAGACTCACCAGCCAGATCACAGTTTAATACAAGATGATGCTGCTGTCAAGTTACATTTGGTCAACACAAATATGATAAGATACGGTTCTCTTGGGAAGAGGAGAATTTATACATCATCTCAAAATAGGGCTTTTAGAGACACATTATATGTGTAGATACATCAGTAAAAGTGACTTGGTCATTGCCTGTTTCAAACTATTTGATGAATGAAAAAGTACAGCCCATCCTGAGTTCTGCACAATGATTTAATAATAGATTCTATATCTTTGGTGTCATGCATATAAATAGATGATAGATTGATTGATCGATAGATACTACATACTATATAAGAGAACTGAAGACTTCTAGAAAATGAATGATAAAAAATCATATCCCAAGTGCACATAATTGTAAAGAAAAGGGGGTGGGGGCTTAAATATAATTTTTTTTCTGCCAGCCCCTGTGGAAACTGAGAAGCCCAGTAATTAATTGCCTATGCAGGGGAACTCTCCAATCACAAGAATTCTGCATAAGGTGTCTTATTCCTTGTACTGGCAGGTCACCCTGACAGTCTCTGAAGGAACAGGGCAGCATCCAAATCCAGAGCAGTGCTCTGACAGCTGACCCTCCAGGCCAATAAAAATACTTTTTTCATGGTGTACATTATTGAGAATGTTCTGTACCTGTCACAATGTCATACAGAAGCATGAGGTGTGCCTTTACAGGGCTGGGAAAGAACCCTTTGTAGGAGCTCTTTAATGAATAATACAACAGACTCAGATCACACCTCTGGCTAGGGTTGCCAGATTTATTTTGAAAACCAGCCCAAAACTAGCCAAAAGCTACGTTGAAAGTAGGCCAAAAATAGCCCAATACCCACAATGAAAAAAATGTCCAAACATTAATAGTATATATGGAAAAATATACCTTTTTAAAGTGTATAAACCAGCCAACCTGGTGTAGGGATCCCCAGATTTTGGCCCCTTAGGTGGGTTCCCATTTAGACAGGCACCAGAGGGTGGCCTCGTGGGATTTGGACACCTAAAGGTGGTCCTAGGTGTTTTTCTGCTAAAAGGGAGTTTCCCCTGCATTTCTCACCAGCAACCACTAGATGGGGTGCTGGGATATAAAAGGGCATGCAGCCATGTTCTGTTAGTTCTTAGTGTGGGATTGCCTCTGGATAGAGAGGTGTTCCCTATATCAAGGTTTAGTAAGCAGTTTCATGTTATAGGACACTCTAGGAGTGCCATGTAGGGAGTAATAGCTAGAATAGGTGGAAAATGCCCCTCCAGGAGTGATAGTGGGGTTAAGACCCCCCAGCAGTCCATCAGCTGGAGATCAGGACCCAAAGTGTCTAGGTAGGTGGATCAAGTCACCGCTAGATGGGAGTTTCCTAATCTGAGGGTGCTTGGGCGAGAGTACCGGGGTGAGTCTTTGTGGTGGGTCCGCCTAGCGTGAGTACCAGGGAGAGCCCTTAGAGAGGGTCTCTTGGTGAGAGTACCGGGGAGAGCACCTAGATAAGATCACTCGGCGTGAGTACCGTGGGTTACCCAACAGGAGAGAGGTTCTCTAAGAGGGAAGTAAAGGAGATGGTGCCCTGATATATGTGTTTCACTCCTGGAGAGGTCTGCCCTCAATAAAGTGATTCATCTGTTTCACTATACCTGCAAGTGTGCTGTCTCTCTCTATCAAAGAATCACCTACTGGCCGGTAAGCAATTACCCCATGGGAGGGGCAAGGTGTCGGGAGTTGTGTGGAGTCCCAGGGCAGCAGAGCAGTCTAATATCAAGTTCCCAGGGTGGGAGTTGTAGTCCCACAGAATCACCCCTGGGTTGAGGCACACCAAACAGCAATGAAACACCTGTCCCCCAGTAGTAAGCAGGGCTCAGGGCTCCTGTTGTGCCAAATAATTGCAGTAGCAGCACTGAATCCGCAAAAGTGGGCTACACTGGCAACCCTGCCTCTGGTGGCTTTCTTAGCCGGGTCGGGGGGGTGATGTCACGGAGGGTGGGCAATAGGCAGGGCAGTGATGTTGCAGGGTGGGGAGGAGGCGGGACTGTGATGTCACAGGGATGGGGCTATGACGTGTAGATCAGAGATTGGCTGATCGCTGCATCAGTGTTACTGAGTTCTGTCCGGTTTTCCTAACTTGGGAAACCGGTCAGGACGTTTGACCCGGGCAGCCCGTCCAGGACAAAACCGGCCAGGTGGCAACCCTAGATTAGAATTAAAAGAAAAAACGTAATTATTAGGGCCATGTAACATTTGATATTTTCTCCACCATTGTATCTATATCAGAGAGAATATGACAACCCTCTTCCTTCTGCCTAACATCAGTGTGCACTGATAGGTATGGTAAGGCCCAAATGGACAGATTTTGGTGCAAAAAAAGCATACTTTTGCATTTCCTCCCCAAAATCCACCCCATTTGCACACTAACAAGCCCATGCTGCACCTAGCAGTACACACTTTGGGGAAGAATTTAACAGATGGTGTTTTCTCCTCTGAAGTAGATATTGGAGTATATTGCCCTTTGGGTCAAAATACTACTGCTTACATTTCTGACAATAAAACAGTTCTGACTGCTGAGATGTCAATCCAACTACAAACATTAACTTTGAAAATATCATTATAAACTGGTATTTTTTTTTTAAATATTCATTCTTGCTGCAGATTTATGTACAATATTTTTGGAAAGGGTCCTATAAACCATTATAGACCTGAATGCTTTAGTTAGACCATGCTGGCAAAGGTTCTGTATTTTTATAGAGATGGTAGCATGCCTTGATAAACAAATAATGCAATCTGCCACATTATCCAGAACTGGTTTAAACACAGACCTAAAAGCTGTCCAAAAAATTTGAGGTAATAAACATCATAAAATCATAAAATAGGTGCTTGTAAGTTGGGCCTAATGCAAATGTTAGTCATACATTCTCCTAGCACACGAATAATACAAAATATTTATAATTAGAAACTTTGATTCGTTTATTACAGAATTCTATGTTTCACTGTAGGCAACTGACAAATCTCATTAGTAATTATTTAAGCTAAATGAAGAGGGCAATGAAAGGAGTCAGATAAATTAACCACCCTGCTTAGATGTGATTAGACAGGACGTAACCACCGAAAACATATGCTGAAGGTCAGAAAAAATCTCAAACAGGAATTAAATTTCTAGGAAAGGACCGCTGTAATATATTGGAAAGCTGTGTTGCAGGGTAATGTACAAGGAACTTCAAGTGACTTCCCAGTATTTGGTATCAGTTTTCTTGGAGAAGGAGCTCTCCATTATTTGAAGACAGCTTTGATACTTTTTGATACTTTTGATAGCTTTGTATGGCATTAGATGATAGATAGATAGATAGATAGATAGATGATAGATACATGATAGATGGATGATAGATAGATAGATAGATAGATAGATAGATAGATAGATAGATAGATAGATAGATGATAGATACATGATAGATGGATGATAGATAGATAGATAGATAGATAGATAGATAGATAGATGGATGATAGATAGATAGATAGATAGATAGATAGATTTACAATAAGGAGTTATAGAGAAGTGTCACTTTACATGCAGTGAAAGATTTTCATTTTCCAGGATACGGTTCTGCCTAAGCCATGGATTCGGCTAAATCTGAATCCTGCTAAAAAAGGCAGAATCTTAGCTGGATCCTGAACTGAATCCTAGATTTAGTGCATCCCTAATTACAAACAAACTGTGTACATTTCCTCTCTTTGCTCTTTCCTCTCCCCATATGATCCAGAAACCAGTTACTGATTACATAAATACAGGCAGAATTAAATACTGTTGCCAAATTTCTCCTCCTTTTATCCAAGAGGGTCCAGGCATCTTCCTCATAACCATGGCTTCCCAGTAAACAAAGAATAACTTATAAGATTCTTCTATTTACCTTCAAAGCCCTTCTTGTTTCTGCACCTCACTACATCTCTTCTCTTGTGTCTCCATGCTGGAAGACTTTTCCGCTCTTCTCCAAACAACTGCTTGGTTGCACCTCCCACTACTACTGCAGTTTCCCAACCTAAACCTTGCCACTCCTTATATTTGTAAAGTCATCCCTGAATCTCCCAGAGATAATTCCCCTCAGTCTCTTCAGAAGTAAACTTAAAGACTCACTCTAGGGGCACTAGAATAGAACCTCAACTGGGAACTGGCACTTATATCTCAGTGTCACCTACTGTAACCTGAAGTAGAATTCTTAATGAAGCAGATAAAAGTGAGTGTAGGACAGGCAAGACCCGGGATGACTTTAACAGCTTGAATATATTTGCACTATATGGACAATCAATCCCTGTCTTGTTTAAGCGAGACATGTCTTAGTAGCTCATTGCATAAAATTTGTGTGTTATATACACATATTGTATGAGCACTGGGATACACAGAAAATCTTAAATAGATTAGAAATAAAGATAGGTAGAAGAGGGTATTTGTTACTTGGCCTGCATTGCCATAGCACCAGCAAATTGCTGCAAGCACAGTGACATGAGAGAGTGAAAATGCAATGGCACGTATAAAGAATATTGACAGTTATATGGTTATAAAGAGAACTAAATAAATATATAAAATGATCTTATTTAATTTTAATGAGATTGCTTTTCTGACTTAGTTCCTAATTTTTCAATTAGCAATTAGAAGCTGGAATTCGTCAGAAAGGCTTACGTGATGCTTCAGATGGTAATTACTGTGTGCAATGTGGGGGCCATGTGTGGGGGGAGAGGAGATGGAAGGGGGGAGAGATTAGAAAAAGCAGAGAATGTTATGAAAAAAGTGAATAATTGTATTTAGTAATCAGGCTTCTGATATGAATCTAATTAGGCAGAGAAATTAGAAAAAAACGAGAGACTAGGAAATGCATTATATTTTGATGCCTGGAGGTCATAATATGGATTATAAATACAAGTTTCTAAACAGTAGCTTTGCAAAACATATTTAAAGGGAGACTATTTGGGAGCATATTAAATGTTTATGCAAAGTTATTCCGCTGCGGATGAAAAATACAGTGCAATACGTTATGAAAATGGGCCTTTTTTATTGGAAAGTTGATGTGCACATCCTTCAAGTGCTCAGCGCAACATAATTCTGCAAGAGAAAGCGGCCCTGGTATATATATAATTTAAAAAGCCAGTTATTTTGATTTTTGCAACAGCTGCCACCTTTAGTATATGAGCTTGTGCTAATTTACACTCAGGTTTTAGAATTCCTCCAAACAGAGAAGGGAATACAAACACCACACAGGGAAAATAGATTGCAAGGAAAACCCTAACATTAGCATAGAAATATGTATGTGTAATATAAAAGTCACTACTACTCTGCTTGGTAAGATTAGGAGCAGCCTGTGAAAGTATCAGATATAAATCTTTGCCTGCCGTAACGAATGGCCCCAGGATCCACCTATTGCAAAACATATAAAACTGCTATGTGGTTATTTTCCATTTTTATGGGGTGTTACAAAATGGGGGGGAGTACAGAAGGCACAGTGAATGACCTTAATTATGAACAAAACAGATTTGCAGAATGAGGGGCCCTGGGTACAGTAGATAATACTGTGAAGCCCAGAAGATTCAAGCTATACACCAGTCATCCTTAGTAGCAAAGTTTGACCACCACAAATTACTATATTACAGGTATAGGACCCCTTATCCAGAATGCTCGGGACCAAGGGTATTCTGGATAAGGGGTCTTTCCGTAATTTGGATCTCCATACCTTAGGTCTACTAAAAAATGTATAAAACATTAATTAAACCCAATAGAATTGTTTTGCATCCAATAATGATTATTTATATCTTAGTTGTGATAAATTACAAGGTACTGTTTTATTATTACAGAGAAAAAACTAATCAGTTTTAAAATTCTTTTATTTGATTAAAATGGAGTCTATGGGAGATGGGCTTTCCGTAATTCGGAGCTTTCTGGATAACGGGTTTCCGGATAAGGGAACCCATACCTGTATATTATTACTTATATATAACTAATCCTTGTCTTTGTATTCTCTTTTTAAAAAATCCCATCTGAAATCATCACCCATATTAATTATTTTGTAGTCCATGCCTGCACAAGTGATCATACAGTTTTCTTTCAAAATATTTTCTACAAAATACATGCATTACAATATTTTCTACCAATATTTCTTGGTAGAAAAGGCCAAAAAGCCTGAAGAGATCATGTACTGGCATTTGGCCAGTCGAGTTCAGGTCATTGTTAGTGATGGGCGAAATGTTTTGCCAGGCATGGATTTGCAGCAAATTTCCGCATTTCGCCATTGCCGCACGTCCAAAAATTGTTGACTGCGTCAAAAGAATAGTCCCGGGCATCAAAAGAATAGTCGTGCGTCAAATGAATAGTTGCAGGCGTCAAAAGAATAGTCGCAGGTGACAATTTTTTTTGATGCCTGATATGTTCGCCGTTTGCCGAATCTTTTGAAAGATTAGGGGATTTTTCAGCGAAGCGAAACGGCACAGATTCGCTCATCACTAGTCATTGTGTGTAAGCAGGAAGTATGCAAAATATGTAGCAGCTGGAGAGTGTAAGTCTTTAGCACCCAGCACTAGTCTGACAGTCATGGTTCAGCCTTAATTTAAAAGCACTGACTTCGTTCATACACTATATTCAGCCTGCATCAGCACCACACAAGTATCACAGGAAGGGCAAACAACTGGCACACAGTGGCAATCCCAAGCAGGGAGATTACCTGCATTAGTTATGTTTTCAAAGGGGTACAACCCCCTCAAAACACTGTAACTGATCTGGGTCTTAATTCTGATTAAGGCCCTCAGCTTGGCTTCTTGAATTAGTGATTCTAATACACTGGATTGTTTATTTAATAATTGTAAAAACTCAAGGATCAAAGAGAGATATTTGTTTGTTAGTCCCTGAGGAAACGTTGGATTTTTTTCAATAAATCACTTATTTGCACCAGTTACCAAATGAGTGTGGTACCTTTTTTGGTTTATGATTACTTTTTACCAGTAACTGGGACAGCTGACCTATATAGTAAAAAGTAGTGCTCCTCTGTCTGTCTTCCTGTTTGTCTCTCTCTCTCTCTCTCTCTCTCTGTCTGTCTGTCTCTCTCTCTCTCTCTCTCTCTCTCTCTCTCTATATATATATATACAGTATTCTCTTCTTCAGTAAGCATAATATCATTAATTTGCATTTCTTCAAGTTACACATGTAATTATTGGATTGATTAGATGGATATTATAATGACATTATAGATTTTACCTGTTTTGTGTTACTTTGCTTCTAATTAAAATAAAGATATTCTTGTTTTTTATTGACTTGCTGACAATTCATTCCATGCTAAAGTCTGCACCAGGTGTTGTAACCCTTAGCAACCAGTCAGGTGTTTCCTTTCAAACAGGTGACCAGTAACTGCAACATCCTGCTAGTTGTTACTAGACTTAGCACAAACATTGCAGATTTTGTGGATGTATCATCTGGGATAACACATTTTATCAAATTACATTTCTAATTCAAATCAATCACTTATAAAAGAATGCTTGGGGTTCATATTGATATGTATGATGATATGTGTTGATCAAAAGAACAGGAACAAATAAGAAATAAAATTCCACATACTGTTATAGCCCAGATTCTTTGGTGAGTCCAAGATATGAAATCCATGCAGGCTATTTTCAATAATAAATGTACTGTTCAAATTGATGAAATTGCCTATACATTTAAAATTCTAGCAAAGATTGAATGGTTCAAAGTACTGCAATAACCCTATGAAGATCATCCCTATGATATGGAGGAAATAATTAATAAAGGCTATTACATCAAGACTACACTCAAAGACACAAGGGCCCCAGACTATTGACAAGCAATTTTTTTCACCAGACATGGATTCTCAGCAAAATTGGCGACATTTTTTTGCAAACTGCAGCAATCAAAAAAGTGGCACTGTCAAAAAAGTATTTCAGCAGTTTTGCATATTTCTTAGCAAAGTGAAATGGGACAGATTCGCTCATCACCAACCAAGACCACTCAAGGTCACAGAGCATCTTAGGAGACCTTTAGGCTGATGCCAGACGTGGCGTAGGGCTGATATTTTCGGCAAGTGGAAAAACGCTTGGCGAAAATACAGCCCTACGCCTGCTACTTGTGCCTGCACCCGAATTAATGAGATACACTCAGGTGCAAGCGTTTTTCCATTTGCTGAAAATATCAGCTCTACGCTACGTCTGGCATCAGCCTTACGTATCACATAGTTCAATGGTAGCATAAACAACAGAGAAGCAAGTTAAAAAAGTTTTCATAGAGATAAAGACCACTTTAAGGGAGCTTATTAAAGTACTGAGATAATAAAAAATAATGCCCCTAAAAGCAATATATGTGGTCCAATAAAAAAATAATACTGAAAAGTACTGTATGTTCACTGTTTCAGTACCCCCACGGCAGCTAAATCCCCCAGCATTCTCTGGTAATTATTCCTCTTTGTGCTAATCTACTGGGTGCTTCTAGACAAGGAACGTAATTGATCGTATATGAAAAAAACATCATTAATACAGAATTGCACCAGACGTGCTTTATCAAGCTGTTCTTTTTTCATTAGTGGTTTCACCCCTATTGCTTAAATTACTGAGGCACTTCACACATCAGAGAAAAAAGACGATTATACAGAGATGGGAGGAGGAGAAGTTTCTTAAGCACAAAGAAAAAAGGGGGGATCTTTCCGATATTACTGCACCCCCACGCAACCAAAACATTTCCCACCTCTTCACGGCCTGTTTAATAACACAGAGCAGTTTTTCAATAACCCATTCTCTTTGATGAGTAACCCTGCCTCCTGATACAATAAGAAATCTAACAGTGAGGGTAAGAGATTAACAAAGTAATGGGAAAAAATTTATCCATTTAAAATTCAGCTGTTGCAACATATGCTTGTCTGGGATTGAAAATTGCCTTTGGAAGTTTTTGCATAGTCTCCTATGCTATTTTTCATACTTAATGAGTTTGTCAGCAGCTGCGAAAGTTGGTGATAAATATTTTGAAATTAGGAGTAGGGAAAAAAAATGAAGGAGAGGAAAGATCAGGAACAAGAGAAGGAAATCCAATGACAAATGTTTCTTAATTACAGAAATTTAATGTATTCCATTACCCCTTGGCTTGCACAGAACTCTCAGACACATTTCTCTTTGTCACCTTAGGAGTTAAAATTGACCAGAAGAATGAAATTATCCTACAAAGCCTTATTCTTTCCTAATAGATGCTGCCGCCAAGGATATGTAACGTTATGCCATAAAACAGAAATACTACAATTTTTGTTGGTTAATAAAATTACATTGCATATGTCTATGAAAACAACTTCAAGGAAAAATTAGCTGCACTTAAAAAACATATAAATCCACCAAACAAAGGAATATAGTTAGAGGCATCAGATCCAGGATTCTGTCTGAGATTCAGTCAAATTCTAGCACTTTTGGAAGGATTTGGCTTTGGTTACTTAGGGTTAACAGATGTGGGCACATTTTAGAATTTTTATTACATTACCTGGCAACTGTTAGTCTTGCCAAATACCTCGTCTGGGTATTAATGCTGAGGTCCAACTGTTTGGGTAATTTAGCTAATGTGCCCATTGCCACTACCCTGTTACTGAGATATTTCAGCACCACACAATGTCCTTTTGTTTGGTTTGTACCCGTTGTTACATGTAAATTCACAATAATATATTGTAGTTCTTCACACTAGTGATTCAAAGTTAATAAAGAGCATGTTTACAGCATTGCTAAACAATGTAAAAATGTATGATTGTATTATTTTTAAGGGGTTGTACCTTTAAAGTGATGAACAGGAGAGTGCCTGAATGGAAAGATAAGTAATAAAAAGACAATAACAGAGCAACAGTTTTTAAGTTGCCTGGATCAGTGTCCCTCAACAACCACATACAGTAGCATTTTACATTTAAAGCTAGAAAGAGGTAGAAGAGGAAAAAAAAATCTGTAAAAGAAATAAAATCTGAAGAACTTTTAAAAAGTAAAAAAAAAGACATTCTATAGCATAGTTAAAGTTAACTTAAAGGAACAGTAACACCAAAAAATGAAAGTGTATAAAAGTAACTAAAATATAATGTGCTGCTGCCCTGCACTGGTAAAAGTTGTGTTTTTACTTCAGAAAGTCTACTATAATTTATATAAATAAGCTGCTATGTAGCCATGGAGGCAGCCATTCAAAGGAGAAAAGGCACAGGCACATAGCAGATAACAGATAAAACACTATTGTATTCTACAGAGCTTATCTGTTATCTGCTATGTAACCTGTGCCTTTTCTCCTTTTTTCCAGCTTGAATGGCTGCCCCCGTGGCTACACAGCAGCTTATTATATAAATTATAGTAGTGTTACTGTAGCAAACACACCAGTTTTACCAGTGCAGGGCAACAGTACATTATATTTTTATTACTTTAAAGCTCTTTCATTTTTTGGTGTTACTGTTCCTTTAAAGCTAGGGAGGTCCTCCCTAATACCCTTAGTGTTTTAGAGGTTTATATGTGCTTGCCAAAAGGATTTTCCTTAAACTCTGGGAATTCAATTACTGGGAATTCATACCTGCCCTGACCCACACTCTGCCCTAAACACAGGCCATTGCTCCAGCACATACCCTAAAGAAAAAAAGAACATTTTTTAGGGCGGTTTAACACAATTTAGATTTGAAAGTGAAAATGAACTTTCATTTGAAGCTGCATAAGTTGTTCTTCATTATCAGGGTGATGTTGAGATGGCAAATTAGATGTCTTCTTGGACAAGCATAATATCCAAGGCTTCTTGATCTTAAGATCTACAGTTAGTTTGGTTTAGATATCTGTATATCTAGATAGATAGATAGATGATAGATAGATAGATAGATAGATAGATAGATAGATAGATAGATAGATGATAGATAGATAGATAGATAGATAGATAGATAGATAGATGACTATGAAGATTTTCATTCATCAAAGTCATGGTATATCTAGTATAAATAAATCTAAAGCAACTGGACTCGCTGAGTAATCATTTCACTACTCATCCCAGCAGCTTCTTTAATTAACTCCACAGCATTCACACCTCTTTGAGTTTCAGGTGTCACCTCCCTGAAGAGTTACAATGTGCCATTGTGATTGGATTAGTGGAAGAGTATATATGCTGAGGACTTCCCATACCAGTCAGTTGAACTGAAGAAGCTGCTCGGATGAGTAGTGAAACGTCTTCAATGATTACTTAGCAAGTCCAGTTGCTTTAGATTTATTTATACTAGATATACCATGACCTTGATGAATGAAAATCTTCATAGTCATTTATCTATCATGTACACTAGTATCTATCTCATTTTCTACTGTTGCTTTAGATTTATTTATACTAGATATAGATAGTTAGATAGATAAATAGATAGATATATTGCTATATATATATATAGATAGATAGATGATAGATCTATGCTGTGAAATAAATGAATACATACATAATAAAGGCCGATTTTTAATACACTATAATGAGGTTTTTGCATCATTAAATAAGTTACCCCAAAGGAATTGGTGATCTTGATTTTTTTTGGTTTTATTAAAACTGCTAACAGAAGAGAATATTTCCCATGGCCACATTATGATTAGGAATCCCACAAGTAGATATTAATAATCCCTAAGGGCATTACTTGTTCCTAAGGCATTCTCATATGAAAGTTATTAATTTTCATACCCATTAATGAGATCTCCCACAAGGAAAAAAAGGCAAATGAATTATTCTCATAGATATATTTGGAATGGTCCATTACTGATCTTGGTATGCAATTGTAGATATTATTACAAGTGGTTAACAAAAATATCTAATAACATTGCAAAGGCTACTGCTTGAATATAGTAAAGGGGAACTGTTGCTATCATAAACCAGTTTACAATTTTTGTAGATATTATGATTTATTTTAGAGTGTATCCTTATTGGAGGCAAAACAATACTATTGGGTTTATTTTATGTTTAAATGGTTTTTTTTTGTAGACAAAGTATGGAGATCCAGTTTATATAAAGTTCCCTTATCCAGAAAAAGTCCCGAGCATTCAGGATAGCAGGTCCCATATCTGTAATAATAATAAACATCCACTACAGTTGAGTGTGTTGTATAATAGACATCGTTCACTGTTAATTATTTCTGCTTTCACAGGTTTACAGAGTTCTTAGAAAGACTTTTACTGCTTCCCAAAAGATATTATAAACAATCCATCAGGGTTCCATGTGTCATTTAAAGGTGCATATCAAACATATCCAACCAAGATTAAGGAGCTGTAATCTATCTCCCCACTGAACTAGAATATTGTTCGACTACTAAGCAGCTGAACACATTCTGATGAAATAATACATATTAAATATAATTAACGTGTCAATTTTTTTAAAATTCAGCTAACTGGTTGGAAAGTTTTGATAATTTAAAACCACAATCTTCTTATCAGATCTGATCTGACAAGGGGACTCCTTAATTTCCCTTCACTTTCAACCATCCCTCTGAACCTCATTGTTACATACCTTAATGAAACACCAGGAGCCAGAAATAGGTAAAATGGCCACAGAATTTATTCACATTTTATCACCCCAAGGCAATATTCAAAGCCAGAATTCCATAAGAGGTCACTACTATGCTCTGCGGTTCCTTACTGAAGACTTGAGATCAGCACTATGTCATTATATCCACCACTGAGTATTAGGCTCCCTCTACCTACAGAAAGGATGGCCCCAAACTCTGCTACCAGCAGGAGCTGCATCTCCCACCATGAGAGAAGTTCAACAGCCCTGTTGCTGGTCCTGAATCTGCAGTGCCTTGATGATAGGAAATCCAAGCAGGCTGTCACCTAGCACAAGCAGTAGTAATGTCTTTATCAATCAACCTGCCGTGCAGTCAAACGAGAGAACCTCCTTTCTCCCTCTTCTGAAATTTCCTGTGCAATACTCTGACAAGGTCCTACCACTGCTTTGACAAATAAACTTAAAATATATTATAATATATCCACTGTTTTGATCCAGAGAAAGGCAAAAAACCCAGCCTGAAGCCTGTGCCAATTATGCCTCAAAAGATGAAAAAATCCTTCCTGACCCCAAAGGTGATCAGAAACATTTCCTAGTTCAAGGATTTGGCTTTCATTTAACATAAATGATACCATGCTGACTCTCACATTTATACTGTATAACGTTACCGAAACCACAATATAACAGTGCATACAGGAAAAAAATCCACATTCTGTTATTAATACATAATATGAGAGCATAAAATGGAGAATCTCCTGGCATTTTACAAAATATGCAAAACAGAGGGGAGGATGGGTTGGATGTTTCTACCAGCTCAGAAGATAGGAAGTGAACTGCTTCTCTTGTGACATCATATCCCTATCTTTCTCCACCCCGCAGCCCAGCTTTTCCCTGCCTTCTCACGCAATCACAGCTACATTTGATTCTGCCAATCTCTAAACATAAACCAGTGTAATCTGTCTGCTGGTCATTCGGATCCCTTGTCATGCAGCCCCTGCGTTTATAGCTCCAGGGCTTTCCTTTCTCCTGTACCTGTGCTGTTTTTTGGCTTTGTATAGAAAACCCCAGTAATCTGACAATCTGATAATTTTGGAAAAGGTAGATGTTCTGTCCTTATGCTTTCTATTACAGCTACATTTTGCCTTTGTTGTGCTGTAATTTTCTCCTGAAAAGTACCGGGGTAATGTGTAATTAGTCTCCAACTTGCAAATATATATTGAGAAAGACATGAGCAAATGAGACCCTTTTTGCATCATCAGCTTCCCTGAACCTCCTTCAGTGAGGGCGGCACATAGTTAGTTATAGAACCTACCAACATTCTTTCTGCTCTGGATCTTTCATTATTTAATTGGACATTTCTGACAATCAGATACATCCTGCTCTGCTGCTGCTCTGTAAATCCTGCTGTTCCACTGAGGCACTGAAAGCTTAGGAGGATATGCATCAGTGCAGCGAACATGTTTTCGTTTTGATTCATGCTGCTGTTTATGCTTGCGGCAATGCCAAATTTCATATACAAATTAATGAAGATGTTTACATTTGATGCAGATCAAAAACAAATTTATACCTGATGGAGACAGCTTGAGAGTGATAAAATGATGCCATGGGATGCCACATGTTTCATCATTACAATAAATTGGAATGAATTATGGAAAATATATTAGTAAAATAAATAGCTTCCATTGTATGCAAGTTTTTCTTGCCAGATAGCCGACATTAGTCAGAACAGAAAGTTAAAGTTATGATCACATATCTCTTTATACAGGTCACAAACTTCAGGGCTTGATGTTTGCATTGTCATAAAAGATTGAGAATTGTAAAATAAAAGGAATGTAGGGGCAATTTACAATCACAAATGCAGTTGTGGAGACACTAAGTTGACTGCAGTTAGATGTGCAAAAAAATCCCATTTATTAAAGCTTGCATCAACACAAGCTCCTTGCACTTCTGTTGCACGCCTTCCTCTTGCCTCGTTTTACACAGTTGAATGATGTTACACGAACCAGACTTTGAGAATTTTCGGTGCAATTGCATCTGATTCATGCAATTTTTGTTAATTTTCATGCATCACCACATTGGCATCAGGTGTAGAGATGTAGCGAACTGTTCGCCGGCGAACTAATTCGCGCGAACATCGGGTGTTCGCAAGTCCGCAAATTCGCGAACTTTTCGTGATGTTCGCAATTTGGGTTCGCTGGCACCGAAAAAATCGCAAAACTTACGATAACGGTACGAATGCTCCGAAAAAGTCGCAAAACTTACGATAACGGTACGAAAGCTCCGAAAAAGTCGCAAAACTTACGATAACTTTACGAAAGCGCCGGAAAATACGAAAAAGTCGCAAAATTACCGATCATTTCGAAAAACGGCGTGTGTCAATTTTTCAGAGGTTTTTGCCCTTGAACCCCCTCCTGCATGCCACTGTCCAGGTCGTGGCACCCTTTAAACAACTTTAAAATCACTTTTCTGGGCAGACATGGGTTTTCTAGGTTTTAAAGTTCGCCTTCCCATTGAAGTCTATGGGGTTCGCAAAGTTCGCGAATATTCGCAATTTTCGGCGGAAGTTCGCGAACAGGTTCGCGAACTTTTTTTTTGAGGTTCGCTACATCCCTAATCAGGTGCATCTCAGAAGGTTCACTGTCCTAAGTCATCAGCTAAAATAAAGGATTTTCCCTGGTCGTACTCCATATCAGCACTATCTGGGATATCCCCGCCCCCATGCCCCATCAGAAGGATCCTCCCCAAAGCTTTAAAAGCCACCCCCACCCCCTCTATGGCGTCTTTTTTTCCTTCTGCTTTCCTTGCTCCATTGGAAGCAACATTTTTGCTTTTTAGCCTTGGGAAAGCATTAGGTGACCGGAAATGGGACCTAGGGACTGGGGTTTTTTGGTCCATGAGATCTTTTCCCCTGCACATTACCTCATATCCTGGGATCTTCGGCTCTGTTCTGCTTGATAAGGTAGGACAATGCTGTTTGGTATATTTGATCCCATGTGCCTTTCTGGTTTGTCATAATGGCATCCAATGGCAAGTGCTAGTCCCCCCATCCGTATGCCCTCCCAGGCCGTGAGTGTCTGGTGGCAATGGTGTGTGGCCCGACACACTTAATATTTTTGCGGATGGGCGAGGGAGGTGGAAGTTAGCAGTCCTCAACATTTAGTTAGTGGCCTGAGTCTGGCGATCTCCATATTCCTTTTTGTTCTACTGTGTGGAGAGATTTTTTTTTTTTAATAGAGCCAGAGTTCAAAGCCTACTGCCTCCCTCACAAAGTCTTTCCTAAGGTTTTGTATTAAGAGGTGTTTAAAAAAAAAAAAAAAAAAAAAAAAAAAGGGCCTGACACCCCACTGTCTTTAAACATTGGGCTGCATTATGTACTACAAATGGGATAGTTTGCCTGCTAGTTGCTACATACCTGGATAGCTTTAGCTGAATGTAACCAGTCAAATATTATGGTTACTTGCAGACAGATTGGGTGTTTCATTGAACCTTTCAGTTGCTCTGGATTGTGTTACAGTTGCTAGGGCAGAGCCATGTAGTAACCTTGGGAACTGCCTAATGAAATGCATTCCTGAGTAGCCTCAGGTGAATGTGATTATGTGCTAAGCTACACTCTACCTGAGCTTTCCAGAGATTGCAGCAGTCCTGTGTCATGGCTACTTGCTGATACATGGGGTAATGCGTCAACTCCTTTCAGCTGCCTGCATTGTGTTATGGTTGCTAGGGCACTGTAGTGTAGTTACTACTAAGAACTGGCTAATTAGATGCATTCCTGAGTAGCCTCAGGTGAATGTGATTACGTGATCAGCTACACTCCAGCTGAGCTTCCCAGAGAGTTGCACCAGTTCTGTGTTATGGCTACTGCTACTACACCAGGTAATGCACTAATATTTCACTTACTATGGAAGGTGTTTATAGTAGTCAGGGCATTATAGAGTTGAAGTACCTCTGAGATCTGTATCTGCATTAGCTGGGTATAATTATGTGTATGCACATGGATCCAGTACTTTGCCATCACGATTGTAGCCAGATTGTATTGCTGCATTAGGGCTGAAGTTGTTCAGGTGCCTCGCTAGTAGTAGCCTGGCTAATTATGTTTAAAACTCTGTATAAGGGTCTGTAGTATAACCCTACTGGCTAATAGGGGTGTAACCAGAGTACCTCTGCTGAAGGTAATTATGTAATTAGCCAAAGGTGTTGTGGCTCTCATTCCAATCCTGAGTTCCCAGAGTATAGCACCATGGGCTGGGAAGGTAAGGTTCTGTATAATGATTTTGTTTGCTGGTTTCCTATAATCAGTCCTCCTTTAGGAACCTCTTTCCAGTTTTTGATGCCTAAGGTAGGCCATAACTATTGGCTTAGAGAGCTATAGTATTATAGAAATCGAGAGCCCTTTATTCTGATCACTTAAAGATGTTTTGTAGCACACTGCAGAGGGCTGTAATCCTACCTTGTCAGCTAGCAGCAATTATTGGCCGTGCTTTGGGGTCCCCAGGCCAGGCTTGTGTTGCTACCAGTAAACTAACACAATTATTGATTTGTGATTAGCATTATCTGCATATGTGTTAATAGTGTATTGCCATGTAGTTTTCTTTCAGGCTATGCATGGGCACATTGCCATTAAGTGTTCCTATACTTATGCTGTATGTTTCTCTGTACAATAATCACCAGCAGATTTTTTTTTTTTTTCACTTTTCTAAGGTTTAGAACCCTGTATTATGTATGCTTAAACTGCAAATGTCTGGGTACCAGATAATATTCATTAGTTCTTCAGCAACCCTGTAGAACCCTGTATTATGCATGCTTAAACTGCAAATGTCTGGGTACCAGATAATATTCATTAGTTTTTCAGCAACCATTGGCTGGTAACAATTTGGGCAGTAAGCATACCTAAAGCTTTAGCTGACTGAATGTTTGCTGTATTGGGCAATGTGCATGTTCATGAATCTGCAGCCCAAACAGAGTGCATCTCTAGCATCTCCAAATATGTGCTATTAGCATGCCTAAAGCTGCAGCACAATTCATGGTTCCTGTATTATGCATGCTTAAACTGCAAATGCCGGGGTACAAAATAATATTCATTAGTTTCTGCAGCAACCAGAGTCTGGTACCAGTTTGGGCAGTAAGCATACCTAGAGCTTTAGCTGACTGAATGTTTGCTGTACTGGGCAATGTGCATGTTTATGAATCTGCAGCCCAAACAGAGTACTATCTCCAGCATTTCTTTTATCTGTGCTATTAGCATGCCTAAAGCTGCAGCACAATTCATGGTTCACTGTGTCCTATTATTGATAAGCTTCATAAGCTGTTGCCAGTTCTGGGTTTTGTAGGCCTTTTTTGCAGTACTTCTAAGACCAGGTAGTATGTATGGGCCAAGCTGCAGGTTTCATTGGGCCCTGTGGGTATGCAAGCGGAATGCATTACGGTTATAACTACATCTGAACCAAAAGGGTTATGCTCACATGCTGTAGTTCAACTGTGGGGCCATTGGGCCTGTAGTAATTATTGAGCCTGGCATAAAACCATGATCCATAATATGCTGCAAAACAAACATTCCTCTGAGTTTGCAGTTATTCTAGAGCCCAGCAACATGCGTTCCTTTGTGCTGCAGGGAGGCATCACTTTAGTAGTATATACACTTGGTGAACAGCATCTGACTTGCATGTTCTACAGGGCTCTCTCATGAGTTTGATCTACATGGTAAGTCAGTCCAAAAACATTAAATAGTTAAATAGGGGCTGGCTCCATGACCGGTTTGAAGCAAACCCATCAGTGTGTTCATGAATCTCCACATTGCTAGTGTATAACACTAGCCTTTTTTGAAAGGTGCCAGTACACTTGTTGGTATTGCCTCTTGGGAGCTAAAGGCTGGCAGGTTGCAGCCAATCTCATGGCATCTGCGGGATCGCAGTAGCTCAAGCAGGGTAATAAGATGGCATGTACATTACATCTTAATTATGTTGCTGGGTATCTTCTCTGCCTTGAATAGCTTCACAGCTAAACGCTTGTTTTCGAAGCTGTTTTTTGTTGACAGGGGTTAGGTGTTTTTTGCCCAGCAAGCAGCCGTTAAATAGACTATGCATTACCTTGCTAAGCTATCATTGTCACTTCTGTTGGGTTCGGAGGGTCTAACCCTTGCATTGAATTGGCTGTGGGATTACAGCTGTTTAGGCATATTGTATACATTCTACAGGGCTTGAGAATATATAAAGGTTCACCTGGCTTCCAATTACATGCTGTAAGTAAATGTTTTGGGGTAGCTGCCATTCCATACCTAGTTCCCCCAAGAGGACACGTGTTTGCTCTTTGGGTTTTCTGTTATACACTGTTCTGATTGCAGGGCATATGGCAGGGAATGACCTGGTCTCTCAAGGGATGTGTCACATTCGCACTGCTTGGGATGACCTATGCTTTCCAATTTATGGACTGTGCCATCATAGTCTCTAGAGGTAAGTTCTACCTACATCTCCCTGCCTAGGGCCCAGTTATCTGGCCCATAGTATTGCCTGCGCAACAGTTAATTACTTGCCCTGAAGTATTCTCCCTTGGGTGAGGGTGCCTCCAGCTGGGAAGCTTGAAACAGGGTGTTTTTGACTTCCATCAAATTAGTCCGGATACAGGGCATACACACTGGTTAGGTCTAGAAGCTCTAACCTTAACTCATACTTGAAAGACATTCCTTATTCCTACCCAGTTGTCTACATTGGCTGGGATTGTCTTCCTGTTCCTATGCTATATATTAGTTTAGCGGCATGGTGGCTATGAGTATGCCTTCCCGTCCAGGGTATATCATATGTAGTGGCATTGCCGTTCATGTCTTCTGTCATGGGTTGCCCTGCTTGTCTCATTTTATGCTAGTCCCCATAAAGGGACAGCATATAGCCCAAAAATTAGGGACTGTTTTGTCATTGCAGTACCTGAGATTCCTGGAATTAGGTTACTCTTGTGGAGGGTTATCACTCTAGTATGTGACCTCGGCATGAGAGCAACCTTTAAAGATTGTTATGGGATAGAGTGCTACTAGCGGTCAAGAGGTCAGCATAAGCACATATAGGACTCATAAAGGTCTGACAGGGCTCACATGGTTTCTGCCTATAGTACTTCCTTCATGATGCATATCTTCTACCTTGTAATGTTCATGTTGCATTAGTTCCAGATACTGATATGTATAGAGACCAGATTCTCTGCTATGGTTTAGCAGGTATTTTCCACTTGCGGTGAATTTCACAGCTGTCAAATGGTATGTCTCTAAATAGTTTTGTGAAATTCTGGGAGTTTGTTCTTATGGTGTGTCAGGCACTGTCCACCTCTAACCAAGTGGCGATGAGATGGTCAGTTTGGGGTCACACTCACTGTGTGTGTTTCTCTGTGTAGGTCTGGGTCCTAGCAGGATCTTCTTTCCTTAGTATCACTGTTCATTCTTTCTCCTGGTTTGGTTTGAGATCAGCCAATCCTATTAGAAGTCTTCAATACATTGCTAGGTTCTTTTCCTGAAGTTGTTAGCATGACAATGGATAGGTTACTATGACGTTCAGCAAAGTTATTGCAGTACCATCCAGAAGTCTGCCAGAGCCTAGTTTCCCTCCCAACTGGGTATTAGCTTGCTATGTCCCAGATAGTGCTGATATGGAGTACGACCAGGGAAAAGGGAAAATTGTATCATACTTACCGTGATTTTCCTTTCCTGGGAGTACTCCATATCAGCATGTTCCCATCCCTTATGCAATGGTAGTCTTAAAGCTCGTAACAAAGACGCCATAGAGGGGGTGGGGGTGGCTTTTAAAGCTTTGGGGAGGATCCTTCTGATGGGGCATGGGGGCGGGGATATCCCAGATAGTGCTGATATGGAGTACTCCCAGGAAAGGAAAATCACGGTAAGTATGATACAATTTTCCCTTATCTGAGATCACAGAGACGTAGGCTCTCCAAAATAGATTTTCCCCAGAGAACAGACTTGTAAAATGTACCATTTTTCCAAGCTACAGTATTTCTCTGGGTCATGTTCCTAAATCATGACAAATACCCCATTCAGCACCAGTATAGATTTATGTGCCTGTTGCCTTTTTTTTCTTGTTTTTTTTTTATTTGCTTTTATTGTAAATGTTAAAACACAAAGAAACATTTAAGACAGTAAAAAAGAGCAAATAATTTTGGGGCACCAGCCTTTCAATTTCATGTTACCACTTCAGATTGCAAAGTTATTTAATTTCGGTGAATATAAACAAAGCATTTTGATGAAAGAACTACAAACTTAAAGCTTAAGGGTCCTCCACCTCCTCTCTGGGTCCCAAAGTGGTCTCCTCGTGTATTAAACATGTTTACACTTCCATTTGTGGGGTATTTTAATAAATTGCAACTCCCGACATTTGAAAAATGCAAAGAGTCACAAAAAGAAATGGTGCACATAGCATGGAAATTTTTGTTTGGCCATGCCCATTTTTTTGACCACACCCCCTAAATACCACTCCCATTTTACAAAATTTGGCAGGTTATTTAAAGTTTGAACACATATCTGGGGTTTTTGGGGTCTTGTCTTTTGCGTCATTATAGCTTTGCTAATGAAGAAGAAATTGCCCTTTAAGATGCAAGTCTCATTTCCCCCAAGAGACCTGTTTATCTTATTAGTTACAACTGTATCTCAGTGAAGGTATTGAGTAATCTGGGCTCTCTGCCAAAAGTCTACTTATCTAATTAAGTTTGAGAAACTTTGGATCTTTTTGGCATTCTGTGCAAGAGATCAAAGGGAAATAAGGGACTTTTTAATAACTTGGAACATAATATTTGTACTTGGACAGAGAACTGGCTGAAGATTAGATTACAAACAGTGGTGGTAAATGGAAAATGTTCTAATTGGGCCAGTGTTGAGTTGAGTTCCCATAAAAATGACCAGCACACAAAAGGCCACCCCTTTAGATTAGAGAATCTGGGACTGAGGGTTGAGCTGTTAAAATTGGGACTGTCATGTGAAAATCAGAATACAGTAGTTGGGAGGTATGGAATTATCCTCTATAGGAGTAAATATTCAATATTCTATCAAAATGTTTTCTGTCTCACTCAGTCTTGATCACCCTTGTTATTGGGACATGCCCACCCCAACTTTTTTGTCAGGCCTTTGCAGAAGATTAATTAGAGAAGAAAGCACAGGCAGTTATCAAATAAGGCAGCATACTGGATGTATATGTTGACTAAATAAGCGTTTTTTTTTGGAGGAAGTCGCTATTTATTAAGTCCCATTAGTACTCCATTTTTATTTCTGTTTATTTTTGTCTATTCAAAATCACTTTCAGTGATGATGAACATGTATTGCACATTAACTCATGTGCTTTATATATTTATTTGTTTA